>NC_041220.1:38412064-38448630 GCF_002837175.3 Physeter macrocephalus | reverse complement strand
TGGCCGCTGAGCCTGCGCGTCCGGAGCCTGTGCTCCGCAACGGGAGAGGCCACAACAGAGGATAGGCCCGCATACCACACACACAAAAAAATAAATAAAAAAAATAAATAAATTAAAAAAATAAAATACCTGAATGCTTTATTCAATTGATCAATCAATGATTAGTCTTGGGCTCGTACTTTGAGGAAGACATGTGTAAAGTGGTAAAGGCGTTGTTGGAAATGAAGAGGCACAGAACATCCTGAAGTCAGCAACAGCCTACATCTGTTTTTTAACTCTTATATTGTTGAAAAATGTGACTAAGACTGTGAACCCTGGAATCTTCATCTTCTTGTCAGTGAAACTTGTCCTGGTACCATCTTTGACATCAGGTTCTGATGTGTATTCGCTCTGTACTATAATCACTGAAACCTGCTAGCCATAACTCAGCTGAAACCAGGGACAACTGATGGACTGATAGGTTAAAAGGCACCTAGACTGCTTCTTTTTCTTTTTTTTTTTGCTCAATTAAAAAGTAATGCATATTTATTACAGATAAATAAAAGGAAATTAAAATCATTCCTTGTCCCACCACTCAGATATTCTCTTTCAACATCTTGGTGTACTGTATATACTGCCACATTTTTTTCTGCTGAAAAAACAGACTTTTCATTGACTATAATATTTACTATAAAATAAGTGCAAAAAAAATGCGAAGTGCTTTCTTAAAAATTTTACACATAAAAATGCCACCAATTCCATTAGAAAGCCATATTATACCAAAAGGAGTGAATTCAGACATACCCTTAAATATGTTATTTAAAACAGATCATACAAGAGAAGCATATATATACATATATATGTATGTGTGTGTGTGTATATATATATATATATATATATATATATATATATATAATCCCTGAAAAGAAACCACCAACAAATATTATTAATCCAAGAGCCTATTATAAACTGAGACTGGGATATATTGTAAATTCTTGTCTTAGATTTTCAAGTGGTAATTGTAAATACATACTGATCAGTAGATAACTTTTCAGGTCTTCACTGTTTAAAAAGAAAGAGGCTTTGGAGGAATGAGGGAAGGAGGGCCTTAAGTATAAGCATACTCATAGTGGCACAGGCTTGTAATAATAGTAATTATAATTATATCACATTAACTGTAATAATAAAGCTGGAAATTTTAAGAAAACTTAATAACTGTAGCTGTAGGAGTTATTTTAGTAGCATTTTTTCAAGTAATGATCTTCATCAGTTAAAAAAAAATTCTGTTTTTTATCTCACCTCTGTAGATGTTTTTATACAGTGTCCCGGAAAGAAGCAACAGAGATGCTTGAGAAGAACCCTTCCTTGGGAAATACGATCCTGAGGCCTGGTAGTGACAGCAGAAACTATTCTATCACGATCCGGCAGGAGACAGCGTATGTTTAATTTTAAAATGTATGGAATTGTTAAAAGCATGATATCACTTTAGAAAGCAAAGTCACACAAATTCTGATCAGCATCTGCTATTTGTTTCATTGGGGATAAAAATGTGAACACAAGAATAGGGAGGGAATGTTATATAAACAATGCTAAAGACAGCCAAAGCTAACACTTGTAGTAGGGAAGAAGAAGAATGAGCAGATTACTTGGTCCTGGATATAGTTCTATTATTCATTCACTCATTCATTTCAACAAATATTTATTGAGCAGCTATGAGCTCAAGTAATACTCTAGGTACTGAGGATACAGCAGTGAACAAAACAACATCCCTGGTTTAAGGCGTCTACATTCTAGTAAGGTCACACATACTATAAATACATAACTAAAAATATCATGTATATGATGATAAGGTCTATGGAAGTAATAAAGCAGGATGACAGAGATGGGAACACTCAGAGGTGATACAGAGAGAAATTTTTTCTGATTGCTGTTGTTGTTTATTTAATATAGAGTGGTCAAGGAAATCCTCCTTTGTTAACTGACATTTAAGCAGAGACCTGAAGGAAGTGAGGGAACAAACCATACCAATATGTAGGACAAGAGCATTCCAGGCAGCCAGTGCATAAGGCTAGAGGTAGGAGAAGGCTTGGGTTGTTCAAAAACAAGAGGCCAGGGGCTTCCCTGGTGGCACAGTGGTTAAGAACCTGCCTGCCAATGCAGGGGACACGGTTTTGAGCCCTGGTCCCGGAGGATCCCACATGCCGCAGAGCAACTAAGCCCGTGTGCCACAACTACTGAGACTGCGCTCTGAGAAGCCCACACACCGCAATGAAGAGTAGCACCTGCTCTCCGCAACTAGAGAAAGCCCACACGCAGCAATGAAGACCCAACACAGCCAATAAATAAATCAATAAATAATTTTTTAAAAATAAGAAAAAAAACCCCACTTGTTTAAAAAAAAAAAAAACAAAAAAACAAGAGGCCACTGGGACTACAGTGAAGTGAGCAAGGAGAAAGGGTTAGGAGATGAGATTCCAGAGGTGGGGGTAGGGCTGACAGCTCTAAGCCCTACAGGTCATTGTAGGGAAAAGGGTTATACTGTGAATGATAATGAGAGGCCATTGGCCTCTGATGAATAAAGAAGTGACATAATCTGACTTTTCTATAAAAAGAATCACTTAGGAGCCTCTTGTTAAGGTTAATAATTTCTTTCTAGTGAAATGGTTTACCTTTGATAAAGTCAGTAACATTTACACGCAAAAGTTGATTTTTCTGTGTAGCGATGGTGGTTGTATCTTTTAAAGTCTGAGTAGACTCCTTCCCTCAGAGTCTATAAAAACTTGCATTTCAATAGGGACTCTGGCTTAGTTAACATTTTTACAACTGATAATATAATTGAAATATAGCGATTTTTGTCCTAAATGAAAATATTCAGTACATGATTATCTTTCTTATAAGAGCTTAAACAGAACTTTGATTTTTGAATTTGCCATTCTTTCTGTGGATAATATTCTTTTTTTTTTAAGCTATAACACATCTATCTAGGAATCTAGCTACTGATCCATATATAAATATCAATAATTCTAAGTAGATTAAACATGAAGACACTGGCAAGTGAATAAAGGCAGTAAAAAGAAAATAGTCACTTACAGGACAAAATTAAAATTATGGCATGTGGCTGCAATGCTAGTATGAGCTACAACCCAAGAAGCTTCATTCACTTGCCAATTACTTCATATATACAGAGACTTGTCTTTATACACTAGCCATGTGGCAAGAATGTTAGATGGTAAATCAGATCCTGAGTCTGTGTGTGAAGTAAGAAAATCTGTGTGTGTGGGTGTGTGTGTGTATTTTTCCACAATGAATATCTATGTCAGCTTAATCATCTTGTGGTTTCATTATATTTTTCTAACATTTGGAATTAAGGGATTTTCAACTAATATGATAGAATATCATAGATTACTCATGATAATTTACTTGATTTATAATTTAACTGGCTACCTTGAAACAAATCCAAAATAAATAAAAGTTATGACTGGCATTAAATATCAGTGAGCTTATAAGAACTCCTGGGAGAAAAGTGAAATTTTCTATTTAGTATATCCTGGTCAAGGAGTCTGTCCTTTTTTGGGTTTAAGAAATTGAATATCACATAAAATACAGAATGTCTTTGTTTACTTCCACTTTAAAAAATAAGAGTATACAAAACTGAATTCAAATTTATTCCGCATACCATCCCATTTTACAAAATGAGAAAATGAAGCCTGTGGAGGGCAGCAGCCTGCCCAAAGTCACACAGCTGAACCCAGGTCCACGGCGAGGTGGCTCCTGGGCCCTCCTCTTACCTGCGGAGCATCTGATCAGGGCAGTGACTGGATGGAGCCGGTCTCAGCTCGGAGCTGGCTCGAGGGCGCCGGTAGGGGTCGGGGTGGGAGGCAGGTACCCTGAGCCTCTGGCCCTTCTCCATCAGCAGTCCACGAACTTGGCATAGAGCCTAGAGGAATTGTTAGCGTCAGATCTGAAGCTGAGACTGCCGTGTTTCAAATCCTCCCAGAGACAAACCAAACACTCCATATCTGCAGGCCTCCCGCCAAACGCATTCCCCACCCCCAACCGCTGTCCTGGGAACGTACACACTTTGGGTTACTTTCTCCTTTTTCTACATGTGTTTGTCCCACAGTTATTGTATAGCATTGTTTTATGTTTTTAAGTTTTATGGAAGTGATATATTGTACTCACAAACCCACAACTTCATGTTTACCCTGAGGTAAACATAACATGCTTTTGGATTAGTCCATATTGTTACCTGGAGATCTTGTCCTCTTGTGTGTCAATATTTAACTCTTCTTTAATGCCCTTCAATAACGTTTCACATATTTTTTAATACAGTACTGCATATCTTTTGGGTTTTATTCTGAGCCACCTTAAGGTTTTGTAAATGAAATTTTTAAAAAATTTAATAAAATAATTCTTAATTAGCAACAAAATTTATCTCACAGATTTTTTTTAAAGATCTTTATTGGAGTATAATTGTTTTACAATGGTGTGTTATCAGCTATACATATACATATATCCCCATATCTCCTCCCTCTTGCGTCTCCCTCCCACCCTCCCTATCCTACCCCTCTAGGTGGTCACAAAGCACCAAGCTGATCTCCCTGTGCTATGCAGCTCTCACAGATTTTTTAAAAAAGAAATTTAATCTAACTGATTGAAAGTTAAATTAGATCACACAAGGAAGTGACTTTTTTCTTTCATACTTTTCTTGGTTGGATTGAGTGTTTGATCCATTTGTATGTGAACCCTGTGCTACTGTTCTGAATGAAATGAACAAAATCCTGAGATCTAATGGCTCTTTAGACTGTATATTTCCTGCACAATAGCAGCAAGATCTCTTTTAAGGTGGTCTAAATTAGTCCAACTTTTGATTTGCATTTTCTGAACGAGTGAGCTACGAGAAATAACAGCGTTTTCTGTTGTAAATACGGGTTGTGACCAAATGCAATGAGTTTCTATACTTAGGATATAGATCTAATGTCACAGTTTTTATTCGTATTGTATTTAAGTTATATTTAACCTCATTAGAAAGAGTCTGGCAAAGGAGTTCATATCAAAATTACATAAGTCTATTTTCAGTAAACATACTTCCAGCTTAAATTCACATAGACATTCATGCTTGTACAGCTAATGGTCATAAAAGTTTATGAAATTTCATAAAACTGATCATCCCTCCACTCTCAAGAAAAGTTTATATTTAGAAAGCAAGGAGTGAGGTAGAGTGGTCAAACTAGAGCATTCTAACACTGGAGTCAATATGTGCATATTTAGGCTTTGGGGAATAGTTTATATCTTAAAGTGGCTAGGAAAAATTTTAACTGTTTTTGCACAAATATTCCTTATGAGCCAGATATATCTATGATGTTAAGGATTATCATATGTGTTCTCTAATGCCTCAAAATAGGTCTTTTGGAATGCCTGGATTTATAATATTGTTTAACAGGTCACAATTTTAAAGAATAGCAATTGTAGAGAGTAGTAGAAGTTTAGCTGGTTAGGCTGTATTGCAGTAGTCTGTAAAGACTCTGGCAGAAATCTAGACTATTAGGAAGCACCTGTGTTACCCACAAAACCAATTCACTCTCTTACAGGTTGTAGGAGAAATGTTCAGCCATGTAAGTTTAGACCAGTGTGCCTGGTAAAACACTAGCTAAAAAGGACAAGTTGGTTTACAAAGCAGTACTTGAAAGTAAAATTATCTCCATCTGTTAACAAATCAACTGTGGGAGAAAATATTTTAGTTCTCAGGAAGAAGCAAAAGTCCTTCAATGGCAAATTATCAGGTGACTCCTCTCCTGATGCAAAATATCATCCACTTTTACCCAGCCCAGTGGTGTGTGAATTCATAAGACATAAAGCTATTCTTTAAACAAACTTCATAATTCGGTTTTGTTTTCTTAAAATTGTTATGAGTACGTGGCAAGCTAGAAGTATAAACACTTTGGAAAGCCAATAGCCAAGAAAGCAATAGAAAATATTTACCCAAAATTCATTCCTCTGCAAAAACTGGGATCAGGAGCTAAGAACAGTATTTATAACCATATTTTAGGCCACCTATATTTTTTTAAAGACAGGTTACTTCTTTTTTGAGGTTGTAATCAGGAAACCTCAATATAGCAAATTTTATCAATCTAGTTTTTACCCCCTCTCTCTTTATTCCTTTGGGAAAAAAATATGAAAGAAAAACACAGGTCTGAAATGAGAGTCAAAACCTAAGTGACTTCAATGGAATTTTTTTTCTGCCTTATTTTCTGCCTTAGCACTTAGTCCTATTAGTCAAAAGTTCCAAGAGACTCTGTTAACTATTGCTGCTTTTCCTCCCACAGCTTTGCTATGGATGATGATGACGATGATGATGATATGATGGCTATTATTATTTTTTTTTTTTGCGGTACGCGGGCCTCTCACTGCTGTGGCCTCTCCCGTTGCGGAGCACAGGCTCCGGACGCGCAGGCTCAGCTGCCATGGCTCACTGGCCCAGCGGCTCCGCGGCATGTGGGGTCTTCCCGGACCGGGGCACGAACCCGTGTCCCCTGCAAAGGCAGGCGGACTCTCAACCACTGCGCCACGAGGGAAGCCCACATATAAGGTGTCCCCTGCATCGGCAGGCGGATTCTCAACCACTGCGCCACCAGGGAAGCCCGATGGCTATTATTAACAGCAATCACTGTCCCCACTTATGGGGTACATTTGTGGGTGCTCTGTTAAGTGCCTGACAAACATTTCCTTCAGGCACAATAAAAACTGAGACAGACAGTATTTTCCATGTTTTACAAGTGAAGAAACTGAGAATTACAGAAACTACTAAGTTAAAAAAATGGATTTAAAAAGTAGTAAAAAATAGTTATAATTTACTGTCTACATGTGACAGACATTGTACAATACTAAGGATTTTTCACACATTAATTCACAACAGCACTGTGAAACAGGCATCACCATTTCCATTTTACAGGTGAAGAAATGAGGCTCAGAGAGTTCATACAACAGAACCAGAATTTGAACCTAGATCTTTCTGGTTATAAAGGCCATGCGTTTCAAGCGTTCTATCAGTCTTCCAAAGAATAATAATCACTTATGTCATAGGAATAAAAGAATTCTAATGGGAATTGGTGAGAGTTTTCAAGAGTATGATTATAAAGGTCTTTTCATGTAGGGACAACGACAAGGCCAGAGCCAGCCATCCCAAAAGAGGGTACTTGTAGGATTTCCTCCATCCAAAGTTTTCCTTCACCAGCCTGTGACTGATTCCTGAAGTTTCAGCACTAGGAAATAATTTTTGGTTCTTCTTAGGAGGGAAGAGGGTTGGTTAGGTTTTATCCCATGTTTTGAGAATAAAGCTCTAAAGTGATTGGAAAAAATTATTAGCTGTTTTCCAATGTGATATCCAATTAAGAGAAGATTTGGATATTACAGTAGATGATGAGAGAGTCCCTTAAGTAGAATTGTAGTTCAGTTCCAGAGGAATGTGACCTGGAAATGGAGAGAGGAGTGATGAAAAAGAACGTGGGAGGCCTTGTAGGCAAACTTAACCTGATAAACAATTTTGCTTAGGCAGCTTCTGTAAACTGGACCAATGTTGAATTAGTTTTGTCTTTCAAGCAATGGAGGCGTAATAAATGCTATTAACTTTTCAACATTAGAAAAAGTCTTGGTCCTGACACTACTGCCATATGAATCAAGGCAAACATACTGACTTCTGCTCTCAGTATAAATTAGTTCTAGCAAACAGCACTATTAGATGGGTTCCTAATATTTTTTTTAAAAAATAAAGTTATTTATTTATTTATTTTGGCTGTGTTGGGTCTTTGTTGATGCACACGGGCTTTTTCTAGTTGTGGCGAGTGGGGGCTACTCTTACATTGCAGTGTGTAGGCTTCTCATTGTGGTGGCTTCTCTTGTTGCAAAGCGTGGGCTCTAGGCACGTGGGCTTCAGTAGTTGTGGCGTGTGGGCTTCAGCAGTTGTGGCTCACGGGCTCTAGAGCACAGGCTCAGTAGTTGTGGTGCACGGGCTTAGTTGCTCTGCAGCATGTGGGATCTTCCCAGACCAGGGCTTGAACCCGTGTACCCTGCATTGGCAGGTGGATCCTTAACCACTGCGCCACCAGGGAAGTCCCCCAAATATTTTTTAAAATTCAGTTTTATAAATATTTACTGTGTGCCTAACGCTGGAGTACAAAAGTGAATTGAATGTGCTCCTTATTCTTAAGCAGTTCTAGTAAAAAAATACCATATATCTAGGGGGGTAATAATTTAGTGCTGTGTCACTACAGAAGAGGAAGACATTAGGATTCATCTACTATACTTACATTCTCACCTACATGTTCATATAATACTTCACACCTACCATTTTCCATATCTCTAAGTCAGCCCTGAAGTTGGCAGATTATCCACAGTGGTATATGGCTAGCAGGAAGAACAGCTATTGAGGGCATTCTGATAGGAATAGTGATGAAGAAAGTAATTTGCTTTCAGTAATTCTTTCTACATCCCTTTTAATATAGATTTGACATGTATATGCCTACATAGGATTTTATAATATTGTCTACTTTATAAATTACTGGCATTTAAAAAAATAGTTTCTGCCTGAAAGATTTTCAGTTCTTGATTCCTTTTTTCATCTCAGTTATTCTTTCTCATCCATCCACTCAATGACCCAGGTTTCCTATATGCCTAGTGTTATAAACCCCCAAAAAGAGACATAGAAAACTAGAGTAATGGGAACATAGTTTTACTGTACAGGTGATATTTTATACACACTTTAGTTTGATTTGACCCAATAGTATACTTAACTGAAGATGAACTTTTTTGTTTTTTAGCCTGCCAAGAATCAAGCACTACAAAGTGATGAGTGTAGGAAAAAACTACACTATTGAATTGGAAAAACCTGTAAGTAACTATTTCCTTTTTGTTGATTAATTTTCTCCTGCTTCCTACCGAACCTACCTTATAGAATTCAAAGTAAGGTGGGAAAGCAGACTCCTTGCCTAGGAACATAGTGCTGGCGAAAAACAGCCATGTTAACGGGTCCTGAAGGTAGCAGACATCCAGGGTGAGAAATGAGATGCAAGAGCAGGTGGGGGAGGCAGAGTAGAAGATCATCTGCTATCAATTCTTTCCACTTCTTTCTTTCTCTGAAGATCTTTATCAATATAGTTGTCTCAGGGAGAGAAAAATATTTTTGTTAAGCATCTATTTTACATACTCCAATTAGAAGTATATAAGTATTCCAATGTGCTTATTTATTTATAAATTTATTTATTTATTTTTGGCTGCGTTGAGTCTTTGTTGTGTGCGGGCTTTCTCTAGTTGCAGAGAGCAGGGGCTACTCTTCGTTGCGGTGCACAGGCTTCTCATTGCGGTGGCTTCTCTTGTTGCGGAGCACGGGCTCTAGGAGCGCGGGCTTCAGTAGTTGTGGCTCGCAGGCTCTAGGAGTGCGGGCTTCAGTAGTTGTGGCTCGCGGGCTCTAGAGTGCAGGCTCTAGAGCGCAGGCTCGGTAGTTGTGGAGCACGGGTTTAGTTGCTCTGTGGAATGTGGGATCTTCTCGGACCAGGGCTCAAACCCGTGTCCCCTGCGTTGGCAGGCAGATACCTAACCACTGTGCCACCAGGGAAGCCCCCAATGTGCCTATTTCTAATGGGAAAAAAAATCTTTAAATGCCTGGTCCTTTAATACCCACCATGCAGAAGTTCAGAAATTCCCCTCTTAATAGTAACAAGTAGTGAAGAAAGGATTTCTTCCTTGTCTTCAACCCCTCTCCTACCCCAACTGACTTGTAGTCATAACCATTCGATACTATGTTAGGCACAGAGCTAAATACTTCACACACGCCATCTAATTTAATCTTTATCATTACCCTGAGGTAACACCTATTATACAGTTGGAAAAACTGGTATTTACACTGGTTTCAGCCAATGACAATGAAGTAATGTGGCCTGTGGTCCAGGATGCTGGGGAAAGGAAGCATCTGTAATCTCAGGCTGCAGTGGTGGGAAGATTGGGTCAGGAAAGTGCTATCACTTAAATGGATTCTATGGGTCTTGAAGATGTTTATGGTATCTTCTCTAAAATTGAGCTCCTAGTTCCTCTGCCTCTCCAGACCCACTGTATTGATGACAGAAAGGGAGTGTAGTGTTGAATTTCTTATGTTCTGGCCATAACCCTTAAAGTGCAGACCTTTACCAAGAGCAAGACAGCTGCTGCTTCATATACCCCACTTACATCTTTGCCATAAATGCCTCCCAGAGATTGTCAGTTCTCATGTCCACACCTGACTGGGCTTTTTAGAAATTCTAATGAAGGAAACAGATAATTAGATTGCTGAAGGATAATCCAAATAACCAAGTGACTGGAAGCAATGGCTGGGGAGGAAGAATGTGCCTCTGCAACAGGTGAACTGGGGCTCATTTATCTGTCATTAGCCCCAACAGTCCCCAGTGTATACAAAGTGAACAGCCTGGATTATTCCTTCACCTTTCATACTCCCCAATCCTACCCTTCAACCAGGTTGTCATTTTGTGAATTCTTTTCCCTCTTTAAGTTTACCAGGGATATTCAGGTTTAACCTGGTTTTACTTGCCAAAAAATATTGGCTTCGGGGGTAGCAAGACATTTTAGTTACTCCTAGCCAAGTAAATTAGCCTGTTACAATGAGATATTAAAACGCTAAGTTCTCTGGCTTTAAAGGGGTCTTTAGTTTCAAGCAGAAGAGAGCAATTATGGCTAACAAGCAAAAAAAAAAAAAAAGAATTTAAGAACATAGGAAGCCCATAGAATGACTGGAAGGCTAGAAAACCTTCAGGAACTAGGAAGCAGTTACTTGTACTAAGCATCATCTGATTAGGAATCCGCTTTCTTGATCCTCTACTCAAGTTCAAATTTCAGGAAGCGAGCTTTTTTGGGCCTAACTTGAATCACATTCTCATACAGTAACTGGGAAAGAGCAGAGTAACTAATTATTGTCCACCAAACTGTATACAATAGGAAAGGGGTAATTTCTTGATAGGGAATTAGATACAGTTATAAAGGAGAAAGAAAATGCATGGGTAGGTAAAACCTTAGCCATTCAGTAAGCTATTGAAGTGAGGAATTGACACGATTTTCTGGAGGATAGGAAATACACAGTAATCTCCATTAAATTTCATTTGAGCTTTCTCTTACTCTATCTTTACACAGGTGACACTGAGCCTTCTCTCATTCTCTGAATACAGGTAACACTCCCAAATCTTTTCAGCGTCATTGATTATTTCGTGAAGGAGACTCGAGGAAATTTACGACCATTTATATATTCAACTGATGAGACCCTTGGTATGTTCTTCACTTCATTGCTATATTAAGAAAAGGAAAACAAAACAACAACAAAAAAAACCTACATATGATTTGTAATACCAGGTATTACAGGTAGGATTATATAGTTCAGCCTTTAAATTTATCCATTTGGAAATCATTTTGTCACTGACCCTGTGAAAATAAGGGAAGTACCAATAAATCCTGGTGGATTGAGTATAGGCCCACTCTAGAGAAAAAAATCCTGAGGCATGTATTTGTGACTATTAACTTCATTCCATCATTCTACTCAACTTTATCAACTTTATCAAACAAACTTGATAAGAAAGCCATACAGAGTCACAGAAACCAAACAGGGAATTCAAAGTTATGGTCTGTCAACAATGTCAGATGCTTGAGACATGAAAATGGATGAGGATAAAGGGGACACTATGGGGATTGGCCATTAGGCAACAGATGACTTGAGAGCGTGGTCTTATTCCACTGTAAAGGCAGAGTGCAAGATAACTAGTGGGTGGGTAGTGAGGAACTACAGATGAAGATCGTAGTTAAGGATTGGCTGTGGAGCCCCTTGTTCATAAGTTATTAAGAATTTCAAAACAGTGGTAGCAGACCATTAAACCAAGCATGAGACCCAGTGCAAGTACACAGTTCACATGACCACAAAGCTGGCCCTGTTTGTAGTCCAGTTTTTGGCAAAGCAGGGCAGGCTGGATGTGACAGTTTCTTTCCATCCTTTGAAACAATCCCTGGCGCACATGGTCACTTGACAAGCTGTAAGCAGGAGAGAAAAAATATCTACAGATTATGAGGCAAAACCACTTGGTTTGGTTACTGCATCAGGGCATATCTGGAAAGTCTCACTTAATTAAAAGGACGGCAAGCTTTAAAGGTCCAAGTTTTAAAACATGGGTATGACTTTTGTGATGCCAAATAATTTTAATAAACTCAGAGTCTGAAGGAACTTTAGAAAATTATCCAGTATAGTGTCTCATTCTGTATAGGAATCACCTGCACACTCAATACAGAAAACATCTCTAAGATGTGACCAGTTTGTAAATTCTTAATGACAGCCACCTCACTGATTTTTGATGCAGCATAGTTCACTTTTGGTCAGCTCTCATTTTAGTTAATTATTTCTACTATTGAGTCTAAAACATTCTTCCTTTAACTTATACATATTAATCCAACTTTTGGCTTTAAAACAACACATGGTTTTAAAAAGCCCATCAAATATTTAAAAACTGCCACCATGCCCCCCTTAGTCTCACTTTATCAACTACAGATTATTGGTCCCGTCAGCTCTCTCCCTCTCATCTTTGACCTTCTCTATCTTAAAATATAACAACAAAGGATGAACATGTTATTATAGATATGTCAGCATAATACATTGCCTGGGCTTTATGCAGGAAAATACCACCTAATAGAAATCTCTGGGAATGTGCTATTAATGTGCTTTTCTTTTTTTTCCCCCAGACATGAAAGGATTTCCTGTAACATCTCTAAAATAATTAAAAAAAAAAAAAAACAGGGGTGAGGGATCCAATATAATTTGCGTCCTCTATGGATGATATTGTGTCAGTTATCTAATGCTGCGTAACAAACCGCCCCTAAAGCATGGTGGTTAAATCAACAACCGTTTTATTTGCTCACGACTCTGCACATCAGCAGTTTGGATTGGATTCAGTTGCGCAGTTCTTCTGCTAGTCTCACTTGGTGTCATTCACAGGACTATAACCAGGTGGTGGCTTGACTGGAGCTGCGTGGTCCAAGTTGGGCTCATTCGCACATCTGGTGCTGGTGGTCAGCTGGGGCTGGCTGAACCACTCTCTTCATGTGGTCTCTAATCCTGGAGGAGGTTAGCTCATGTTCTCTCACATGAGAACTCGGAGTAGTTAAGGAGGTAAGGGTCGCTGCATGTACTTGGGCTAGAAATTCTCAGTGTTGAGAACAAAGTATGGCCCTTTTGGAGCTTTTCATATAGAAGCTGTGAACTGAATGATTCCAAGTGCGATATATCTTATGTACAGGGGTTATTTTTCTTCCTTTCTTTTAAAAAATTACCTAATTTGTATAAATAAAAATCTCTTTTTGGTGTATAGTTCTATGAGTTTTGACAACTATCACCACAATCAAGACTCAGAAAGTTGCATCATCTCAAAAAAAGCCCTAACGTTCTTCCTTTTTAGTCAACCCTTCTTCTCACACACAATCCCTGGCAACCACTGATCTGTTTCCATTCCTATAGTTTAGCATTTTTCCAGAATGTCATATAAATGGAATCACAGTATGGAACCTTCCAAGACTGATTCTTTCACTCATTATAATGTATAGATTCACACAAGTGTTGTGTATTAGAGCTCACTCTTTTTTATTTATGAATAATATTTTTCTGTAGGGAGGTACCAGTTTGTTTATCCATCCACCAATTTAAATATATTAGGGTTGTTTCCAGTTTTGTGAAATTATTAAGCTATATAAATATTCATATGCAGATTTTTGTGTGAAAATAAGTCTTCATTTCACTTTGGTAAAATATCTAGGAATGAGGTTACTGGGTCATATGATAAGTATATGTCTAACTTTTTATAAGAAACTGTAAAACTCTTCTCACAGGTGGTCCCACCTTTTTACATCTCTACCATCAATGTCTGAGAGCTCTGGTTGCATCCTTGTCAGCACTTCGTATTATCTTTAAAAAAGTTATTCTAGACGCAGACATAGAGAATGGACTTAAGGACATGGGGAGGGGGAAGGGTAAGCTGGGATGGAATGAGAGAGTGGCATGGACATATATACACTACCAAAATGTAAAATAGATAGCTAGTGGGAAGCAGCTGCATAGCACAGGGAGATCAGCTCAGTGCTTTGTGACCACCTAGAGGGTGGGATGGGGGAGGAGGGAGGCGCAAGAGGGAAGGGATATGGGTATATATGTATACATATAGCTGAGTCACTTTGTTATAAAACAGAAACTAACACACCATTGTAAAGCAATTATACTCCAATAAAGATGTTTAAAAAAAAAAGTTATTCTATTAAGTTTGTAGTGGTATCTCTGTAGTTTTAATATGCATTTCCCTAACAGTTAAGGATGCTGCGCATCTTTTCATGTGCTATTTGCCATTCATATGTCTAATTTGGCAAAATATAGGCCTAAATATCTTGCCCATGTTTTTATTGGGTTGTTTTCTTATGGTGGAATTTTGACAGTTCTATTCATATTCTGAATACAAGTCCTTTGTCAGATATGTGATTAACACATTTTTTTTTCATTCTTTTAACACCATCTTTTGTAAAGCAGAGTCTTAAATTTTGATGAAGTACAATTTATCAATTTTTGCTTCTATGGACTGAACTTTTTGTTGTATCTGAGAATTCTTTGCCTAACCCAAGATCATGAAGACTTTTTTCTTATGTTTTCTTTTAGAAGTGTTATAGTTTTATTTATTTTTGGCCATACCATGCAGCTTGCGGGATCTTAGTTCCCCGACCAGGGATCGAACCCAGGCCCTGGCAGTGAAAGTGCTGAGTCCTAACCACTGGATTGCCAGGGAATTCCTAGTTTTATGTTTTAATTTAGGTCTATGATCCATTTGGAATTTTTGTTTAAGGTGTGAGGGATGAGTCAAGGTTCATTTGCATTTAGATATGTAATTATTCTAGGACTATTTGTTTATAAAGATCATCCTTTCTTCATTAAATAGCCTCTACACCTTCTTAAAAAATCGATTCAACATATTTTTTGTGAAACAGTTTCCAATGATCATGTTCCTACCCTTTTGCCAACGGCACACTATCTTGATTACTGTAGCTTTACAGTAATTCTTTTTTTTTTTTTTTTTTTTGCGGTACGCTGGCCTCTCACTGCTGTGGCCTCTCCCACTGCGGAGCACAGGCTCCGGACGCGCAGGCTCAGCGGCCATGGCTCACGGGCCCAGCGGCTCCGCGGCATGTGGGATCTTCCCGGACCGGGGCACGAATCCGTGTCCCCTGCATCGGCAGGCGGATTCTCAACCACTGCGCCACCAGGGAAGCCCTACAGTAATCCTTGAAATCAAGAGGTATAAGTCCAACTTTATTCCTCTTAAAATCGTTTGGACCAATCTAGTTTCTTTGCCTTTTAGTATAAGTTTTAGAATCAGCTTGTTGTTATCTATAGAAAAATTCTCCTGGGTTTTGATTTGGATTTTGTTGAATCTATAAATCAATTCAGGGAGAAGTGACATCTTGAGAATACTGAGTCTTCCAATCGAGAAAGAAGTATATCCCTCCATTTATTTGTTGTCTTTCTTTTACAATGCTTTTGTAGTTTTCAGCATACAGAGCCTGCACATATTTCGTTAGATTAATAGCTAAGTATTTAATTTTTTGGTGTTACTCTAAATGGTACTGTTTGAAAAATTCTGAACCCCAATTGTTCGTTGGTATTATATAGAAATATAATTTTTATATATTGATCTTGTATTCCAAGATTTTGCTAATATCGCTTATTCATTTCTAAAAGCCTTTTTTTGGTTGTTGATTCCTTGCAATTTTATATGTAGAAATCATGTTATCTGTGACTAGAGACAGTTTCAGTTCATGTTGTCCAATCTGGATACCTTTTATTTATTTTTCTTGTATTATTGTACTCACTGGGTGGACTGTCTAGAACAATGATGAGTTGAAATGGTAAGAGTGGACATCCTTGTCTTGCTCCCAGTTTTAAAGGAATAACATTCCACCTTTCACTAATAAGTATGATGTTGGCTATAGTTTTTTTTATCATTATTATTTTTAAAATGCTCTTTATCAAACTGAGGAAATTTCCTTCAATCCCTGGTTTGCTGAAGTAGTTTTATTTTTGTTTTTGAAACTCGAAAGGATGTTGAATTTTTTCAAATGATTTTTCCATTTATTTGATTAATATGGTGAATTGATAGATTTTCCATTTTTGGACCAGCCTTGCATATACCCGCTTGATCATATGTATTATGTTTTTCAAAACAATTTTGTCTAGTTTTGGTATTAATGCTGGCATCAAAAAATGAGCTGAGTATTCTCTTTTCTCCTATAGACTGGAAAATGTGTGTAGAATTGGTATTATTTCTTCCTTAAATATTTGGTAGAATTCACCCTATAGGCCTGAAGATTTCTTTGCTGGAAGGTTTTAAACTATGAATTCAGTTTCTTTAATTGAATTTAGATGTAGGACAATTCAGGTTATCTATTTTTTTCTTGAGAGTGTTTTGGTAGTGTCTTTCAAGGAATTGGTTCATTTTTTCTGAGTCTTCAATAAATAGTCTTCTGACCCAGGGCCTGGGACAGAGTGGAAACTGATGGATGTTGGTGGAATGAATGGATGGCTGAATGCCTAAGCATAGCATTGGGGAAGGAGGAAGCAATATTCTCTGTTTCCCAGAGGAAAACTGTCACTCTCAGAAACACAAAAGGACCATCACAATTAACTGTACATGTACTACATTCCAGGCTCTATGTGAAGAGCCAGGATTACATGAATCATCTCGTCTTATTGCTCCCAAGAATCTTATGAGGAAGGTATACTATCTCCATTTTATAATCAAGAAAAGCAACACTTTAGTTTTCACATACATTTAAAGAAGTCACACACGAAGCTAGTAAGTGAAGCTTACATCCAAATCCATGTTCATTTCTGAAACGTCTTTAAAAAACCTTCTTAGTGGTTCTGCAGCTCCAGTGATATATATTTGTGTATATTCATATTCTCTCTCCCCTCACTCCATCCTTTCCTGTGTCTGTGGGTTAGAAGTCTGGACCTGGCTTAGCTGGGGCTTTTGCAAAGTTGCGATCAAGGTGTTGGCTTGATCAAGTCTCATCTGAGACTTGACCTGGAAGGATCCACTTTCAAATCAGGTTGTTTGGAGAATTCACTTCTTGCAGCTCTAGGATTCATAGCAGCCAGCTTCTTCAAAGATACCAGTGGAGGTGGAGGTAGGGAGAAGGAAGGAGTGACTATTGAGCAAATCTACTAGCAAGGTGGAGTCTTATGCAATGTAACATAACTATGGTATTGACATCCCATCACCTTTGCCATATTCTATTGGTTACCACGATTCCCATTTCCTGGTATTCACACACTGTGTAAACCCTGTATCTTGAGGGTGGGTTGCAACTGTAACTTGTTTGTAACCAATAGTGACTTGCAACCATATAGGTCCCTTTACTCTCCCCTCCATGTTATAGTTGTCATATATATTACATCTACCTAACATTGAAAACCCCAACAAGCATTATAATTTTGGCTTTCAATTGTTATAAACATATTAAAGAATGTGAGAAAAGTAGTCTATTATTACCTAGGTAACTCCCACCTATTGCTCTTTTTCCTGTGGTATCATTTGTCTTCAACTTGAAGAACTTCTACTGAATCTATCCACCGGATCTTTTTAATTTCAGATTTTTTATTTTGAAAATTTCTGCTTGGTATAATTTTTGTTTCTTTGTAGAGAACATCTATCCTACTGTTGGTTTCAAGAATATTTATCACCACTTAATGGAGCATAGCTCTTCAAAATCTTTGTTAATTTCAATATCTTGGTTATTTTAGTGTTGGCATCTGTTGTCTTTTCCCTTAAGAAGTGGTCTCATTTTTTTGCCTCTTTGTTTACCAAGTAATTTTGAATTGTATCTTGGATATTTTAATTTGAATATTATGTCATGAGCCTCTGGGTCCTATTAAAATCCTCCAGAGATTTTTTTTTAATCAGGCAATCATCCTGATTAGATTGAACTAATTTTGCCTTACTTTCTCTGGGAAGTGTTCCAATATCAGTTCAGTTTCAAAACCTTTGGTATGTTGCTTTGAGGCTCTCTTACGCATGTATATCTCAGGAATTAGCCTGGGACTTAGGCAGTGGTTTCTTTAGTTTAGTTCTCTGCTATTACTATTATTCTGGTGGCTGAACTGGTTCAGTTTGCTTTGTGATCAGGAACAAATTATCAACTTTCCTGCATTTTAGATTCCCTTGTTATAGGAGTAGGGAATGACAGATGAACAGAGTTAGAAGGAAACATGAAGAAACTTCAGATAGTCACACTGTCTTCTGTAGAGTAATATATTTTCTTTCAAAAGCAGAATGATGATGGAAGAGTAAACTGGAAGAGTAAATGAGAGAGGAAATAGGACTTTCTAAGAAAAACTACAAAAAAGGCGAAAATCCATTTTGACACATACTGCTGAAGCTTTCAAGTACAAGCAGGAAAATTGTTCATGTTGAAAATAAAGAACTATCCTCTTCAACATTGGTTCAATCAAGCTTTCCCACCCACAATTTCTAGGCCAAGAACCCACCACAGAAGGGAGAAGAGAGAGGTTGAAGAAAAATCTACATATTGCATAAAATAAAATGATAAAACTATTATACTTTCATGTATCTTGGTAATTTATTATTTTCAAAAGGAAGATATTACTTTTAAAGAAAATTATCTCTATCTTCCTGATCCTGATTACAAAGTCACTTACTTGGATACCAGAATTAAACATTGCAGCATACAATTTCATTATCTTATCAGAATGAAAAAATTCACTAGAAAACCATAGTATATGGCTGTGAGGGTAACTCAAAGATATATGCATTCCCATGCACTGATATAAGTTGAAAACATATGGTCCTTTTTAAATGGAGTTTTTATTTCCCAGGGCTTCAGTTTAATACATTTACCTCTATACAATCTCCACAGCAGATTCTCCAGTTCTCATAAATTCTAGCAATTCCAAAAAAGCCTCACAAGATTTTGTTAAAATCTGATTTGACCAATTTATGAAATGTAAGTTATTTTAATTACCCAGCTAAAAACCAGAGACATGAAAAGTACTAGGAGAAGTCCTTTCCCAGCGGAAATACTCTATGCCACACTTTTTGGTTATTGGAAATAAGTGAAATTTATCATTTTCCATGTTTTCCCTCAAGTTGTCTCTTCGCTGGCTCAAAGTCAACCCATAACCTCCTTTTGTAAAAAACATTAATTTATAAGGATGGTAAAAGGCTACATAATCACCATTTCACAAATACAACACAGTATGAGACTAATCACTTAGAATTCCTTAAAAATACTAATTCTTCAGCCCCACACAAGAGCTACTGAACCAAAATCTCAGGGACATTTTTTCATAAACTTTATTTTCTTGAAAAACAGGCTTCTAAATTGATCGTCATTCAAATTGGGAATCAACTAAGAATCATAAGATACGGCTTATATTCTACTCCTGGTTCTAATTACATCAATGTTTGGCTTCTTTGGTCTCTTCATCTGAAAAAATGAAGGGGTTAGCAATGGAGTCTTAAGGTCCTCTTAGCTCCAACACCTTATAAAGATGTATCTTTATAAGAAGAGGAGAGTAGATCACAAACACACACAGAAGAAAGACTACGTGAGACAGGGAGAAGATGACCGTCAACAAAGCCAACAAGAAAGGCCTCAGAAGAAATCAACTCTACTGACACATCAATCTTGGACTTTTAGCCTCTGCAACTGAAGAAATATATTTCTGTTGTTTAAGCCACTCAGTCTGTGGTATTTATTATGGCAGCCCTAGCAAACTCATTCAATGAGTTATCAAGGATGCCTAAAAATATGCAGACTCCTAAGCTGCCCTCAGACTGAGTGAATTAATTTCTGGGGGTTGGTCCAGAAATCTGCTCTTTTAAAACACATCACAATAAAGTTTACTACACACAATAAAGTTTGTGAAATACTTCTCTGAAATTACTGTAATATCAACTGTTAACTGATGCATAGATTACAAAAGATCGACCTATCTATCTCTTATTCTCAAGGGCCTCACAATTAAGTTAGTCCAGATATAGATAAGCAACAAGAAACTCAAGAGCTCCAATCTGTTACCATCTCAAATGTCAAGAATGAATTCTTGCAATCTAAAAGAAATGCAGTTCTTAATATAGGACGCTTAAAAAAATGGACTCTTGAAGATAGTGAGGCAAAGTGGTTGACTGCAATAAAGTGAAAGGAATGGACAAGGAGAAAGAAATCAAAGCCCAGGGCCTGACCAAGGTGGAGAGTCTAATAGAAGGCCACCAACACATTGAGCTGGGAGAAACAACAGGAAAAGAGCCACAAAAACTGCAGACATTGAAATTGACAAAACCATAAAATGGCCCTCATAGTTTAAATAGATGTTAGACAATATCTGCAGAGGATGGGAAACTATAAAAAGTGTTCCAGTAGTTTTAAAAAAGAGAACCAAACAGAACTTCTAGGACTGAAAAATACAACCAAAATTAAAAACAAAATGGATGGATTTAATAGTAAGTATGTATGAAACAGATGAAGAGAAGTAAAGTAGAATATGTGTCAGAAGAAATTATACAGTATAAATCCTCAAAAGACAAAAACAATCGGAAAATACAGAAGAGAGGGTGATAAATATGGAAGGCAGAGTAAGTCTGCCACGTGTAATGAGAATCCTCATATAAGAAAAGAGAAGGGGGATATAGGCAATATGTGAAGGAGTAATGAACTAACAAAAGGCACAAATCTAGATTCAAAGAGCTGAACAAATCCTAAACAGGATTAACAAAAGAAATCCATACCCAGACACATAATTATACCACATACAATGAAAGCAGATATTTGTTTTAAAGATGCAATATTTAGCTTGACAGTTGACGCAAGAGCCAAAGAGGAAGTTTTAAGAGAGTAGAAAAATATTTCCAACATGTTGAAAGATAATAAAGGCCAAATTAGAATTTTACATTCAGCAAACATACCTCTGCAGAATGAGAGCAAAATAAAGATATTTTCAGACAAAGAAATCATGAGCAAGTATGCTACCAGTGGACTGTCACAAAATGAAATTCTAGAGGAAATATTTCAGGTAGAAAGAAATTGATCCCAGATGGTAAGCCTGAGGGACAAACGAGAATAAAGAGTAAAGAAAGTGATATATATGTGTGTATAAATATAAACATTGACTATATAATAAAACAATAAAGTCTATAGAATTAAAAGATGTTGAAGTACTTGACAATGGAATTAAAATACAAAAATAAAATACATGACCATAGTATGCAAGCTGCTAGTTAGATAGTTGTTCTAGTTATTATGTCTGGGTAACAAATAATCCCCAAACTAAGTTGCATGAACAATCCATGTTCACAGATTCTGTGGGGCAGGAATTCAGCTGGGCACAGCAGGGAGGGCTTGTCTCTGCTCCATGAAGTCTGGGGCCTGGAATCACTTGAAAACTTGCTTACTCATATGTCTGACACCTGATGCTGACTGTAGGTTAGGGGTCTCAGTTTCTCTCCTGGGGGCTAGTTTTGGCTTCCTCACAACATGGTGTCTTGATTACAAGGGTGAGCTTTCCAAGAGGGAAAGAGCAAGCAAAAGAGACTGAGAGCCAGCCATGCAGATGCCATATAATCTTTTATGATCTAACCTTGAAGTTGTACAATTACATATGCTGCATTCTGTTGTATTAGTTGAGGTAGTCATAAATTCTTGTTTCAAAGTAAGTGGAAACATTCTGTTGCTTGATGGTGGTTGGGGGGTGGCAAGCTTCTAGAAAAGCATGTGAGACTACACATATCGCTGTGGCTATCTTTGGAAATTATAATCTCCCAAAATGTAAAGATAATGATTAACTTTAGTCTGACTTAATCTGAATATGCATGTTGTAATATAGGGTAATCATCAAAAGATAAAAGCCACTAAAGTAGTAAAGAAAAAAATGTGTATAGTTCAGGAAAAGAGAAACCATATTATTTATATTAAGAAAGAATTTAACATAAGGAATTGGTTAAACAGGTTTTGTGAGAAGTCAAAATGTCGGCAAGGGACACAACTATTAAAGGGAAGAAAGTAGGATTATTAGAACCTGGAAACCTAGAACAGACACCCTGCAGAGAGCCAGAAAAAAGGTAGAGCCTGGGAACCAACCACAACTACTGGGAGAAAAGCCATTGCTGAGGTGATGCTGGTGATCAGGAAGCAAATGGCAATGGTCAAAGTCTCTTCTCCTGTTCTCCAGCTTTCCAGTCTCCTTCTAGTGCCCCCTATTTGTGGAACCTAAAGCAAGCTAGATGGTGAAGGAGAAATATAGTTTGCAAAGTTCCAGAATACAGAAGGGTGTCTAGAATTGAGAGACAGTTAATAATTGGCATAAATGGAATTAAAAAACAAAAGTAAATACAAATTTTAAAAGGCAAGAAAATAGAGAAAAAGAATCATAGAACAAGCTGGACAAAAAACAAACCCCCATAAAATAAAATGGCAGACATAAATCTATTAGTCATTATATTAAATATAAATGGCTTTACTGTTCCAGTTAAAAGACAAAGAATATCAAATTGGATTTAAAAAAAAAACCCAAATCCAAACTCTATGTCGGTAATGAAGGAACACTCTCCTAAAAAGCCCAAGAGTTGAAGAGGAACAACCCCTAATGAAAAATGGAAAATAAAGGCTGAAAATGAATGAGGTAAGCATCTACCACAAGAAATTAGAAACAAGAACAATAAAAAACTCCAAACAAAATAGAAAAAATAAGTAATATTGATAAAAGCAGAAATTAATGAAACAGAAAACATAGAGAGAGGATTAATAAAACCAAAATTTGGATCTTAGAAAAAACAAATCACTGTCCCTATTTAAAGATTATGTAGACTATCCAAAAGAATTTGCAAATAACTTACAAGCATCATTAGAGTTTAGTAAGTTTCCAGATACAGAAGCAATACATAGATATCAATTACACTGTACACATAATCAACAGGAAATAAAGTGGGCTGAGTAATTTGGATTCAACATTCTCACTTGAGAATATTTAGAAATATTTCAAATATATTTGAAAAAGTATTGAATGATATTAGAAAGCTAAGTTAGTGAATAATTATCTAGTTAATATGAGAGAAAATAGAAATTCATAAAGGAAATGAATTCTTCATTTGTGACCACTTGTACCCTGGGAGATTTTGCAGATTTTTAAGAGGCTACTGAGAAGCTGAGCAGAGCTAAGGGACTTGAGATTCAAAGGTAGAATGTAGTGCCAGCCAAGAGGTGGGGGCACTAGCTCTGGTAACCCAAAGCCACACTTAGTAAGCCTGAAGAGTTTTTGAAGTAAGGATTAACAGGAAGTAAGGGCACTAGTACAGTTAGCTCAGCTCTGAGTCACATGGATGACTCAGAAAATCTCAGTTTCTGAAACTGGGTCAAAATGTTCCTGAATTACTAGTGCCCAAGTGCCTAGTAGAGCATATAAAAAAACTCTGTGGAGGATGAAAATATCTTATTGGGCATCAAATTGCAGTTGATCTTTGAACAACATGGGAATTAGGGCACCAACCCTCTGCACAGTTGAAAATCTGCTTATGACTTTACAGTCAGTCCTCCATAACCGAAGTTCCATTTCCACAAATCATATAATACTGTAGTATGTAGTATTTAGTGAAAAAAAATCCACACATAAGTGGAACCAGGCAGTTCAAATTTGTGTTGTTCAAGGGTCAACTATATTTCTACAAGCAAGCTTTCAAATACAATATTGGCATACAATTAAAGGTAACCACACATACAAGGATACAAGATAAATAAGAATTAGCAGAAACAAAAATATAAAAAGAGACCCCAGGAGAGCTTCAGATTTGGGAAATATTAAACACAGACTATAAAATAATCATGCTTTTCATGTCCAGGTAGATAAAAGATATAAAATTTCAGCAGGACAATTAGAAACTGCCAAGTGATAGATTTGCATGTTTGAAATTAGAAATCTGAGAACTGAAAATACAAAGGGCTAAAAATAACCAAGACACTTTTACAGAACAATAAGTTGGGAGGACTTGTTCTGCCAAATATCAGAAACGATATATCAGCTATCGTGATGAAGAAGTATACCATCAAAGGGATAGAAAAGAAGGAACAAGAAATCCAGCAAGAGGCGTATACATATATGGATACGACATATGACTTTGGTGGCACTGCAGAAAAGAATAGACTTCAGTAAATGGTGGTGAGACACTTCCTAGCATACACAAAATTAATTCCTCTTGAATTAAAAACTTAAAATGGGAAAGTCAAAATTAAAGCTTTCGAAGACAATATAGAGGGGTATCTTCATGACTTTGTGGCTCTAGAGAACAATTTTTTAAAAACTCACAAAAAAATCTAGCCTTAAAACAAAAAATTGACACTTCTCAGTACCTGGCCATTAACAAATTCTTTTTATCAAAGAGCATCATAAAGAGAGGGAAAGGCAAGCCAGAGTGGTAAAAAATACTTGCAATTATATAGCCAACTAAGAACAGTATTTATAAAGATCTTTTATGAATCAAGGAGGAAAATAAATCTTCCAACACAACCAAAAAATGGACAAAAGAATTGAAAAGTCACTTCACAAAAAAGAAAGTGGCCAACAAACATATAAAAAGGTGCTTAATTTCAAGAGTAATTAGGGAAATGCAGAGTAAAACTTCAATGAGATATAACTGTACATCCAACAGATTGGCAAAATTAAAACAAAAAAATCTGTTAACACCAGAGATGAGCAAAGTGGGAAAACACGACATCTCTATTGCTCAGGAAAAACTTTGTTATTATCTAATAAAATTTAAGACGTGAATATCCTATGACCAAGGAATTCCATTCCTAGGCACATATACCTTAGTTACACTAGGCAATACATAAAATAATGTTCATTGTGGAACTGTGATTACCCACCCCCCAAACATCCCAATTGTCCACAGTCAATAGAATGAATGAATAAATAGTTGTATATTAACACAAAGGTAAAATTATACATCAATGACGATGAATGAAATATTGTTACAAGCAACCACATGGATGAATCCCATGTTGAATGAAAGACGCAGCCACAAATGAATGTATTGATTCTATTTACATAAAGTTCAAAAACAACAAAAGTAAACTGTATATATTGTTTAGGTACACACATAGGTGGTAACACTATAAATAAAAACAAAGACACAGTTACCACAAAAGGTAGAAAAGTGCTAACCGCTAGAGGGTATGTGTGGGGAAGCTGGTTGTGATTGGGAAGGGACCGCAAGGGGAGTTTCTGGGCTGCTGTCAATGTTCTACTGATTTGAGAGCTAGTTATACAAGTAGTTACTTTAAAATTATTCCTTAAACTGTGTATTTGTATTTTATATACTCTTTTGAATATATATATATATACACACACACATACATATACGTATATATATATATGAATATATATTTCTTAAATAAACACAGCTAAGACAAGGCAAGACAAAAATGAACATATTACCTACTGATTACTTCCTGTGACCCCCAAGATTGCAACTTCCTGATTTATGTTTTGAATTTGTTAAAAGTAAAATAGTTAAGCCCATACCTAATGAATTGTATACTAAATGGTTATATATTTACAATCACAATGAGTTTTTGATAATATTCATTGCAGTTGAAAGGATTATTAGGTCAAGAGAATATTTTCCCTCAAGATCTCAAGAGAACAATTTTCTTTCTGTCTTCATTTTACTAATTATAAAATAGTGGACTCTAAACACTGCTGACGTTTTTTGTCTTGTCACTGGCACCACCAGGGAGTGCCATGATACATAAAAAATAAAAATAAAGATACACATCTATATCCAAGTTCTTTGGGACAGTTTAGAGGAACTTATAGATGTGTAACATACTGCTCTGAACTCTAAAAAGGAATGGACTTTGGAAATCCCCAACCAACAGCCTGGGATTTACCAGATCTTCTAGGTTTTACAATTTCTCAATTGTTTTAAAAGAATTTCTAGGAGCTAAAAGCACTTCGAAGTAATGTCTCTCCACATCCAGTGAGTGTTCTATCTCCATGATTGCAAAACTTGAAAATGAGGAAACACCAAAGCAACACTACTCACAAAATTAATAATAAAACTGGAATCTCTGGAGTCAACTATGGAACAGAATTTACAAAGATACTGTCAAATTTCTTAATTTACTTTTAATAAGTAAAAAATCACTCAGTGGTACCATACAAAATCAAATCATTAATTTTTGCACCTGGTATTTCAATCACCAGCACTGATCTCATGGTACAGAAATAAAACAGATAATGAAAAAAAACTGTCATTAAATTCACGCTGGCTTTCCAGCCTAGTAGAACTATACAGAAGCAACTAATGGCAATAACCGTTACAGAAAAAAAACCAATGACAAAATGGTTTCAGATTTAATCACAAAATGAACTTAATCCTTACTGATTTTATTTATATCTGCTAAAGCACTGATCTCTATAAATAAGAATTGATAGCATGGTTTTGTTCTAAATTTACTTCTGAAGAGATGTGGAGATTTAGATCAAATATAAGCAAGCTACTAGATCATAGTTGAGAATTATTGAATGGCCACCTGGAAAATATCAGTTATTGTCATAGAGCACACAAAAAAAAGTGGGAACAGACTTCTTATAGGAAAGTGCTTTTACTGCCGCTAGCCTCTAAAGTTTCAAGCCATAGAGCTTTGATATTCCTGGATTCAATTTTAAGTAATATTAATTTTAAACATATTTGCAATATACATGATAGGAGAGGGCAGGATATGATGAACCAAAATTAATTGCTTATTTCAAAGGTAGCCATTTCCTTTAAACTCATCCTGTGCACTTATCCTCACCTCCAACGCAGACTACCCTTTAATCATACAAATTCACCCTCCACTCCTAAATATATTTTCCCAATTGGATGATACTTTTACAAAAGAATGAAACAATACAGCTGGTTGACTAAGTAATTTAAACTATTTGTAAGTGGAATAAAAGGAAAGTTAAGTAGAGAATATAAAAAGAAACCAAATTGGAGTAATACTGATGTGAATCTAGTTTTTAATTTATCAAAGTACCTATTAATGGTTTGAACAGAAAAGCAGAAGAAAAGCAGCCAATTGCTTTAGAATGATAGTCCTGGAAGTAAAAGAAACACTTACTGTTTTCACTGAGTTTACAGTGTTTAGTACACTTTATGTTATTTTAATGAAAGCATTTCTATGAACATATGCAATAGCTCATATCAGAAAACAGAAAGTTTCTATCAATAAAGACCTAAAAAAATAAATTTTTATCTTTGTCAACTCCCTTTCTGGGAATGTAGAATTAAATAATACATTTCCCTTTAAAATAAAATATTAATTTATTATTTTTTTTTCTGTCCATTAGGCTGCTGGAAGAAAAAAAATCAAGACTCAACTAGTGATAATTTTTAAATTTCTACTTTTCATCTACTTCTAAGGACACTCCCTTTACAAAACCTTTTAGTCTTATATACTATGACAATCAGGTTTAGAGTTCCAAATAAATAAAATAGCCACACTAGAAGGCATACTAAAGAATCAAATGACTAGCCATATTTATCTGTTCACATTCATGGATTCTCTAAGTGGGTTGTCAGAGTCCATATGCTATTGTTAACATTTAGTCCCAGTTAACACCTGTCATCTGATGTGCTCATGACTTACAACACTGATGCTATCAGCAAAAGATCCTGATTTTGGGGAGACAGTGATATAACAAACTCTGGTTAAATCAGCAGAGGTAAAATGTCAGTAAACTGTAACTTTTAAAAGTTTTAGAGTAACTACTCTTCATCCACTGCTACCATCCCTCCTCCATTGGTGTTAAATTCAAAGCCTCATCATGAGAGGTGCAGGGAGCCAAACACTGTTTGTATAGAAAAATGGGCCTCAAATACTAAACAAAAAGAAATTCATAAAATGGGATTAAACTTTTTGGATAGTTGCATTTGTTATATTCAATTTCTTGATCTTTTATTTCTTCTGGTCTTAGATACATATTTTTTTCCTTCTTTTCATCCAAAGAGGTTAATACACAATTTTTTGGTAAGCATTATTATAAAACAGCATGCCAGTTCGAAGTTGCTTGAGAGCACATCCACATATGAAGCACTACACATGTGTATACTATGCTTCAAAATGCTTTACAATTCTTCACTGTAGTTTTTTTAACTGATGTTTCCCTTAAATTAAGGCTTCATCAAAGAGAAATCCATAGCATTATGAGCTGACTTTTTAAGCTCCTGAATAAGTGCATTCTTTCCAAAATCAAGTAGTCCTAAATTTAAGACAACTTCTGTTAATCAGTGTCATGACTAAAGTAGTATCTTACTGGAGGTCCAGGTAAATCTTCATCTCCATCAGTATCTGGAGCAAATGACACAGTAAGATCCACATATTTCTTTTCAGTAGAAGGTTTCACAAGTTTATGCATTCTAAGGAAAAATAAGCAAGGAAAAATGATTTGGTAAATTCTGTAAAATGAAAGAGTGATTCGGTGATAATGTTGTCCAAAGAATCTGGCTTGTTTAAATTTATTTTTAAATCAAATAATTCACCTGTTTTCATATAATTATTTTCTTTACTAAAAGCTCTAAAATCAAGACATTCTTTTACCTAACAGTTAATCAATTTTTACCTTTGCTGGTAATGATAAGGAATACAGACCACTTATTTAAAAACAAAAACAAAAAACAAAAACTCCACAGAAAAAAACTTAAAATGTGAGAAATGCTTTTAAAAAATGAATATATCAAATATAGATCCCTGCCCTTGTGAATGAAGCTTATATTGGTGGGAGAGGAGAGACAATAAATAATACAGTAACTGTTAGACAGTGATAAATGCTATGAGAAAGAGGAAAAGTAGAGCAGTGTAAAAGGGATTAGGCATGCTAGGCTGGGGTACCAGACAGGATGCAGTATTAAATAGGGCTCAGAGAGGCCTCTTCAGGAAGTGCAAAGACCAGAGGTGAGAGTTAGTCAGATGGCCATTTCAGAAAGAGTTGGAAGGAGAGGGAAAAACTAGAGCAAAGGTCGCATGTTGGAGACTGGAATGTTCAAGGAAAAGTAAGGAGGCCAGTATAACTGGAATATTGTGAGCAAGGAGAGAGGAGTATGAAAGGAACTTGGAAGGGTAAGTGGGAACTAGATAATTTAGGGCCTTGCAGACCACAGTAAAGACTGGTTGTTTTTCTCCCTCTCTTCCTTTAGGTCTCTGCTCAAATGTCAGCCTTTCACATCAGAGTATGACAGGCAGGGACTTCCCTAGTGGTGCAGTGGTTAAGAATCTGCCTGCCAATGCAGGGGAGACGGGTTCGAGCCCTGGTCCAGGAAGATCCCACATGCCTCGGAGCAACTAAGCCCGTGTGCCACAACTACTGAGCCTGCACTCTAGAGCCCACGAGCCACAACTACTGAGCCCACGAGCCATAACTACTGAAGCCCGCATGCCTAGAGCCCGTGCTCTGCAAGAGAAGCCACTGTAATGAGAAGCACGCGCAGCACAATGAAGAGTAGCCTCCTCTCGCCACAACTAGAGAAAGCCTGCATCCAGCAACAAAGACCCAATGTAGCCAAAAATAAGTATAAAATAAATAAATAAATCTTTAACAACAACAACAAAAAAAGAATATGACAGGCAGAGGGAATACCTAGATTGCCCAATATACTGTAGCAACTTAACACCCCCTTATTCTGCTTTATTTTTCCACAGCACTTATCACCATCTGACATACATATTTAATTGTTATGGAAACTCCTCAAGCAGGGCAGGGACTCTGCTTTGCTCACTGCTGCATCCCTAATGTTTACAAAAGTACCTGGTACATAGCAGGCATTCTTTAAAAAAATCTGTTGAATAAATGAAAATAACAATTTGGCTTTTTTTTTTTTTTTTTTTTTTTTTTTGTGGTACGCGGGGCTCTCACTGCTGTGGCCTCTCCCGTTGCAGAGCACAGGCTCTGGATGCGCAGGCTCAGTGGCCATGGCCCACGGGCTCAGCCGCTCCGCAGCATGTGGGATCCCGCCGGACCGAGGCACGAACCTGTGTCCCCTGCATCGGCAGGCGGACTTTCAACCACTGTGCCACCAGGGAAGGCCAACAATTCGGCATTTAAAAAAAATACTTCAGTCTCACAAGCCTAGTCCTTATGTGTTTGCATATAAGAGGTGGATCTACTTTTACTTGGTATATTGACCAAATCAGGTTTCTAAGCCTATTAGCTTATAAGCTGACCCTGAATGATAATAAACTCACAAGGGTATTATAATCCTATAAATCTCACTTGATAGGTAGCCTGTGGAGCTTGGCAGATTCACTGTCTTTATTACTGCCATTAGATAGGAGTAAATCACATATTTTTATCTGAACTTCAATAATCTCTATATTTAATTTTCTAGTGTGCATCCAACTTATATTTCAACTTTTGAGACTCTCTTGCATATAATGTTCAATACTTACGTTAACTTCAATCTTTTTGCATGACCAGGCATTACAGGAACATAAAGCATTTTGACTCCCTGTACCACCATTGTTGGCTCAATTCCATACTTCTCCTAAAAGTGAATACCCAAAAGAAACAATCAAAGCTCCACCCAAATATAAAATGCTGGATGACAATGTTTTACAACCAGTAAAAAGAGAGAAAACTCCTGCTAAATAATATTTATAAAAACCTCTAATGAAATTAGGTATAAAACTAACAGACTCGAAGCAACTAACGAATAATTGTCTCACTTTGACTGCATTTATGAAATCCAAGAGGGTGAACTCTTCTTTTCCATGTATAATCCATCTGTCCCAAATTGTAAATGATATTCCATTTCTGTTATAGAAAAATATTCAGAACAAAAACATTTAAATTTTCTTCCCTTTAGTAATAATAAAAAAATCCCAGAAGTCCACTATTTGTGATTTAGCTAGATATTAATGTGAGAATAAAAAAGGAAAATATAACAAAATATTCCATAATTCCATCTTACTTCCCCATCACACCACACAGGTAACCACTTTTATCAGTACCTTGTTTATCTTTCCAGTGTCTTATTATAAATCAGTATGTCTTAGCAAGAGAGTTCCATTTCTCTCTTTAAACAGTTGCATGAGTTTCACTGTGTGGATGTTCCAGTCTCCTATTACTAGACACTTAGGTTGTTCCAATCTTTGGCTATGATAAAAAATGCCAAAATGAATATCCTGTACATATATCATTTGAGATGAGTGCAAATGTATCTGCAAGTTTGAAATATAGTGCTATATTTGCCTTAATATGGGTTATATTATTTTATACTCTCATCAGTAATGTATGAGAGTGCTTTCTCACACTCTTGCCAAGATAATAGTTTTCAAATTTTTGGTTGTTACCAATTTAAAAACTGAAAAATGGATTTGCTTTGTCATACAACTTTTGGAACTAGATTCTTAATCTCATTATCCATTAGTCAGACACTAGAATGGCTTCTAATTCATCTGAATTAGGCAGACATAGATGAAACCATAGAAAGTACAATGCTAAACAGTGTGGCAGATTATGTGTTGTGAGAGTTCTATGGCTGGTTTAGTCAGCAATGCTTCATGCTACATGCAAAAGAATGAAATTGGACTCCTATCTTACACCACACATACAAATTACCTCAGAATAGATTGAAGACTTGAATGTAAGACCTGAAACCATAAAACTCCTAGAAGAAAACTTAGGTGGTAAGCTCCTTGACATTGGCTTTGGTGATGATTTTTTAGATTTGACACCAAAAGCAAAGGCAACAAAAGCAAAAATAAACAAGTGGGACTACATCAAACTAAAAATCTTCTGCACAGCAAAGAAAACCACTAACAAACTGAAAAGGCAACCTACCAACTGGGAGAAAATATTTGCAAATCATATATCTGGTAAGGGGTTAATATCCAAAATATATAACAAACACATACAACTCTACAGCAAAAACCCCAAACAATCCAATAATAAAATAGGCAGAGGACCTGAAGAGACATTTTTCCAAAGCAGACATACAGATGGTCAACAGGTACATGAAAAGATGCTTAATTATCACTATCAGGGAAATACAAATCGAAACCACAATGAGATATCACCGCACACTTGTTAGGATGGCTATCATCAAAAAACAGAAGATAGCAAGTGTTGGCAAGGATATGAAGGAATTGGAACTCTTGTACATTCTTGGTGGGAATGTAAAAATGATACAGCCACTATGGAAAGCAGTATGTAGGTTCTTTAAAAAATTAAAAACAGAACTACCATATGATCTAGCAATTCCACTCCTGGGTATTTATCCAAAGAAAATGCAAGCACTAACTTGAAAAGATATCTGTACTCCCATGTGCACTGCAGCATTATCTGTAATACCTAAGACATGGAATCAATCTAAGTGTCCATTGATGAATGGATAAAGAAAGTGTGGTACTATATATAATGAAGTATTATTCAGCCATAAAAGGAATGAAATCCTGCCATTTGTGACAACATGGATGGACCTTGAAGACGTTACGCTAAGTGAAATAAGTCAGACAGAGAAAGACAGATACCTTATCATCTCATGTATATGTGGAATCTAAAACAAACAAATCCCACAAAAAACTCAACCAATCAACCAGACAAAACCCAAAAAAATCCCAAGCTCATAGATATAGAGAACACTGATAGTGCCAGAAACAGGTGGTGAGGGTGGGCAAATGGATAAAGGGAGTCAAAAGGTACAAACTTCTGGTTGTAATGTGAGTAAATCATGGATATATAATGTGAAGCATGATGACTATAGTTAATAATACTCTACTGCATATCTGAAAGTTGCTGAGTGAGTAAATCTTAAATGTTCTCATCATCAGAAAAAAAATTCTATAACTATGTATGATAATGGATGGTGACTGGGCTTTTTGTGGTAATCATTTCACAGCATATACCAGTGTTGAATCATTGTGTTGTACACTTGAAACTAATTTAATGCTGTATGTCAATTATACAATAAAAAAAGAAAAAAAAAGAAATGCTACATGAAGATGGGGTTTTGACATCATGAAGTGATGGAAGAGTTTATAAATATAGGAGAAAAGGAGAGATAAAGCTCTTATTTTTCCCTTTTAAAAGGTAAAAGAATTATTTCATTCTCATTATGCAAGAGAAACACACCTTCATGCATACCTGATTTCAGTTTTTCTTACTTCAGATGTCTCTGTAAACACTATAATTGGAATGGCTAAGTTAAAGAAACAATTTTTGTAAGCTTCAAATGGATAGTCACCAGCTACTTTGATCATCTCCAATGCAACCTAGATAAAAGAAGGTGATCTGATTATATAAATAGCCTAAAACTATTCATGACTTTAATTGCATCTATATAATTTTCCTGAATTCTTCTCAAGCATTTCTGTGTAGAGAATAAAAGCAGCTATTGGACTGGAGTAATATAAATTTCTTATAAGCCTCTAACTAATTTGACTATGTAATCTTCCTACTTTGAAAGCAGATATCAGAAGTCAAGCAATACAGCAGTCTAAAATCATTTAATAATAGGAACAATAATTACATAGCTTCTAAGAATAACACTACAGTATGGTATAATAACTAGGGCCATCCTAAAGATTCTAAATCATTAAGGAAAGACTAAATTTAAAGAAATCCAAATCACTAACAGAAATTACATTTATTTTAAGACAAAGAACTAAAATCCAATATAATCAAAGAGCAAAGATGAGGGTAGTTCATTTTATTCAAGAAAAATAGAGTATTTGGATTGTATAGAGGATACAAAGATGATGAAGATTATTGCCTGTAAGAAAAGTTATACTCTATCTTGACAGAGCTTATTTTTTTACATTAAAATGTCTGTATTATCTGTAAAAGTTCAAAATACAGATTACTGTATTTTCAGAAATATCTTACAATTTTAAATTATAAGATCAATATGTATCCCTCCTTCTCTAAGATCTCTGAGTGAATGGTTTGGGGTGGTATAACAGGGAAGATAGAAAAGAAGCAATGAATAACAAGCATTTTCAAAGAATCATAATCTCACCAAGCCAGAAACTGCAGCAGTAGATGTTGCTATAGCAGGTATAATTCTACCTGCTATGCGTTTTGTTTTCAAACGGTCGGCTGGTTCAATGCTATACATTTTGGCACGAAGATTTGATGCAGCTGTGATGAAATCTATGTGTCCATTATGATCATCATCTTTTTCAAATGAAAGCGCTGCCATCTGAAGGTCACCTGATGACAACAACCAGAAAAACAAAGTTTCCTAGTAAGTGATAAAGGCTTTACTAGGTAAAAAGCAAGGCAGTGTGAGTTTACTACTTTTAAAGATTCCTTTTTGTTTAGGTTTGCAACTGACTGAAAAATACAATGACAACAACATCCAGGGAACTGAAATTACTGAAGGATATGAAAATGATGGCTTTAAAACCACTAAATTAGAAGTTTTAATATCAAAAAGAAAACCTTTCTAAAAAAACATAAAAATAAGAAAGCCATGTACATCTGCTATTAAGTGGCTTACAATGAAAAAGTCAACACTGGGTACTGTTCAAAAATTGATTTCATAAATACTACTCTGAAACATTTTACCTCTGATAACTAAGAATAGGGTATACTGGTCAAATAAAAATAAGTGTCTTTATGAAAGATTTCTAGATTAGTGGTTCCTCAAATCATTCTGTAGACAGGTGTAGTTTAATCTGTGATGAAATGAGAAAGTAAGAAATGGTAACATGTTTTTTCTAGAATTATAATTATTAACTTAGGATATAAACCTTTTACTTGCAAAATAAATAGTTGGCTAATCTAGGCTTTTCTCCTGAATTTTACTGGTCTTTGTGTAATATCCCAAAAGTTTGGAAACTGCTGATTTATGTAGTAGAAAGGTGCTGAGCAGGTCTGAAAACATGAGCTAATACAGATCTGTTTTTTTTTTTTTTTTTTTTTTTTTGTGGTATGCGGGCCTCCCTCTGCCGCGGCCTCTCCCGTTGCAGAGCACAGGCTCCGGACGCGCAGGCCCAGCGGCCATGGCTCACGGGCCCAGCCGCTCCGCGGCACGTGGGATCCTCCCAGACCGGGGCGCGAACCCGGTTCCCCTGCATCGGCAGGCGGACGCGCAACCGCTGCGCCACCAGGGAAGCCCACAGATCTGTTTTTAAGGAATTAAAAGTTCAGTTTCCCTATATTTAAGACCATTTAGCAAGGGTGTACATAGGTCAGGTTTGTATTCCCTGTAATTATGGAGACTAAGAAGCCAAGAAGAAATCTGTCTATGATTTTTTTTCCTAAAGTGATTTCACTGGATCTCAGGATTAGTCTCCAAAGGACTCCATGTTTTTTTCATTATGCTAGCCATAAGTTAAAAAGGAATCACACAATAGAATCTCAAGAACTAAAACAATCAGAACAGCAAAAACAAAGCAGACTTACATTTCAGCCTTCTACGGTAGGGAAATGGTGGAGAAAGTTACGAATTTAGTCACAGTTAGAGATGAACAGTGACTTTCATATGATCACGGAATCAAGTAATATCATTATTATTGTTGTTGTTATGATTTAATCCCACAACCTTCTGAGTGTACAGCTTAGTGAAAATAAAAATCCCTTTAGTTCAAAACATTTTTATAAAGATTTCCCCTTACTTGTGGTAGCTTCATTAGATGAAATAGCCTTTTCCAGTTGGAAAACAGCATTCCTCTCATCTTCACTGCTAACAGGAACATGGTCTGGTTTCCTTGCAGTTTCATCTGTTTGAACAACCTTTAAATATATGTATGTATATTCATTAATGATATCACATCCTACACCTAAGTTTGACTAACAAATCTGTTTTTATCAAATAAGTCACAAAGAGAACACATTCTATTGGTTTAATTAGATTATTAATCATTAAGGTCCAACGTATTTTACACCTTCTATTGTTAAGTAATATTATGCTATTTACATATTTATTATCTACTGCTTCACACTGACATGTAAACTCTATGAGAACAAGGATCTTTATCTTGTTCACTGAGATAACCTCAATATATCTAAAATAAACTTGCTCATAGTGGGTGTTAAAAATACTTACTGAATAGTTTATAAGATCTAAGTTCATACAACTCTCTCTTAAAATTCCACACTAAAATAAAGTTAATGTTAATCAACAGTTTGTGATTCTGACAAATCAACTTCAAACCAAATTACATACCTCTAACTAGTGCAGAGCTGTTTTCTGTCTCCAAAGAAATTGAAGAAATCCACAAAATATATAATATGGGCATCTTTTAAATATTTATTGACTGCTGAAAAGAAGTTCTATCCCAAAGAATGTCTTCCTCCATATAGTTGCATGCTTAGGGCAGCACACATATAAGTAATTTATCTTTAAGAAATCATGTACCAAAATGTTCATTGCAGCTCTATTTACAATAGCCAGGACATGGAGGCAACCTAAGTGTCCATCATCGGATGAATGGATAAAGAAGATGTGGCACATATATACAATGGAATATTACTCAGC
>NC_041220.1:38372862-38411931 GCF_002837175.3 Physeter macrocephalus | reverse complement strand
ACTAGATAGCTAGTGGGAAGCAGCTGCATAGCACAGGGAGATCAGCTCGGTGCTTTGTGACCACCTAGAGGGGTGGGATGGGGAGGGGGGGAGGGAGGGAGACGCAAGAGGGAAGAGATATGGGAACATATGTATATATATAACTGATTCACTTTGTTATTAAGCAGAAACTAACACACCATTGCAAAGCAATTATACTCCAATAAAGATGTTAAAAAAAAAAGATAGATAACCAACAAGAACCTACTGTATAGCACAGGGAACTCTACACAATATTCTGTAATAACCTATATGAGAAAAGACTCTGAAAAAGAATGAATATATGTATAACGGAATCACTTTGCCGTATACCTGAAACTAACATAACATTGTATATCAATATACTCCAATAAAATTTTTAAAAATAAAAAATAAAAGGAAAAATAAATAAATAAATAAATTACTTATTAAACACAAGGGCAGTGAAGTTAATATTCTCAAACCAAGAAACTAGCTACACATCATCATTAAAATACTATTTCTTATTAAAAAACACATCCAATTCACATTTTTACATATTAAATATGATTATAAATATTTGATAAATATTAAGGAGTCAGGGAAGCAGTAATTTTTATTTGCCAGAATGTGTAGTTGATAGTTTTTGGCTGTGGCATCTTTTAACTAGGAGTGCCAGACGCTGAAGCTTCAGTGGGAGCTGCTTTAAGCAGTGGTGAAAAAGCTCACAAGTCATGTTAAAATTGCTCAGGGTAATTTATGACGCCAAAACTTTGACGCAGAAAGAAGCAATTCAAGCTAGAAAACATATTGAAGAGCAGTAGAGACCTGTAAAGTTATTGATGCATACTTCCTTGGCTTCTGTCTAGCAGTTCTGCCCATTAGAAACATGGGCTAGGAAGCTTCTTTATATAGGAATTTTGTTTTTCCTTTCTGTACTTTTGTTCTTGATAAACTACAAGTCATGAACATTTCATTCAGAAAACCTATTTACTTGCACAAAATGAACTGCCTACAAGTTTTCCTTGTCCCTAAAATAAAAATGCAGAGTGGAAGACTGCACACACCACTTCCTACTTGAATTTTGCTGGGAGGCACCCATTACTCCACATTTTCCAGTACAGCTAAAGGTAAACGGAACAGAAGGTTGTTCTGTGGTTTATTTCTTTTTAGAGTGCATACGAAAAGGCACATAATGAACATGTGAAAAAGAAAAATATTTAGTATTTTCAAACTTTTTAACTTACCCTGCCTAAATTTCATGTTCCATCTTTATTAATACTCCCTTTCTCCTTCCAACATATTTGCCTAACAAAATCCCAACCCTTGTTACAATCCAATTTACCAGCTATTCTACAGTAGCACCCAAGCGGCTTTTCTCCAGCCACATGTAGTGGAATACATTAAGTGGAATTAACATTAAGTGGATCTTAAATATTGTCTCGAAATTCTACAACATCTTCTAATTCCCCACTTTTCCCACTCCCCTAGGCAATTATTTCACATCTTTTTTTTCTCTGCTCAAACTTCCTCTATCTTCTCCCTGTCACTCGGAGCGATTAAGCTTGCTTCTTTTTTTTCAACTAAGAAAATAATCTTTTTTTCTTGCACACTCAAACCAATTCCTTACAAATCCTGTCAGGGCTACTGCAAAATGTGCACAGAATCCAACCTCTTACCACAACTTTCCTGTTACCCACTACCCCTGTTTGATGGTTCATTCAAACCACCATCATCATCTCTTGCCTATAACCTCCTAATAGCTATTTCTGCTTCCTCTCTCATGTCCTAATCATTCTTAACACAATCGCCAGGGTCATCCTTTTAAATATGTCAGGTTGTGTCCTCTGCTTAAAATCTTCCACTGGCTTCTTATCTCATAATAAAACATGAAGTACTTATAACGCGCACTACCTCTCCAATCTCGCTATCTACCACTCTCCTCTTGCATATTCTCCTCCAGAAAAATTCTGGCCTTCAAAGTCTTTCAAGGCCTTTCTCTGAACTTGTTCCTGCCGTCTGTACTGCTCTTTCACCAGATAACAGTATGGCTCACTCCCTCACTTCCTTCAGGCTTCTGCTCAAATGTTACCATATCAGAGAAGCTTTCCCCTTTTATCTCGTATAAGATGACACCAGCTCCATCACCCTTTGTTTTCCCTGTTTTTTCTTATTAGCACTTATGCCCATATGCAATATTACATAATTATTGGCACTTTTTTTTATAGTCTGCCTCTGGCCCAACTCGCACAAGAACAAGAATTTTGTTTTGTTCCTGTGGGCTTCTCCAGGTTTAGAATGAGACTTGACACAAGTAGAAGTTCAATAACTATTTGCTAAATGAATGAACTTGTACACATACCTTGTTGGAAGGTTTGAATTCCTGAATCTTTACTTCGGAAAGAATATTCAACAGGGTATCTGCTGATAAGTCCTGGTTTTTAAAACAGTAATTTTATCAACATATTCTTAAAATTCTGAATTCTAAACCTAAAAAACAACCTAAAAAAGGTCCTTTATCATACTAAATATTTGAATAATTTATGATATAACTGTTTAGACCACATCTGTTTGTGACATTTACTTTTATTTCCATAGAAATACCATCCACAAAGGCTGGGAAGTGGGGGTGGTATGTGTAAAAAAGTACTTGTTAAGTCAACAAACCTGAAATCTTAGTTCTTTCCACAAATTTTTTTTTTTTGGCCGTGCCATGCAGCAGGTGGGATCTTCCCCGACCAGGGATCAAACCCATGCCCCCTGCACTGAGAGCACGGAGTCTTAACCACTGGACTGCCAGGGAAGTCCATCCACAAATTTTTAAAAAGGTAGTTTTAGGACTGGTTGTATCAGACAGAGTGCCTTGAGATCAGGAACTATCTCTTCACTGTTTTACAAAGTTCCCTGCGGAAAGTTATACTCAATATACATTGACTCACAGTAAATGGAATTCATACCTTTGGAAGCAGGAAAATATTTAAATGGTTCAGGATAAACTTAGATGAATTTAAGGCTATATACATGTTTATTATTAAGAATCTACTTAGGAAAAACTGAGACACAGTGCTTTTGAGGTCACCTACAACTCATCACAAAATTATCACTCTTTTCACAAAAAGAATACCCAACTGAATGCCACTATTTTTACCAGACATTTATGGTATATTTTACTGTGTGTTAATTCCAAAAGGGATTAATGTACAACAGGCATTTTTATCTAGATCCAAAATAGCCAATTCTAGTTATGGATCTGGCTCATATTTCCCATTCAGCCTAGTACCTAAAAGTATAGCAATTTATTTACCTCTATTATGCATTTGAGATGGAAAATTCACTAATGCAGACCTGCCTTTCAAATAAAACTGTATTAGATCCCTTTACATATGAGTCAATGAAGACGACGTCTAAGAGAAAAGGTATAAATGATAAAAGTTAAGAAATGTCAATGTAGGGTAGTATTTTCAAATCTCCTGAAAAGCATATGTTAATTTCACAAAAATAAGCCAAACAAATGATAACAAACAGAATCACTAAGAAATATTTTAAAATTGTTATGAAATAGGTCACTTTGGGTTTTCAGAGTAAGTACAATAATTAAAGTTAGTAGGTTATAAATATTTTAAAAATAAAGTAAGACTGCTTTTACAAATATTTGTTTCGCTACTTAAGTTCAGAAAAAAAAGTGACTTTCTTCCACTTAGTGGTGCTGAAATGAGATTTTAGCTTCTGCTTTATTAGAATGGGCAACACTACAACAAAATGAAAAGTTTATATCGAAGAACGATTCTTATAACATAAAGCACGTTTTGGGGCTTCCCTGGTGGCGCAGTGGTTGAGAGTCCGCCTGCCGATGCAGGGGACACGGGTTCGTGCCCCGGTCCAGGAAGATCCCACATGCCACGGAGTGGCTGGGCCCGTGAGCCATGGCTGCTGAGCCTGTGTGTCCGGAGCCTGTGCTCCGCAACGGAAGAGGCCCACGTACCTCAAAACAAAACAAAACAAAACAAAACAAAACACATTTTGATGATGCAATTAGCTAAGTCATCTAAATCTAACCTTTTCTATCACTTGTTAGGGCTTGAAGAATATCTTACCTCTTCTGTAAATGGAATGCAATAGACTGTAGCATATAATTTTGCAGCATTCAGAAGGAAACTGAAGTGCCTTTTGAAATTAAAAAATAAAGTGTGAATGCACAGTTTCAAAGATGTTTACCAGAAACTATAGCCTTTAAAATGGTGAAATTAAGTAATTACAGAATTTTTGTTACAGGATTATTTTTTTTTAAGTTAGGCAATGAAATTCTGGTCTAGACCAAGGCATTGTAGAAGTTATAAAAGAGAAAACATCATGTTTATCCTCATAAGCACTAATATTCAGGTAGTGATCAAGACTACTTTGGGGAGAGGCCAGAAGTAGAAAAATTATTGAAAGAAAATTCATTTTAATTCATAAGAAAATATTACAAACTTGGTTTTAAAGAGTGTACAATAAGTCCAAACTAAGCAAATGAGTTTGTTTAAAAACAAAAAAGGTAAGTTTTATAGAAGAAGCAATCAGGGATTCCCTGGTGGCGCAGTGGTTAAGAATCCACCTGCCAGTGCAGGGGACATGGGTTCGAGCCCTGGTCCGGGAAGATCCCACATGCCGTGGAGTAACTAAGCCTGGGCGCCACAACTACTGAGCCCGCACTCTAGAGCCACAACACTGAAGCCCATGCACCTAGAGCCCATGCTCTGCAACAAGAGAAGCCACCGCAATGAGAAGCCCGCGCACCGCAACGAAGAGTAGCCCCCTCTTGCCACAACTAGAGAAAGCCCGAGCGCAGCAACGAAGCCCCAACGCAGCCAAAAATAAATAAATAAATAAATAAATTTATTTTAAAAAAAGAAGCAGCAATCAGGATAAGGTGACTAGAATAAGCACCAGAGGAAAAAACTAAGCACAGAATTACTTGTTGAAAGGAAGGTTAACAAGCTAAGTGTTTAATTAAAATATATACATGTAAGTGTGTTTGTGTATAAAATGCATATCTAATATAGATAAGATATACAGGTATTTACTCAAAGATCAACTCCTTTGAAAATTAACCTGAGATTATTTAGGGAGTTATTTAGTAGTGATCATTTTCCCCCATGTAACTAAAGTTTCTTATATACTGACTTCATTAAATAGGAAAACATCTGTCTTCATTTTACTTTTTAATGAATAAAGTCAAAGGGATGACACTTTGGTTGTACTTTAGAGAAGACAAAAATAATAAGATTATCTACCATGTAAATAAACACCTACATGTGGGGAGAAGAATTGTGGCTGGCTTTTTTGGCCAAAATGCTATGCTAACTCTTAGATTAACAGGGATGTAATTATTTAACATTAAAGAGCCTGCAGTTTTCACCCTGCAATGTAAACCTATACAGTTAAGAAGTTTACAATGAAGGATGTATATAAAACTGGATATATATACTTACAAAGGTTCATTTAGATCAAATTTTAATGGAGAGGGGGGCCTTTTTGGTGACTGCCAAAACAAACCTAACAAAATACAAAATACAAAATATTATTTTCAGTGTCAGCAGTCAGTAATAAATTGCATTAAACTTTCTTCTCAACACTGATAAATACTTACTGCCATCTTTTAATCGTGTGTCCAGAGGGAAACAGTGAAGAAGCTGAAGAGCCTAAAGAAAAAATTGAATTTAAAAAAAATCACTACTTAATATTAACTGAAGTTAAAAAAAAAAAAAAAACAAAACACAACATACATAAAAAGATATACAGTGAAGTCTTCCAGTCACCGTGTACTTAGTCTGTCCGGTCTCCTGTCACTGCCCCCCACCCCAACTTGGAATAACCTCTATTGCTATTTTTTATCAACACTTATAGTTTTTTTTTCTTTTTTTTGCATCTATGGCAAACATGAATATAGATTATTTTATCCCTTTTACACAAACAGTGGCATATTTTACATATCATTCTGCTCCTTTCAAAGAGCTAATCCTTAAAACAAGCAAAAAAAAAACCAGGGGCTTCCCTGGTGGCACAGTGGTTGAGAGTCCGCCTGCCGATGCAGGGGACACGGGTTCGTGCCCCGGTCTGGGAAGACCCCACATGCCGTGGAGTGGCTGGGCCCGTGAGCCATGGCGGCTGAGCCTGCGCGTCCGAAGCCTATCCTCCGCAACGGGAGAGGCCACAACAGTGAGAGGCCCATGTACAGCAAAAAAACAAAACAGTAAAAATACATAGTATTTTATATTTTGAAATGATATGCTGCTTGAGATTTGCTTCAAAACCATCTAGGGGGAGGGTATATTAGGTGGGATTATAGATGAAATAAGATTTTCTATGAGCTGGTAATTGTAAACCTGGGTGACAAATATATGAGGAATACATGGAGATTAATTATATGCTATTTTCTCTATTATTTCTGTGGTTGAATTTTTCCACAATAAAAAAAAGTTAAAAAACCCATAGAAGATAAGGACAAAAAAGAGTTCCGTAGATTTTGAAACATGAGGTCACTGATAGTCATGGTAAGAATAATTTCAATAGTCGTGGGGAAAGAAGACAGACACATTTCTGGATGAAGACATGGCAACAGTTAGTATAGACCACTTTTCCAAGAAGCAGAGCAAAAATGGAAGTGAAAAACAGGAATAAGTATAATTTAAAGACTTTAAAAAGATGAGCTTATTTTATATTCCAATAGGTAAGAGCCTAAAGAGAGAGAGAGACTAAACAGAGTGCATGACACATTCAAGCTTCTGTATGTAACTGGAGTAAGAATAACAGCTAATATTTCACTAAATATTTATGGGATGGACCAGGTTCTATGCTAAAGACTTTGAATGTATTAACTCATTTGATCCTCACCACTATGCTATGAGTCAGGCACCAACTTATTACTCCCATTTTATAATGAGGAAACAGACAAAATATGATTATTAGATATATATGGGGAAGGCAAAATTCCAACAAAATTTCTGATGGAATCTCTATTCTCTCAGTCTCTTGCTCTACTCTGAACAACAAACTTCTTTATGATTACTGATTAAATGTATTCCTTCTTCTCTAGAAGGAACCCCTATTTTATTAAAACCCATTTTGTACACAGAAAGACAAGGATTAGTTAAATGTATAACTGACAAGCCAATGGGTGGAGTTTAAATGCATTCTTTAATCAGTAACATTCAAGGAGAAATTAGTTGTGTGCCCGTCACTTGTTCTCAGTTAACTTACTAATTTCTGAAAAGCTTCCTGAAAGAAAGAGTACACATTTTCAGGTCAATGAAATTAATTTCATAGTAATTAAATGAGCCAAGTTTAGACCTTTTCTTAATGTTTTATAATGTATACTTACCTTATGGTTAAAATATTTTTCAAACTTTAATCTTGCTAATTCTACACAGTGGGACCAATTTCTAGGTCTTCTGCTAAGTAACTTAATAACTTGAAAACAGCCTTCTAAACTGTGTCCACTTTGTATCTTCTAGAATGAGAGGAAAAAAGAAAACAAAGCAAATACATGTCCAATTAATCACACAAACACACACGCACATATTCCCAGGAAATGTCAGCCAAAGTTTGAAGTGCCAGCTTATGTGTCTTATGATTTTATTATTTTCACCTCAAGCTCCCTGTCCCCGTCTTCCTACGTTCCCTCTTTCTTTTCTTTTCTGAAGGGGAAATGGGAAAAGATATCATGTAAAATGTTAACTTTAAAGTTTCTTATCTCCCAAGTTATCCTCATGTCTTTCTAGTGGTAAGTTAGTACTATATATGTACTTACTATACGAAGTGCTATGAATAATATTTTACACTAAAAAGTTGGCCTTTTTAGTGTAGGATTAAAGGAAAGTGAAAAAACAGCTCTGATGTTGCCCTCACCATGAGACTAATAAATCTGAGACCATTCCTACTCCTGAAATTTTCACTAAAACTTACCTCAGTTTTTTCCAAAGAGCTTAACAATCTGTTTTATTATTTGTAGCTCTCTTATCATTTATCAAATCCTTATTAGGCTGAACCATATGAATTGCTGTTCTGTGAGTCAAACATGGTAAAATATTTGCAACTCCATATAGTTTGACCAAATTAAAAATGAAGGGTTATTTGTGACCTGCTAACTTCGAGACTCCTCATATACTTACTACAATATACAATATTAATGTATAATCTCTGTTTAAGGAGGTAAACTATTTATAGGCAACTTGAAAATAAGATTACACTGACATAAAGTGTTGGGATTAGCAGATGCAAACTATTATATACAGAATGGATAAATGACAAGGTTCTACTGTATAAGACAAGGAGCTAAATTCAAAATCCTGTGATAAACCATAATGGAAAAGAGTATGAAAAAGAATGTATATACATATAACTGAATCATTTTGCTGTACAGCAGAAATTACCACAACATTGTAAATCAACTATACTTCAATTAAAAAAAAAAGTGTATTGATTTTTACCTTTAAGACTTCTTCTGCAGATGGATAGGTTTGCCAAAATTTGTTAAACAATGAAGGTTTGTAGGAAAAGGAACTTTCAAACTATAAGGGAAAAGAGGAAAACACATTACAAATAAAAGTATGTTTAAAAGTTGGAAATATCTGATGAATTGGGCAATTGGGATTGACATGTATACACTGATGTGTATAAAATTGATGACTAATAAGAACCTGCTGTATAAAAAAATAAAATAAAATTCAAAAATTAAAAATAAAGTTGGAAATATCATCTTTTCTACTTCAAAGAAAAATTTCTTAAAAAGTATCTTTATTACCTTATCTCTTGCCCATTGTATAGTGTGTTCAATAGCAGCTGGAAAGGATTTTAGGGTACAAAATGGTATTTCCTCTTCTGGGGGATCCCGCTATTTTATAAAATATGACAACAGTTAAGAGAAGTAATGACAATTTTTTATGGAATGAATTTACTTGAGTGTTTTAAGACCATTAAAAAATAAAATTCAAAAATAAAATAAATCCAACATTTTTTATCTTCTTTCTCCTACACATTAAGAGGAAAAGTTTATGCTTTTGACACTTAACCCACGTGTTTATATTATCTGTGCACTCCTTTGGTACCATGTAGTACTCATATAGCAGACTATCATATATAATTACCTTTTTTTCCCTCCAAGTATCAAGGTGACATTTAACACTTTAAATATTCTGCATTTTGAAAAATAATTCAAGAATTCCCAATATAGTGCCCACATACCGTGAGTTTCTTTCTCCAGGTAGAAAAAATATTTGTAAGCAGGAATCATATGTTCTTGATGCTTGGTATAGTTTCTTGCAGAAATCGTGTATTAAATAAATGGCAAATGTCTATGTTGTGTCGTGTGAAAAAGTACCATTGAAGAAATCCATATTCTCTTAAAGGGTACATTTGGTACATTTAGTCTTATTGGCTTGGCTTACCCAATCTAAAACAACTCACTTTGTCTCTTTTTACTTAGAGATTTTATTTTAGTGTGTTGATCTATAAAATACCACAGAATATTTTATAAACCTAAAAGGAAAGCCAGATGGAGTATTCAATTCTAGTTTTTCTAAGTATGAAGTTAGAGAATATACGTATAGGAGAAGGGAAAGATGTGGTAGAATGAGAGAATCAACGGAACTTTCGGAATTTTGTAACATCCCCTACTTTGAAAATCTTCTAGTATGATCCTAGCATATCATGATTTTCTCCACCTAATTTCCTTCAAATCAAACTTATCAATTTTGTCTATTATAGTGTTTTCACCATATAAACTTCTGATTGCATGAGAGTAAAGGGGAAAACAAATTTTATTAAAATTTAAAAAATTTTCTAAACCAAACATATCCATTAAATAAAGGGATATTTATGCTTGTAAAATAATATTCTTTCAATTTTACAACTTGGGTTGACCTTTTTTTTTAAAATCCCCAAGTCTACATTTCTTAGACCAGTGATTTTCAAATCTGGCAGTATCTCAAAATCACTTGTGGAGGTTAAAAAAAAAGTTACACCTATATCATTTGTATAAAATATATGGTTATAAATGGCTTGGTCCCTCATATGGAGAAACCGATTCTTCAGTAAGATTTTGGGTGGGTCACCAGTTCAAAGGGTACTAAAAACTAATCAAGCAGCTCTGAGAAACAAACAGAAGACACAAGAATAATATTCCAGAAAGACTGGAAACAAAATTTTGATGATTAAAAAAATAAGTTCAGCTACATTAAAAAAAATGTCTATACACATATGCACAGACATCACTGGCAGATCAAAAACTGAAGGGATTAGGAATGCTAAACCAAATTTGCTGACTAATGAAGAGAAATAAACAATGAGATATAAAAATGATGAGATATAAAGAAGAGACATTTACTTTAAAAAACTGGTTCACTTACATGACTATTATAGGATTCAGTTAAATGAGGTACAATAACTTCAGTGTGTCCCTTAGTGCCCATTGTTCCAGAATCTAAGAGGGGTCGTAGATTTGCTAAGCAACGGCTATGTGAAAAGAAAATAGGTAACAAACATAAAAGTGAGCAGTAACAATGTAAGCAGAGGACAACTTACCAATTTCTACTGATCATTTCACATGTTGATCACTTCTTGGATATAACACTTGAGGAAACAGATACATGACCACCAAACAACCCATTTATTATTACCATCCCCTTCCTCCCACAAACTTTTTTGCTCACCCTAGCAATTTTTGTCTCTACCTTCCATTCTCAAAGTTTGGTAGTTTTAGAACAAGACACATTACGTTTATCTTGTTCTAAAACTCCTACACACAATGGATAAACAACAAGGTCCTAATGTGTAGCACAGGGAACTATATTCAATATCCTGTGAAAAACCATAATGGAAAAGAATATAAAAAAAGAATGTCTCTATGTGTATAACTGAGTCACTGCTGTACAGCAGAGATTGCCACAACATTGTAAATCAACTATACTTCAATAAGAAAAAAGAAAAAACAAAAAAAACTCCTATCAAATTTTGGGCTTCAACTTTTTTTCCTCTGGGTTAACTCTTAATTAATGCGTTACCCTTTCTTTTCTTGTTTTCTATTTCTTCTTTGGTTTATTTTCCGACTATAAGTTCTACCTCACTATATCTTTTCAACATTTTCTTCATCCCAAACCTTCTTTCTCAATACTTAAGATACCTATATTCAACACACTTTAATTTCTTAAAGTTTCTTTTTTGCCTTTCTCTGCTCAAGTTTACAAACTTTCCACTGTACTCTCAACTGGTAAATTTTCCTGCTAATAAATCTGCTCTAGCACCCTAACATTAGAGAGTCATACAAAGATGTAAGAAAGATTATGTAAGGTGTATACATCATAGTCATATATTCATCTACTTATTTAACAAATATTTACTGAATGACACCATGTATTGGGAGCTGAGGATAGAGTGATGGGAAAATAAATAATAACTGAATAAATGATTTAGTGAGGAAACAAATATTAAATAAATGTGCATGTCAATAAAAACTAAGTGCTATGAAGGAAAAATGAGTGCTGTGAAAGATTATCTTAGGAGGATCTAATTTAGAATTCAGGGGTAAAAGAAAGTCTATTTGAATAAAGACATTCAGGCTGAAACTGAAAGGATGAGAGAAAAAACTAAAGGAAGTGAAGAGTAAGTAGGCAGATTTGGGATCAGGAGTTTTAGAACAAGATAAACATAATTTCCTGAGGTTGAAGGAGATCATGTACAAGTCCCTGAGGTGAAAAGTGTTAGATGGCCCACTGTAAGAACTGAAAGAAAGAATGTGTGGCTAGAATAAGGGGAGCCAGGGAGAAACAGTAAATTTTAAGCTGGAGTGGTGGACAGGTGGCAGATACTCTATGAAAAACATTTAGGCCATTTTAAAGATTTTTAATTTTATCCTGTCTCTAATGGGAAATCATCAACAGGCTTGGGTTCGAGGAGAACTATAATAGGAACATAAAGAATAATCAGAAAATTCAGCAACTTTTCAATAAATAGGTATGAGAAATGAAGCGAAAACAAAAGAAAGACAATTTCTATGAACCTGAATTTCAAGAACATACCTGTCTACATATCTCCTGGCTTCCACATTATCTAATGCTGTAATAATTATATCCTGCTTAGTATAGAACTCATCATTGTAAATCACCTCGGTGGCTGGACATACTTTGTTCAAGTGTGCATCTATCTTTAATTGAGGATTGATTTTCAGGGTTGCATCAGCAGCAGTATAGCTTTTAGGTTTCTAAACAAATAACATATAAAAACAGAAGAAATAAATCGTAAACAGGAAAAATAGACCATGACTGAACTTAAAACATTTTTTATATGAAGAATAATGTAATGAGACCAGTTTTCATTTTTAATTTGTGGAAATTACATCCATTGTGGTCATGCTGCATTTAGTAATGCACATTAGAATAATTCATACGTTATTAATAAAAATGTAAACAACCTCTATTTTATAGCTAAGTGCTTTGTACTTCTTAAACTATTAGTTAAAAGTCTAATTAAAAGTACATTTTTCCCTAGTAATGAGGTTTGAATCGAGTAAGTGCCTAGAAAAAAAATGAGAACACATTCAGTAAAATATTAGAAATCTAAGTTCTACAGAATATGAACTCTCAGAAGTATGGTAACTTAATATCAATATTTTGGTACTGAAATGTTTAAAAAATTTTACCATTTCTGGATGGAAATATTTAAAAAATTATTTTATGTTTCAGTTTTATAAAAAGAGTACTCTTTCTTTTCTTTTAGAGTTAGTGATCACTTTTAAATCACTGGTGTCATTTCAGGTGCTATCATAGTTTATTTGGGAGTACTGGCTCTGACACTAAGTATCTATAGATCATTCAGCTTGCACGAATGCATCTAGCTTTAATGGTATCTGTCTCTTCTCATATTGATAGACGGACATGTTTTTACTTCTCAGTGCTATTAGCATTCATACATACAAACTGTAAACTTTGTTAGAAGTGTAAAACAAACAGGCTTTAATAGTTCTTTTATAAGTAAAATGCACAAAGGTGAGTGAATGAATCTTATCACATAAATTTTAGTTCATGAGAGACCCTGTTACTTAGTTCTTTGTATTTGGATAGGTGAGGTCATTTGGTTAACTATGCAACTATATAACTATATAAAAGTATGCTTTAATTACTTTTCTGTTCATGACATTTCTTAGTTTACTAAGATTCTCAATCAGTTGTAGAACAACAAAGTGAAAAAAATTTCTAAAGAGCAAATTTGCTTGACTAAATTGTTTCTTTTACTGACTTAAATATTTTGACCTCCATTAAAAAGAAGACTGAAAATAAGCATTATTTTATAACAAAAGGGGATGTTAAATAATCAAACAAGATCAAAAGAGCAAAAAACTCTCAAACTTTACCTGTTCTGTAATAAAGGTTAATAAAAGAGACAGTGCCAAATTTGTCATCTATAAAAACTTCAAATTAGGGAACCTGTTTTTATATCCTAAGATGTTTCTAAAATTAAATACATAGATACATCTTGATTATAAAATGAAAAAAATACTGCCCATCATTCACAACTCAGATTTTAACACCCCAAATCAATGCAAAAACTAATATTTATATTAAAAAATAATTATATATTTTCTCTATTGTCATTCCCATTATTTGATAATTTGAGAGATTCTAATAAAATAAAGAAGACACTATGCTTGTTCAAGCACCATTTTCTATTTATAAAAAGCAAACTCTCTTCTTTTTTGTATAACATAATAGATGATTCAAATTTGAAACAGTATAACAACACACCTGTATGTGATGAGGACGAAATAGGAACTGTCTATTCAAGTTGGATTTTTCTATCAAGTCAGGATCTGTTACTGTAACCTAATACGAAGGAAAAAAATGGCTGAAATTACATTAGAGATAAATTTAAATCACTTTGCTTTTCTCTGAATGACTAAAACAACTCCCACAAGTTATTCTAAATTATTTTGGCTGGTGAAAGTTATAAGAATACAAATACTCCAAAACTGGTTACCAATACTACTGTTTTTATACTTATATTTAGTGATAATGTTTAGCATAGGAACATGTCAAACAAAACAGCTGAAACCAATTGCAACTCCTACTCAAAACTTTTTTTTAAACTATTCATAACGAAATAAAGGCTTAACATAACTATCACATTTTAGAAACGTAATGGATTAGCCATAGAGGAGTTAGCTCTTCTTTTTATACATATTTATTCTCAATCTCAATTGATTGGGAAAGAAAGCCTGCATGTTTCAATTTGAAAGCTCTTGCTAAAGCAGAGGTCTACAAACTACAGTGCAAGCAGGTGCCTGTTTTTGTAAATAAATTTTACTGAACACTGTCACGCCACTTTATGGCTGTTTTCACACTGCAATGGCAGAGCTCAGCAGCTGTGACGGAGCCTTAAGATCCACAAGCCTAGAACAGTTACAATCTGGTTAAGAAAGTTTGCAGACCCCCACTCTAAAGGATGCAAGATTAAAGTAAACAGATCCAAGATAATCTAAAAAGTACTCATAATGCATTTGCCACTTAAGCTAGTATTTGTAAAAGATTTCACTAGAAGCAGTACTTCTCAGGGTGTTCCAGCTGTTACATGTTGATTTGTATTCACAAACACATTCACTTTCTTTTAGCTGGCATTTCTGATATATATGTACATATATATGTATATATATATAAATATGTGTGTATATATATATATATTTTGGTTTGTTTTGTTTTCAACAGTTCCTTGTAATTACGTGTTAGAGGATATCTCTTTGAAATGGGGAAAAAACAGCACAGAAAATGTCCTTCAAGAAAAAGCTTAATCAACATATACTTATTGTGATTACTGATTAAAAAGCTTTTTCTTTTACCTCCCCCAACCCTACTTTTTATCCACTTTTTTTTTTTTTTGCTGTTCTTCTACTCGATTGATCAAGTATTCTTGATTCTAATCCTCCCTCAATGCCCCTGTCAACCCCTCACTGAACTGATTTGGAAGTTAAATCTCTATTTTTATGTGGTGATATTCAAAATTTTAACATGTACATGTGACTTAAGATCTAAAATTAAAATCTCCATCTTCCTCCTGAACAACTGGAGGATATTTGAACTCTCCCTTCTATTTTCCATGATATCAATGAACATTTTACTTATTCTTAACCAGCCCACCCCTAAACTGGTCAATATTTTAATTAAAGGTTTTAAAAATCAATGCTTATTTAAATCTAAGAATGTTGATAAATGCCTCTACTTACCCTTGCTTCACACATTGCCTATATTAATCCATAGTTCTTTCAGTGAGAATAAGCAGTAATCTTTCATCATTTTACTAGTCAATTATCTTTTTTTTTTTTTTTCCTCTTAACAGATAATTTAGCTGGGTATAGAAATCTAGGTTGATAATCCCTTGTACTACGAAGATATGCTTCTCTATCTTCAGGTGTGCATTTACTGCTGATGAGAAGTCTACTAAGTAATCTCTCTTTAATCTTTGCTTTTGATTTGTTTGGGATTAGTTTACCTTTTCAATCTGAACACACTTGTCTCTTCAACTCTGGAAACTTGTCATTATCCTTGGAATATATTACTTCTTCTCCCTTATCTTTACTCTCTCTGGAAATTCTACTACACTTATGTTGGACCATGCAAATGTATCCTCTTTCATTTAAAAAAAAGAATCTTTCTATACTATATTTTCGGTATTTATCTTCTTTTCATCAGTCCTCACTTCAGCTATATTTGAATTTTAAGTTCACTGATTATACAAAAATTCTTCCTTGGCTTTTTGTGAAAATTTCAGTGCCTTTTCCCCTCATGTTTCCATTCCTCTTCCTATGTCTTTGGTCATTTTTAACTTTACAGTTTGTTTGTTCTATTATCTGTAGCACTCCTATTATCTATAGTTCTTAGAGAGTGAATTCTTCTATTTTCACTGGCTGATTCTTCCAGGTGGTACCTTTTTCTAGTAGACCGTCATTTTTCATTGTGAATTGTCTTGAATGGATGTTGATTTCTCTGCATAGTCCTATGTACTCTCAGTGTGTAAGTATCACCATGATGTGGTTTTGCATTTGTTTTAATCAGAGTTCTAGAGGTTTCAACAGCCCTAAATTTGTTATATTCATTTCTCTTCTTGAAGTTTTTATATGATATAATTTTGGACCCCGTACACCAGTGTGGTGCAGCTCTGAGTTATGATTTCTCACAAATGACTTTCTTTCTAGTTAATGTATTGGACATATATTCAAGACAGAAACACTTGTGAGTCACCACAGCTTTTAGCTCAGGAATTAATTTCCCTCTTGGTTCCTGGAACTTGGGGATTTCTCTTTCCTTTCTTCTAGTTAGTTTGGCTACATATGTAAACACTTTAAAAAAAGAATAATTTATACAGCAAGACTATGCATTTGCAGTAGGCTAGAAGTCTGTCCACATTAACTTACCTTGTTTTGTTACCTGAAGTAAGTAGGTTTATTTACTATAGTTCTTTTCCTGACTTTTATATGCTGATATGTATTATGAATTTCCAAGGAGTAAAGTAGGTGATATCCAAACTTGTGTAACCAAGGATTTTTTTTTAAAGAAATACTTTAAAAACGACCAGAACTAATAGTCATTTGTGGAACACAATTTAGGAAATGCTGAGCAGGAATAATATAACTGTAGGACATCTGCCTGTAACTGTGAGAGTAAGTTTAATAAACTATAAAATGTGAACTATTAAATAAATTTTAGTCATTTAATTACTATTAGTCACCATGATAAATCTATGACATCACCACTGCAGTGTACATCTTAAAGGCAAACAGCATCAATGAAATACATTTTTATTTAAATATATAACATGGCTTTCCAGTTAACTGACATTTATCATCTTAAGAATTTATATTGTATACCAAAGTTTACACTACTCACTCTTCTTTTGATACTCACCAATTAAAACAATATCTGAGTACTCTGCAACTTTCTAATGTTAGCTTTTCCCATCTTAAATATTTATTTAATAGTAAGTAGTATCTAATAGAAATAACAGTATTAATGTGCTTTATTGTTTGAAAAGCCCTTTCACATTTGATCTTCATAATTACACTATGAGGCAGGTAGTACAGATAACAGTTTCACAATACTAAAGAAAGAAACTGAGGAGCAGAGAACTCAAGTTATTTGTCACAAGGTCACGTAAATTTTGAAAAATGGTCAGGGTAGAATCAGAATCTTCCAATTTCTAGCCTAGTGGCCCTATCCTCAAAAATCAATACTTCAGATCCATGCAGTCAAATACGATTCAAAACTGGGCAGCAAAAGAAATATATACTTTTAACTCTCAAGGATTTATATCTTACCATTCCCTTCTCTTTGCCTGTGCCAACACCTAGCAAAGCAAAATTTTTTAACATTTCACAGCCTATGGCTCCACATCCTACCTATGGAGAAGAAAAATAAAATGTATCAGATTAAATAAAATTAAAACATCTACTTACTAAAGAGCAATTTCACCTTAATTTTCTTCAAATATTAAGTTACAATAAATACATACTTTTAAAAATAATTTGAACTTTTAAAGTAACTTAAAAATCATTTTACTTTAAAATATTTAATGGTTCATGATATCATTATAAGTGTCTCAATTAAAAAATGTATAAATCATAGAAGGAAAAGCATAATATTTATAATTCCTTTAAAAAGAAGATATTTTAATATTCCACAAAAAAGCCAAAGTTTGAACTCATTTTTTATATAAGATGGAAACAAACAGCACTAAACAGTGCAACATTATAATTAAAAAGATTACTTGTTTATAGACAATTTTCTAAACTCATTTGATGAATATAACTATTCTAAGACTTTTAAGTAAAAACTAATAAGAGATTCTACATGCAGGTAAAAGCTCAGGAATACTGCTGATTTTCAAAATATTATTTAAAAAATGAAAAATAAAAATCAGTAGTACTTTTAGGACTGATTATAATAATTAAAAAAAATAAGTGGCAGGAGAAGTCATCTTATGCTATTGGGGAGAGCTTCCCTGCCAATGCACTAAGACATTTAAGAAAGACAGATCCACCTACATATTCCTACATTTGCTAAGAAAAAACAAAACCCCCCCCCAAACCCACAATTTTTAATGTATTTCTAGAAAATCATTTAATGTTCAAAACTATTATACTCGTATTTTAACTTTACACGTACTAATTCTCTAGACGATGGGTTGGCAAACGTCTTCTATAAAGGGCCAGACAGTGAATGTTTTCAGCTTTGTAAGCGATATGGTCTTTTTCACAACTACTCAGCTTCACTATTATAGTATGAAAGAAGCCACAGACAGTATTTGAATAAATGGGCTTGGCTGTGTTCTCGTGAAACTTTATTTATAAAAACAGGCAGCAGGATGGATTTGGTCTGCAGGTACAGTTTACAAATTCCTGTTTTAAACATTTCCTGAATGTCTACTATGTTAGAAACTGTACTCAAATTTCCTTTAATAAATTAATTTGATATACAATAGCAGTTTGACTGTACTATTTATTCTTATTATTATTCCTACTTACTAAAAAGATATTCAAATTTTGTAGCTTCTGACACAAAGTGTCTCCAATGCAGGCTCGTAAGGCATCATATCTATCTCCTCTGTAGAAAACAACATAAACCAAGAAAACAGAATGACATAAAAAAAATTATTACGATTAGTTTCATTGCTGTTAGTACCAATTTAATGAGTTTCTTCCAAACTAACAGATAAATTATCTTATTTGAAAGAGAAGAAACTTCATAAAGAAATCAGTTGTTTCTTTTTTCCATTTGACTTAATAGTCTAAGTCCAAATGACTTAAGTGAAGGTCACTTTAGTTTATCTGGAAAAAAATTTTTAAGGCAGGGATTTTTAATAAAGGTTTGTAGAGAAGACTATGGTTGGGCTTTGAAGTTGTTAACCCACTTAAATTGAAGGCAGAACTTTGGGTTATGTGTATTTTTGGGAGAATGAATTCATAAGCTTTTATCAGATTCTCAAAGAGATATGTGACCCAAAAGGTAAAGAATGACTGATATAAATAAAAGCTGAAAGTAGCAACTGTTTTCATCTAAAATCAGAATGGTGTTTTGAAACCTAACCATTCTCATGATATAAATTTAACACTTTATATTCATTATTTATAAAGTGGTAAAGAGATACTGCATTATTACGACACAATCTCTAAGTAGAGAAGAAATGACTGCAGAAGTGAGCTAGGAGAAAAGACATCTAAAACAAATGAATGTTTGCACAAAAACTCTTTTAATCTAGTTGCTTCTTATAAACATACAACTAAGAAAAAAGCAACAAAAAGGTCAGTATTACCGTGGGAGAAATTCTTCACGTTCAGGTTTGCCTAGGGATTCGACAATATCTGCTGCTTCAATATATAACTTAAAGTAGAAGATAAAAACATAACTTACTATGTAGAAAACTAAATTGCTAGAAAAAGTAATTATCTTCTGTAGTTATTTAATGATCACTAAAGAAAACAATGATAAACATGCTGCTTCAGAGTAAAATAATGGATTAAAAAATATAATTGTTTCTTATGCAATAAACATTCCTTACATTCTTTCATTGAAACAATGGTTAAATCTGGAGGAACTGTAAAAAGATATAATTTGATTCATGTCATTTAGCCATATTACAGATGATATATTCTAATATTAACAAACAAATGGAAACTTCACCTCCAAATCTATCTTTTATAACTACATAAAAACTTCTGGAAGCTTCATTCAATTTCAGCTACACTTGAATAATTTGTTTACTTTTGATAGAAAAGTACCTAGTCCATATTTAGTTTCCAACTTGGAAACTATGTCGTAATTATTACATACACTACAGAGGAAATGGTCTAGGAAGCCACAATTTCAGCATTTAAAATAATATCAAACAGAATTAGTTCAGGTTAATGAAAAAAAACCCTGAGTCTCATTCTCATTTTCATTTTAAGTAACTTATATGGCTAAACAATGTGAACATGAACAAATGGTTATTTATTTAATTATAACATAGAATCTATATTAATAACCTAATTATAACATAGAATCTATATTAATAACCTAATTTATATTCCACATGCTGCTAACAGTTATATCTAAACCAGACTTTTACAATTGAACTTATATACTGTGTTTAAATAAACCAAATAATCCAGCAGCAAAATAACACTAGTAGCATCTATAATAAATTTACAAATTTTAATTATTAAAGCTAAATTTAAACTTTTTAAAACATAAAAAACAAGATCAATGTTTTATTCAAATGTTTAAAATTAAAAAAAAAATAAAGGGCCTGAAGAGTATCCTTTGATACACTTTGCCAATTATTCCTTCTAGTAATAGAAATCAGGGTTTTTCCATCTTGTGATGTTTTTACCCTATATAGTTCTCAAACTTTTACCATTCCTATGCTTTCTACCTTTAGAAGTTTATACCTAGAAACTAGGGAATCTGAAGATTCATGATGCCAAAAGACTCCATGGAACAGTTCAGGAGTCCTGAAAGCATATGACTGCTAAACTAACAGTAGTGGAAACTAAACATAAGAATAAGAAAATTCATTCCTTCACTCTCACAAATGAGGGAAATACATCCTAGAATGTAACTTTGGGTTACATGCCAATAGCCTCAACAAATGATCGTGTCAGTTTCCATTACAGAATTAAGTTCTGGTGGCACATCACATCTGACTCATGCATCAAAAAATATTTTAAGGTTGCTTTTATAATATATTAATTAATATTATGTTATGATTCATAACAGACATTCATTATATGGGTGAATAATTCAACCTTAAGTACAAAAAATATTAAAATAGAGAACTAACCCACTGGCACAAAGGAGAAAACTTTCCTGTCACAGCTTTCAATACTTCTTGGCTGGCAACACCTCCTACTGCTGCAGCAAGTGGGGGTAAAAAGCCTTGGGCAGTCCAAGAGAGCCAACGCACAATGTCATAATTTACTTCAGGCTGAAACACAAGCCATGAAAGAAAATAATCTTAACAGTATTCACATGTATACTCAAAATTTCAATAAATAATTATACCTTAACTTCTAAAAGAGCTACTCAATTTCCCTAATAGTTTTTAAGTCCTAAAAAAAGTCCCAATCTCATAATAAAAGATCCAATTCCATGTCAGTTACCTTAAGCAGTATATTTCATTACCAGTACCTACCCAATTTTGCTTTTTGACTCTTTATGTTACACTAGGGAACAATTTAGAATTAACTGGATTATCTACCGTGATGTCGGAAAAACAACCAGAATTTTAAAAAACATGTTTTAATGAAAACTATGGAAAAGCCTTGCATCTACATAAATGAAAAAAAAAGACCCATAAAAAATGATGAGCTATCATTTGTGCTTGAAGTGGCAAATAAAAAGTGAAACTGTAAAAAAATGAGGCAATACATTGTTAGAAAAGGCAGTTTAGGAAAAAAATTGAGAGTAATGGCACTTTTGTGTACAAATCTAAGAGCCAATCATCACAAAGTTCTCATTATCACACTTAAACTGAAATGATATTTCTCAAAATAAAATTTATTAGTATTTTTAAGGAAAAAATGGAGAACTGGATTTTGGAGCTATTATTTTAGCACAATTTCTTATTTGTCACAAAGATCTCTTCATGAGCTCTGGCTTCTCTTTCTCTTCCTGTTCTTTCAACATCAGTAACTAGAATCTTAACCTAGGATTCAAGTATGGCTCAATTAATCTCTTGAAATTCTATGTAAAATAACAGTACTTGTACATTTAGGAGAAGAAGGAAGGCTTTTATTACATTATCAAAGATATCTATGATACAAAAAGAGGTTACCATCTACTCACATTATACCTACTCCATTTCAATCTTCTATATCTCACTATTTTACAACTATTTAGCACTAAACTCAACTCAGATTACAATTTCATTTAAGATGTGGCATTTCTGAATGCAGAGATATTGGTGGTACTGATAATATTAAAAACAATGACAAGAATGCTAATAGAAGCAGGTAATTTGATTGAGCATCTATTCTGAGTTGTATATTAAGTCCACATGTAATCTTCAAAATAATCCTAGGAAATATAATTTCTATCATACAAATTAGAAAACTGAGACTTTGAAAGATTAAGTAATTTACTCAAGATTTTACTGATAGTAAGTGGTGAAACCAGGATCTGAACCCAAAAAGTCTAACTCTCCAGCTCTATTCTTACCATTAGGTAAGAATCTTTAGGTAAGAATCTTTCAAGATTTTATATTTTTTAATAAACAAACATCCAGATCTAGGGAGTTTTTCATCACCCTAGAATAATGACTAAGGCCTATATCTGAATTTCTCCACACGGTCTCCAAAAGATGATACATATCCACAAGAAGAGAAATAAACCAGTGGTAGGGATTCAGCATTACTAAGAAACAGAAAATATCAACTTCAAATTGCCTGTAAATAGAAAAACAAACACCAAACCCCAAATGAACTATTTCTGGACTTCATACTGCTGCAAGCCTGAACAGGGAGCAGGAAGCGTGTAACCACAGAAAAGAGAATGAAAGGCTTAATGTGACAAAGCACAGTCAAAATCATCCTGAGAAAACAGAAGGCCCATACTAAGTGCAAAAAGTACTGAACATGTATGAAGTCTGGCAGATCTCGGCAGTGGCTATGGTGAAAGAACTTCCCTGGGGAGAATGATGTAAATAGAAAGGGGGAGATATCCCATGACAGAGAAGGCTAAAAAAGGAAGTAAGAGGGCTTCCCTGGTGGCGCAGTGGCTGACAGCCTGCCTGCCGATGCAGGGGACACGGGTTTGTGCCCCGGTCCGGGAGGATCCCACATGCCGTGGAGTGGCTGGGCCCGTGAGCCATGGCCGCTGAGCCTGCACGTCCAGAGCCTGTGCTCCGCAACGGGAGAGGCCACAATAGTGAGAGACACGCGTACCGCAAAAAAAAAAAAAAAAAAGGAAGTAAGAGAGGAAGTTAAGTAGGATTTGGCTGAAATCAAAGATCCACAAGATATATCAACACATATCCACCAAAAAATTTTTTTTAATTAAAAAAAAAATCACCTATTAAAGAAACTCCTTTTAAGGAAGAGAAGAGGAAGAGGGGCTCTAGAAATAGAAATCTGAAAAGGCACCAAAACCTTTACCCTGTCCAAAAGCATATACAGAAAAATCAGTTTACCAAACAAAGCAGATGTAAAAAGGAGACAGAAAATTAGAATCAAAACATTTCAGTACTGAAAATTTCTCCCCCAAACTAATTACAAGGCAGAGTAAATATGACTGAGTGAATTATATATCAACAAACACTTGGAGATGTGGAAAACAAACACAAAAAAACCCCACCTTGAATCAGAAATTTAATAACTAAGAACCAAAATGATCCATTCCACCTCCCCCAAAGGGGAAAAATAAATAATTAAAAGAAAATATGAATGTATGAATCAAAATGGGCTCATGGTATACCTGGAAAAATTGACTGAATGATCAATCTTGAGTTATAACCTGGTAAAACTATTAGATTTCACAGATGAAAAAATACACAGAAGAAAAAAATATACAGGGCCCCAAGGCAAAAAGACCAGGTTATTTATAAAAAGAAAAGTAAGCTGACATCATATTTCTCAACTATAAGATACAAAGCAAGATATCAAGGAAGAAAGTTAACAGCCTTGAATTTTTCTTTCAGCCAGGCTCTCAAGCATAAAGGTTACAGAAAAAATTTGACATGTGTAAGAACTCAGGGAATATGGTTAATTCTAAGCTCCTTCTGAGAAATGCACCAGAGATTAAACCTGATTTCAAGTCTTACTATAAAGCTACAGTAATCAAAATAGGATGGTACAAGCAAAAGGATAGAAACAACCAATGGAAGATAATATTGAGTTCAGAAAGAGCCCTACACAAATGTGGTCAATAAATTTCTGACAAAGATGCCAATAAAACTGAATAAAGAAAAAATTGTCTTTTCAAAAAATGGGCTAGAATTACTGGATATTCATACACAAAAAAATTAACCTTGATCTATGCCTGGCAAGATAGAAAAAAACAACTTAATAAAAGTACAAAACTGTACACAATGAGTTCAAAATGTATAGACATGTACATGATCTATACTTTGTATGGTATAGAAAAATAAACTCACAAAACAATAAACCTTCTAGAAGAAAATACAGAGGAAAAGCTTTGTGATTTTGAGTTAAAAAAGGGCACAAACCATAAAAAAGAAAAACTGATAAACTGAACTTTATCAAAATTAAAAACCTGTGCTCCTCAAAAGACACTGTATTGATAGTAAAATGAAAAGACAATCCACAGACTGGAAGAAAATATCTGTAAAATGTGTGTCTGATAAAGGACTAATTTCCAGATTATACAAAGAATGCTCTCAATTAATAAGAAGAAAACAACCTAATTAAAAAACAGGCAAAGATTTGAAAAACTGAAGTAGAATAATGTCAAGTAACTTGCTTACTGTCAACAGAGTCAATAAGTAGCAAAACTGGAATTTGCAGGATAAGAGAACAGCAATATATAGAAGATTTATATGTTACATAATTTTTGATGGCCATAACTTTGAACATTCACCTGCTCTTCCAAGGTTTCACTTATAGATGTTGCTAGTTTCAACAGCTCTTCTGAATCTTGCTGGCATCTAGGATTCAAAATAAAACACCCCAATTTCAATGTTCTCAATTGCTATAAACAGTAGGTCATATTCAAAACTGAAATTTAAGAAATATGTTGAAAAACTATGGATTACAAAGTGCTTACTGACTTTAAGGTAACTGGTTTATAAATACTTCAAAATTACTTCAAAATCATGCTCACCTAAGAACAGTATATAAATAATGTTTAGTTTTAAATATACATGGCAAAAACTTTTGCAACAATACCAGGAGGTAAATTCTATAGCGGATTCATAATTTAATAATTCCCAGATTTTTTATTTTAAAAAGTTATAGCTTCTGAAGACTTCAAAATGGGAAAATTCTTATTTAGTATAACTCCATTTTTATAAATTGATCTCTCCACTCCTACCAGAAAAAAGACCAGGTCAGAAGTGTTTATACAGTTTGGTGTATCTAGTGGTATTACAATTTAAAAAAAAGTTATTTCAAACAAAGAACATTACCCAGTATTTGGCTTGCGACTATAGTTCTCCTGAAACTGGTCCAAGGCAAGCATGGCTGAGTGAATCTCTAAAGGTGCCTATTTAGAACATTAAAAATTGGTCAATATTTATTAAGTGTGTAATATGTGTCAGGCACTGTGCTAATGCTTTTAAGACATTATTTAATTTAATCATTATAATAAATGTATTAGCTTATTACTATTATTATCTTTATATAACAGATAAGGAAACTGAGACTTGATTTCAAGATCATAAAGCTATATTTAAACAAAGATCTAAGTTTTAATCCCAGGCTCTATGACTCGTTTTTATTAGGTTATCCATATGAAACAAAGTATTACCAACTGAACAAAGGAAACAAAATGTCTGTACAAGAGCACCGAATTCCTTTTCTTTATCAACATTTACAAATTTGGAAACTGTTAATATTGAATATAATTCTTTACTTATCACAAATACATTCACTGCTACAAAACTGATCCAGTGATTTAAAAAAAACAGAATAAATGCTTCCAAGGTTTTTACGGAAGAACTATGTATTACATAACACTCTACATGGTTCAGAAAATCTTTTAATATGATCACCTTTGCATAAATTAATGAAACCACCTTTACACTATCAAACCTGGTATATCATTATAAAAGTAAACCTTTTTCCTATTATTCTAACATTTCCATTACATAAATTCCTATTTCAATCCTTGGGCATCAGCTCTAGATACATGAATATAACTTTTATTTTTAAAAAATCCGACAGTCTGACAGAAATCTTCATAATCTCTTACCAATCCCCACCCTCCTTTCTCAAACCTGCAAAGCATTTATTTACCTCAGGTTTGCTAAAATCCGCAATAAGGCACTTTGGATGTTTTATCTGCTTCTCTAATGGTTCCTAACAGAAAAAAACAAACAACAGAAAAAAATCCACTATTACTTCGGAGCAAGCACATGACTACTTGACAAACTACACAGAGCACTAAAAGCAATGGCTCCCTCCCAAAGGTCTGAAATAAATAAGGTTGGGCTAATATGTTTTAACTGAAATATAAAATAGCTACCATTCACTGGTTACCCCTTTTCGTATTATCACACTTTATTTTTTTAATGTTACATGCAACTAGATAACCTGCTCCAAATAGTAAATTTGGGAAGAATTGGTACAAACATTTGTATACTCGAAAAAATCTATAATCTTAGTCAAAGAGCTACCGTATCTTTTTGATACCAAGTTATGAGGACTCGTTATGCCTGACATAACTTGAATAAATACCCAGTTAAAATTTTCTGTGTGGAGCAAAGAACACACCAAGGCCAAAAAAACCCAACCAACCAACACTCCACCACCACCTCTGTCCCCCCAAAAAAACAAACCCAATCTGAAATTTACTTGAGGCATAATTAAAAATTGGGGTAAATGGCAAGAGGAAGTAATGCACAAAGCTTCCTACAGCAGATTTTGACTAGCTGTAGCATTTTAATCTGTTTAGCTCTAACTTTGGCTTGAACAAAACCTTGTAGAGGACTTTAGTTAATAATTGTTCTGGAAAAGAAAAGGCAGTCAAGTTAAAACCTTGAGAACTTGCAAGAAAAAACAGAGATGTATTAGACAGCTTATACTGAGAAATGGCCTAAGGATTTAAGCAGCAAGAGGCTCCTTGGATCCTTAATACAAGTAGCCTCTACATTCTCTCTATACAGATACTTACCTTTCCTTTCAATGCCAGTTTATGGGAATTATTTAACATTTCCAACATATTACACTATTTCTTGAAATCCAAAAAATTAAAAATTTAAAAACCTGGATTAACAAATATGATAAATAAAAGAAATATTCCTTTTACTTCAAAAACGTAAATAACTGAATAATAAAACAACATATACTGAATCAATGCTTATTAAATCTTTCAAATATATATTAGTTACATCTTTTGTCTTAGAAACTAATTATAAGAAGTATAATCAACTCTTTGATGATTCACAAAGGAGTAGTTCCTTTGAGGTGACTTATATACCTCAACTATATGGATGGGTATTGTAGCTGTAAATTTTTTTGCTGCTATCAGTTTATTTCCATAGATTGATTCCATTTTCCTGAAAGTGGGAACAAATTAAAAAACAAAATCTGTTCAGCCTTTGAATTACTTTTATTGTTTTCTCCCTGCCATTCTTCTGTAAAGAAACATTTTTTTAATCAGAATAAAAAAATACTTACAAAGCAGAATGTTTTAGGAGTCTTAACTTGAACAGCTATCCCTCCATGTAAATAAGGTTCCAGTTCTCTAGTATCACCAATGCTAAAAGAAAATGGTGATACCACTAAAAGGAGGAATAAAGAAAACCATTATATACTGATATAAGTATTTAAATTTGAAGGTTTATCATCATAAAGATGTTAATTTTTCATAGTTTATGAAATTAAGAAGATCTCAGTATAAATCATTTTATTTGGTGGTGGGTGGAAGTGTGGGGAGCTAGACAGATTATTTTTCCCATACAAATATAAGGACTTAAGCAAAAATGGCCAAGAAAACTTGGAAGGAAAAAAAGGGAATGAGAGGTGCTTATTATTAGATATTAAAATACTTTATAAAGACTCAATAATTAATATACTGATACTTTTAATATATATAGTTCATAATAATTAAAACAGTATGATACTGGCTCATGAATAGACAGGCAGACAAACATAATAGATTATTCAGTAACAGACCCACAAGGGACACAATTAAGATGGTACCTCAAACCAGCAAAGAAAAGATACTCAATAAATCTTTTGGGAAAAAAGCCATCTGGGAAAGTATTCCAAATGGATAAAAAGTTTTAAATATCAAAAAAGATGACAAAAAATTATTAGATAAGAGCATAGGAGAAAAATTTCTTTAAAACTTTGCAGTAGGGAAGGCTTTTCTAATTATGACTCAAAAGAAAAAATTGAAAGCTTTGACATCATATACACATAGAGCCATCACAAGCAAAGTCAAATGCCAAACTAGAAAAAAATTTTTGCGACTCATATTAAAAAAAAAAATCAGCAAATATGCCCTATATATTAGGAGTTCTGGGGAAAAATAATCAACAACTCAATGAGAAAGTGGGCAAAGGACAGATAATTCACATTAAAGGAAAAAGAAATAGCTCTAAAACTTAAGAAAAGACACTTAATCTCATTCATAAAATGTAAAATGCAAATCAAAATTATACTATACCATTTTCAATCATACAGGAAACTATTCTACAATTACTGATGTGAAAAGACCATCTAGATGTTTAGCTTAATGAAAAGGCAAAGGGTAGCTCTAGTCATAATATGTTACCTTGCATGTAAAAATGCATAAGGAAACCTGGAAGGGCACACAATAAACTAAGAACAGTGGACAGGTAAGAATGAGTGGGAGCCATAGGTGGGCAATAAAGTTTTCACTATAAACATTTGCCTTCTATTTTTTTAAAAAAATTAATTAATTTATTTATTTTTGGCTGCACTGGGTCTTCGTTGTGCACGGGCTCTCTCTAATTGCGGTGAGTGGATCTACTCTTCATTGCGGTGCTTGGGCTTCTCATTGTGGTGGCTTGTCTTGTTGCAGAGCACGGGCTCCAGGTGTGCAGGCTTCACTAGTTGTGGCATGCGGGCTCAGTAGTTGTGGTGCACGGGCTTAGTTGCTCCGTGGCATGTGGTATCCTCCCGGATAAGGAATCGAACCCATATCCCCTGCATTGGCAGGCGGATCCTTAACCACTGTGCCATTAGGGAAGTCCCCCTTCTATTGCTTTTGAACGATTTGCTTATTCACAAAATTAAATTAAATAAACAAGGTTTATATATTAAGTAGACAGAAAAGGTCAGCAGAGTAAACATCAAACTTAGCTGCTGTTACTTCTGGAGTAGAGGGGAGGTCTGAACTAGTACTCATTTTTAACTCTACCTAAACATATATACATATATATCTAGAATAAGCATATATTGTTTTAGCTGTTTAAAAATGTTTTTCAGATAACAGAAAATTACTTTAGAGCAGTAAGTATAAAGTAATAAACGTTAAGAAAAAAAAAGTTTCATAAACTGCTACTCTATTCAAATATTCTCTCTCTGCCCAAAGAATTTTTGGTACAAAATGTGGGTTTTCTTTATTTTCATTCCTTGATATCCAGTGGCTTCTCCTGTCAATATATACATATAGCCTCAAGATTCGGATCCAGCACCACATTCCACCACTGCATGGCCCCCAACACAACAAAGGATAATCCTAAATAGTTGAGTCAATTTATGCAAAAACAGATAAAAATTCTTTAGTATCAGTGATCTGAGTCTGTATTTTACATATTTAGATATAGTCTGGGAAACATAATCCAACAGTTTTGTTACCAGAGATTTTTTTTAAAATATATTTATTTATTTATTTATTTGGTTGCGCCGGGTCTTAGTTGCAGCAGGTGGGCTCCTAAGTTGTGGCTCGTGGGCTCCTTAGTTGCAGCTCGTGGGCTCCCTAGTTGTGGCATGCAAACTTTTAGTTGCGGCATGCATGTGGGATCTAGTTCCCTGACCAGGGATCGAACCCTGGCCCCCTGCACTGGGAGCAGAGTCTCAACCATTGTGCCACCAGGGAAGTCCCCAAAGATTCTCAAATATAGATCCAAAGTTGTTTTGGTATAAAGATTTTGTAACAGGGACTGATTTTTTTTTTTCTCTCCTAAGGACCCATCTTGTAGTCATTAAAAGAAAAATAAAAGTAATCCATTTACTAGTCTATACACTAATCACATAATTATACTTTCAGATGCCCTAAAGATAAAACTGAATCACTCTCAGCTGAACAGGTGTAAACATGCTGTCTCTGAGTTACAAGACATCTAGCAATGTCTTTAACTCTTTTAAACATGGCTGGAGGAAAATCACAAACTACGCAGACTAACGATCCTATAAATTCATTATTTTCAACTTCAAATGGGCCCTAAATGAAGCCTGATGACTTTTCGATTTTTTAAAATGTTTACTCTCCTCAAATCTCTGGCCTTACCACCTTACCTCTCCTTTGGGTCATGATTTCATCTCAGTCCACTGAAAAAACAGATTCCTGCAGCTTCTTGCCAATAAATCCATAAATCTGCCTGCAGTAACATCCATTCATCCCTTTATCCAAGCCAGTGAACAAAAACATATATCTTCACTTGAATACTTCACTATCACCTCACCCAACAAGCCTAGACTGTACTCATTATCTCTCTCCAAAACCTGCTCCTCTTCTTGCACTCCCTAATGTGTAAATAAATAAGGTGCCAGAATCTTCACTCACCTACCATAAAGTCTCCTCTTAAATGTCTTAAGACTCTTGCTATCTCAACTCCCACTGTCACCCCTGCTATATTATATCTTTAAGTTCCTTGAATTCTATCTTGTTTCTTACTGTTTGTCTCTGCACAGAATATTCTTTTCATCATCTTCGTAAGCCAAGGCAATCAATTTTAATCAAGACACCCTGTCCCCACTGCTGCTGTACCAAAAGTGAGTAGGTTTCCTTGCTAAGGTTAGAGTTCCCAGAATGCCTTTTCTATCTTTATACCATCACTGCTGAATGTTAGTATCCCCTCACTTGGATTAAATGTCTTGAGGCCAAGAATTGGATCATGTCTGTCTGAGCTGATGGTGTGTTCTCGACACTGAGTACAGTGTCTGAACTGTAAACATGATGAATAATGGATAAGTATAAATGAATTAATAAAACACATAAACTTACCAGTTATTTGTTGTGTAGATCCATTTAAGCCTGTCATTCCATTAATTTCTCGAAATGTTAGGAATTGTCCTGTTTCAAGTTTGTGAGGACGATTTTCAAGGCAAGTGACAATGCCAGGATTAGCCTAGAAATAAGAGTAATATACTAAAAAACAAGTCCATGTATTCCTTTTTTGTACAAATTCCGAATATCACACAAAAAGGAACATATTATCATAAAATTCTCAAAATAACCAAAATTCCAAGCCATTCTTCTCCTTCCATATTAAAAGCAATGCTTTAAAGAACTGTCACAAAATAAGTGATTTATCATTTTATTATGTGATTTTGAAACTTATTTTATTATGAATGTTTAAAATATAATTTCTATGTTTGGGGGAAACAGATTCCACAAGGGAGTTCAAATATTTCACAGATGCAAAGATTCTTGTGATTTATAAAAAACATTCAAAGTGACTGAATGGTAAGTTTCAAAGTCATTCATGACAGACTCTGTGTACATAAAAGATGAGTCTAACTTTGAAGATCAAAGAAATTTAAGAACGGAGGATGGAAATTTAAAGCCAGGAAAGTGGTAGTTTAAAGCTTAGCCAACACTTTAAAGCAAAGAAATATTATGTACCCCTGCTTATCAAGATAAAAACAGGAAAGAATTGGCTTATCTCATCTAAAAGGTGGATGAGAGGGGCTTCCCTGGTGGCGCAGTGGTTGCGCGTCCGCCTGCCGATGCAGGGGAACCGGGTTCGCGCCCCGGTCTGGGAAGATCCCACATGCCGCGGAGCGGCTGGGCCCGTGAGCCATGGCCGCTGAGCCTGCGCGTCCGGAGCCTGAAAAAAAGGTGGATGAGATAGGTCAGACACCAGGAAATTTCCTAACTGCATATAACCCATCACATTGCTTGAATAATGTGATAATAATTTAATTTACATAAAACCTAATGGAATTATAATTCTCTCTTTCATAAGTGTGTAGATTCTAAAAATTCTCTTGCTGTTTAAGGGTTTGAGAAATACAATTATGATCACAAACATGTAGATAAAATTAATGTAAAGTGGGTTTACTAATATCTCAACAGAATAGAATTCATAAGGACTTTAAGAAGGAGAAATAATTTACAGATAAGTTAAATGGGAACATTTATGATATTTTTCTAATTTTTTATGGATAACCTCCATATTTCCTGCACTATTCAATAAAGACAATATCAGTGCAATACAAGATCCCTTGGAGTTTATTCTAACTCTATAATATTCTTAGGGACAAACTAACAATAACTAGAGAAGGTAAAAGGCTGAACAATAACCACTCTGTAAGCAAAGAGATACACAAAATGATTTTTCAATGAATTTTTTCTTAAAAAGGGGTGAGAAAGGCAACATTACACTGGATTTAAAAAGAAAGCATAAAGATAGAAGCACAAATACTATTCGGTCAAAGTATATTATCATTTCCTTATGTTTGGTTTCTTTTGAGCTTTAATGTAAATTGATCATTAAGAGTGCAAATAAAGTTAATGATTTAGGCTAAACTACAGAAAGAGTAGTAAAAATGGATCATAATAATTTCTCCAATTCTTTCAGGGAATAAAAAATTAAGCTTGCATGATATTAAGAGAACATGGTTAGAAAACTCAGAGTTTTTGATTTGAAGATTAATTAATTCTTAAACTTTTCTCATCCTCCAAATAATGTTTTAGAAATACAACAAATTAGAAAAGCTTTTGTTTATGATGACTTAAGTGTCCATCTTCCTGGAGTCAGAGTGTTGGGCCAAGTGACTTATGACATATTTAGTACATCTATGATCTGACACAATCAACAGTTCAGTAAACACTGACTCACAATTCATGTCCCATAGGAACATGACAGAGAACAAAATTAAAATTAATGACATAAGCAAATGTTCATCAACTGTTAAAAAATGTTAGATGGAATCCAGAACACTCTCTCTTAATATTCTAACTTCAATTTTAAACAAATAAAAAATACTGCATATTACAATATTTTGCTAATATCACCTTTTAAAAAATAGTTTTCATATCAACTTAAAAAAATCAATCATATACATATACAATAATATACGTATATAATCATACTTGCGTTATATTTGAAATGAAAATCTCTTTTGGTTCTTCTCCTGTTGTATCTAAAACTTCAAATTCATCACCGAAATCACAAAACAACCGTGACCAAATTCCATGTATATCTGCACTGATGAACTGTGAAATGAAGAAAGAAGTTCAAGCTTATACATTTATATAAAGAAAAAAAACCCTCAACTATCTTAGGGCTTTTGGTGACAATTTTATTTATAATTAAGCATATTATTTGAGGTATGAAGTGACCACAAATACGATAATTTGTTTGTAAATTGGTTTTGGAATCAAGGATTTTGGTATTTCGGACTGGATATCTAGTGTTAACAAAATTAGAAGCAACATCAGCACACCATCATTGTACATTCTGTAATTTTTAAATAACAAAAATTCGTGCCTTGCCCTAAAAATCAAGCACAGAATATAAGAAAGATAACTTGGTCTGACGGTCTAGCAGTGAATTCTTACCTTTCATTTTAGAAAAGAAGAATGGAGTGTCCATTCACCAAAAGCGGTAGAGTTGAAGGAAAATAAAACAGCTAAAAACTGAGAGTGGTATCAACAGGAAAGGGGCTGAGGAACTAACAGTGCACATCGAAATTATGAAAGGTAAGAATCAGATTCTTAAACACAATCATAAATGTTTTATTGAAAGTGATTTTTATAACATATACACATTCTCCAGTCTAAGAAAATGTAAAGAAATTATTTTTGTGCTCAGTTATTTTTAGCCACACTGATAATAAAGAAAAAGTCTTAATCTGTAACACATATGATCCTGTATAAGGTGATATTTTTCTAACAAAAACTAAAGTCTATTCATATTTGGGCATAAAATAGCTAACAGAAGACTACCTCCTACTTGATCATGAACTGCCTTTACTATCAAAATAGGTACCTACAGCATTTTTTATGAGACATAAAACTGAGAAGAAATTTATAAGCTTTTTTTTTTAAGTTTAAAAGCTGCAAACTCAAGGACGATTTCTTTCTTTGCAAAACAACTTTAAAGTATGAATACATGCATCAATCACATAAAGATTTTAGTTTACACCCTTGTGTAATTATTTTGTAAAACTTTTGTGTTCTGTTCTAAGTTTACTGACTACTCTGTCTTATTCATCTACTTAATTTAATTTGTGAAACAGAACACAAATGTTCTACAGAGTATAAATATGCTATGTAAGTACCACAATCCAAAGATTTTCAGCACATCTATTTTACACAGTATGATGATAGTTTAGTGCCTATCTCAAAGGAACAAATAGCATTTTCCTTTTGCCAAAGGAACAAAGGACCCCACGAAGGAGGTGGAGTTAGTAATATGTATGCAGTTGCAGGGGATGAATTATGATTTTTCCCATCTAGACCTCTTTCCAGTTTTCTCAATGTCATCACTACTTAACAATACCTAATTACTCTGAACAAAAATCTAGGAGTCATTCTTTATCATTCTTTCCTTCACAACTCTTATTCATCCATTCTCAATCCCATTAGTCTGTTTTTACAAAAGATACCTCAAATTCAATGACTTCTCACACTCTCTATTCCCATCAAGGCACAAGTATCTCTCACTTGTACTACTTACTGCATTAGCCCCTAACTGATCTAGCCACCTCTACTCTACTGTTACAATTCAACAGTTCTCTTTCTTTTTGGTTTCACGATCCCTTCATATTCTTAAAAATTATTGATGACCCAGTTAGCTTTTATGTGGGTTATACCTACTGATATTTACTGTGTTAGAAAGTAAAACCAAGAAACACTTAAAACACAAGAACACACACACACATCATTCAATTAGCTGTCAGAGCAATGATATCACCACATATCAAGTAGACTTTGTAAACTCTACTGCACCCCATAAGAGAATCAGAGTGATAATATAATAGTTTGACTTCGCAGACCCTATGAAAGGGTCTCAGGGACCCTCAGTGTCCTTGGACCACACTTCGAAAACCAAAATTAAAAAGTATTATTGTGATTGTCCTCATGTAAAAAGTTTCTTATATAACTCACTAAAAAGCTATAAATTCTAATACTGAAAGTGCTTTTCCTTTGGTAAACTATGTGTCATTATTAAGTGATACTATTACCTTTATTGGAGGGCACTGAGAACGGCAAAAGTCATTGATCTTCTTCTGCAATGACAGTTTGATCTCAGTCAATACTACACACTGTTGAGAAGAATACAAGAATTAAAGATTAAAAAATAAACAATTATTTTGATAATGTACAACTTCTAAATCAGAAGCATTTCAGTTTGCACTATGCTAAAAATACCTTGTTTTCTTTATAAAAAATACTATCGTATTGTACTCCATTTTAAGGTTAATACCTTCAGAGGTACAGAATAGCAAAAGTAAAAGTAACATATACAGCCATCTCTAGGTACCTGCAGGGGATTGGTTCTAGAACTCCCTGTGGATACCAAAATCTGCAGATACTCAAGTCCCTTACATAAAATGTCATAGTATATACAGGACAAAACCTGCCTACACTAAATTCAATTATCATCACAATTAGAAGCAAACCTTAATATCCTATGTGGCATTTACACAACCCAAATGGTTGGAGATTTTATTTTACCTGTTACTGCCATGGAAATGCTTAGTCATCAAAATATTAAGTAAATGCTGGCTTAAAACAATTACATTTTCAAAGAGATACATTAGTTGGCTGAGCTTTCTCTTACTTTTACTTCAGAGATTCAACAGATTCACGATATTACAACTTTTATTTATGACAGTGCCACCAAGTTCTGTTATTTAAGATAGCAAATTATAATTTTCAATGCTTTAATTTTTTATCATCACCCTGTGAGATAAGTAGAGAAGGTTTTATAATTAGATTTTATCATAGCTAACTTAAACTCATAAAGGTCAAATATTTTCTTAGGATCATTCATCTATCAAGTTGCAAAAGCAGGTTGACACACTCAGTCCAGAGCTTTCCTTGCTGCTGGTTTCCATGAAATGGATAACTCAGTTTCACTACAAATAACCAGGTATGGATTTAGTTTTATCTAGCTTAAAACAGGGTGTGATTCCTACAGAGCGGTAATCCTCCAAGGATCTCTTACTGTTTATGTATCTCTCACTGGGTATGCCACAAATGCAAGGCTCTGACCATTCTTTACGTGGGCTGTTTCTCAGGATTGTATTTGCCTTGTGCAAAACCTGAGAAATGAGGTAATGTCTCCCTCTGGGACAAAGAGCAAGCTTGTTCACTGCTTGCTATAAAACAGCAAGTTCCCCAAGCTCAATGTTCCTTTCCTCTAAAGGAACCCACTACATGTGCAGGCATCCACTGAGCCCTCTGCACTGCACAGGTGGGATTTGGAAGAATGCAGGAGGAAACAAGGCAAATATCATGCTGACACATTTACCATGCTCTGAGTAATAAAGTCCTTAGTCTCTGATCCAGAAATCTCATGTTTTCTGCCAGCATTCATGAAACTGTAACAGGCTAACTTATTAGCTTGCAATTAGGGTAAAATCAAATCCTATTAGACCCAGTACATATTGAGTCTAATTTGTGTTTCATCAATGCTAGAAAATTCTCATCCATAATTTATTTGAATATGCCTTTTTCTAGAAGTCCGATCTCATGAATTAGACCTTTTTATTCAAGCTCTCATTTCTTTTAATTTCTTTAGTATATTCTCTTATTACTGTATGCTATAGTTTTTATCTTTAGATTTAATTCTATTTATTTATTTATTTATTTTGGCTGCGTTGGGTCTTTGTTGCTGCACGTGGGCTTCCTCTAGCTGTGACAAGCAGAGGTCGCTCTTCGTTGCTGTGCGCAGGCTTCTCATTGCGGTGGCTTCTCATTGCGGTGGCTTCTCTTCTTGCAGAGCACGGGCTCTAGGTGTGGGAGCTTAGGTAGTTGCAGCACGCGGGCTCAGCAGTTGTGGCACATGGGCTCTAGAGCACAGGCTCGGTAACCGTGGTGCACGGGTTTAGCTGCTCTGCAGCATGTGGGATCTTCCCGGACCAGGGCTCGAACCCCTGTCCCCTGCACTGGCAGGTGGATTCTTATCCACTGCACCACCAGGGAAGTCCCTGTAGTTTCACTAATCTCCTCAGCTCTATCTTTCGATTTATTAATTCTTATTCCAGTTGTATCTATCCACTGTTTAATCTATTCATTGTTTTAATTTTTAGGACTATATTTTTCATTTCTATAAGTTCTATTTGGTTATATCTGCCTGATTGCTTTCAATAGTGTCTTATTTTCCTGTTGTATATTTAATCCCTTCTTGTAAGATTTAGTCTGTTTGAACATCTATATTTTATAGTCCCTATCCAATAATTCTATTATCTGAAATTCTTGGAGGTTTAATTCTATTCTTTGTTATATCCACTGACTCTTGATCATGCTGAACAGCTTTTTCCTGTCTTATTATTTTGTATTATGAACAACAACAACTTCACAGGAGCTTTATATATTAGAATATACTGTGGCCTGGTTGAGGGTATATTCCTCTAGATCTTCTGTTTCTGTCTGGCATTCCAGCATATCACCAGCTTAGTACTACACTTTGTGTGTGTGTGTGTGTGTGTCAAGATATTTATTGTGTACAAGACAGTTTACTGTCTTTTTCAAATTCTAAGCCCTGTATAATTCATTCACTCATTAGGCTAAAAGAGGCCTTAAGAAGTTATTCAATATAATCTCCTGAATCCAGGCAAGTCTACATGATAATGTGCATAGAAGTTAAATCAAGACTTAAAATCACAAGGCAACTTCACAGCTTTCTCAAGCACCCTTGTTTTAAGACATAACAATCATCTCAAATAGGTTATACACAAAAAATTACTGATGAGACATTCACAAAATATGCTTTGAATGAAAATAACAGCAACAATTCACTCAGAGACACCTATATGGCAAAAACGATACCATAATACAAATCAGAAATAAGAGTTTAGGGTGAAAATTTGAAAAAGGTACAAATTTAAGGGCTGATAACCTAACTTTTCTTAAACTTACTGCTCTCTGTCTCCAAAGTTGTGCTGTATCAATGACACTCTTCCACAGTGCCTCTTCTCTATAAAGGTGAATACACGAAAACCAGTCCAACTGGGTAGTCATAGATTGTAACTAATGCAAGTCAGTTTTGTAAGGTATATTTGATATTCCATCTACATAACCAGGAACTGTCTTAAATAACCACCCTATATTTAACCACAACCATAAATCTCATTCTGAATCAACTGAAGAAAATGCCCCCAAATTCAGATTTAATTCAATTTGAAAACCAATTCATTTCCATATAAACCATTTTTTAAAAAAGCTGGAATAACATTCTGAATTATTCATAATCCTGGGAAATCATTAATTTGGGCAGTGGTTGGAAACAGCATAAAAGAAATTATCAACCAAATTGTCTCACCTCTTATGTAAGAAAGAAATGTTACTTTAATAGTTAAGAAGGCATTGAGTTGGCTGACAAGGGCCCATGGTCTATGGATGAATCTAGAGATGGGATTAGGGAATGGGACATCAACTTGTGTTGAGATGTAGAATCTTCAATATTTACCAAATCTTTTCCAGAGGTAATACCTTTGCTGGCTTGTCTTTCTTTTTTTCTCTCTGGTGAAACTATAAATTCTGAACTACCAATGCTCAATTTCTGTGACATTTCCACCACTGACACTGGAAAAAGCTTTGTTTTACAAAAAAATACACAAAGTACATTTTTCTGAGAAGCAGATGAACAGCTGGGGCATTCTGTGGATTTTTTACCATAGCTGCTATCAGCCATTTGCTTAACTCTGCAACAAAAGCAACTTGAAAGAAAGATGTTTCCACAGTTTGAGGAAAAGAACCAGACCAAAAAGGATAGGGGAAGCTCATGGAGAAAACTGTAACTTCCAAATGGTGAGGTCCTTAGGTTAATGACACACTAGACTTACAGTCACACATTAGAGTTCACTCAGTATGACACAATCTAGGACCATCCACCTCACGACAAATAACTCAATTTCGTTTCTTTTATGGCTGAGTAATATTCCATTGTATATATGTGCCACATCTTCTTTATCCATTCATCTGTTGAGGGACACTTAGGGTGCTTCCATGTCCTGGCTAGTGTAAATAG
>NC_041220.1:38347285-38372793 GCF_002837175.3 Physeter macrocephalus | reverse complement strand
TGCTGGGTCATATGGTAGTTCTATTTTTAGTTTTTTAAGCAACCTCCATACTGTTCTCCATAGTGGCTGTATCAATTTACATTCCCACAAACAGTGCAAGAGGGTTCCCTTTTCTCCACACCCTCTCTAGCATTTAATGCCTGTAGATTTTTTTGATGATGGCCTTTCTGACCGGTGTGAGGTGATACCTCATTGTAATTTTGATTTGCTTTTCTCTAATGAATAGTGATGTTGAGCATCCTTTCATGTGTTTGTTGGCAATCTGTATATCTTCTTTGGAGAAATGTCTATCTAGGTCTTCTGCCCATTTTGGGATAGGGTTGTTTTTTTGCTATTGAGCTGCATGAGCTGCTTGTATATTTTGGAGATTAATCCTTTGTCAGTTGCTTCATTTGCAAATATTTTCTCCCATTCTGAGAGTTGTCCTTTCGTCTTATGTTTTCCTTTCCTGTGCAAAAGCTTTTAAGTTCCATTAGGTCCCATTTGTTTATTTTTCTTTTTATTTCCATTTCTCAAAGAGGTGGGGTCAAAAAGGATCTTGCTGTGACTTACATCATAAGAGTGTTCTGCCTATGTTTTCCTCTAAGAATTTTATAGTGTCTGGCCTTACATTTAGGTCTTTAATCCATTTTGAGCTTATTTTTGCACATGGTGTTAGGAAGGGTTCTAATTTCATTCTTTTACATGTAGCTGTCCAGTATTCCCAGTACCACTTATTGAGAGGCTGTCTTTTCTCCATTGTATATTGTTGCCTCCTTTATCAAAGATAAGGTGACCATATGTGCATAGGTTTACCTCTGGGCTTTCTATCTTGTTCCATTGATCTATATTTCTGTTTTTGGCCATAACCATACTGCCTTGATTACTGTAGTTTTGTAGTATAGTCTGAGGTCAGGGAGCCTGATTCCTCCAGCTCCGTTTTTCTTTCTCAAGATTGCTTTGGCTATTCAGGGTGTTTTGTGTTTCCATACAAATTATGAATTTTTTTGTTCTAGTTCTGTGAAAAATGCCATTGGTAGTTTGATAGGGATTGCATTGAATCTGTAGATTGCTTTGGGTAGTAGAATCATTTTCACAATGTCGATTCTTCCAATCCAAGAACATGGTATATCTCTCCATCTGTTTGTATCATTTTTAATTTCTTTCATCAGTGGCTTACAGTTTTCTGCATACAGGGCTTTTGTCTCCTTAGGTAGGTTTATTCCTAGGTATTTTATTCTTTTTGTTGCAATGGTAAATGGGAGTGTTTCCTTAATTTCTCTTTCAGATTTTTTTATCATTAGTGTATAGGAATGCAAGAGATTTCTGTGCATTAATTTTGTATCCTGCTACTTTACCAAATTCATTGATTAGCTCTAGTAGTTTTCTGGTGGCATCTTTAGGATTCTCTATGTATAGTATCATGTCATCTGCAAACAGTGACAGTTTTACTTCTTCTTTTCCAATTTGTATTCCTTTTATTTCTTTTTCTTCTCTGATTGCTGTGGCTAAAACTTCGAAAACTATGTTGAATAACAGTGGTAAGAGTGGGTAACCTTTTCTTGTTCCTGGTATTAGTGGAAATGGTTTCAGTTTTTCACCATTGAGAACAATGTTGGCTGTGGGTTTGTCCCACATGGCCTTTATTATGTTGAGGTAGGTTCCCTCTATGTCCACTTTCTGGAGAGATTTTATCATAACTGCATGTTGAACTTTGTTGAAAGCTTTTTCTCCATCTATTGAGATGATCATATGGTTTTTCTCCTTCAATTTGTTAATATGGTTTATCACATTGATCTGCGTATACTGAAGAATTCTTGCATTCCTGGGTTAAACCCCACTTGATCATGGTGTATGATCCTTTTAATGTGTGCTGGATTCTGTTTGCTAGTGTTTTGTTGAGGATTTTTGCATCTATGTTCATCAGTGATAATGGCCTATAGTTTTCTTCTTTTGTGACATCTTTGTCTGGTTTTGTTATCAGGGTGATCGTAGCCTCGGAGAATGAGTTTGGGAGTGTTCCTCCCTCTGCTATATTTTGGAAGCGTTTGAGAAAGACAGGTATTAGCTCTTCTCTAAATGTTTGATAGAATTCACCTGTGAAGCCATCTGGTCCTGAGCTTTTGTTTGTTGGAAAATTTTTAATCACAGTTTCATTTTCAGGGCTTGTAGTCTGTTTATATTTTCTATTTCTTCCTGGTTCAGTCTCGGAGGTTGTTACTTTTGTAAGTATTTTTCCAGTTTTTCCAGGTTGTCCATTTTATTGGCATAAAATGGCTTGTAGTAATCTCTCATGATCCTTTGTATTTCTTCAGTGTCAGTTGTTCTCCTTTTCATTCCTAACTCTATTGATTTGAGTCTTCTCCCTTTTTAGTTTGGCTAACAGTTTATCAATTTTGTTTATTTTCTCAAATAACCAGCTCTTTGTTTTATTGATCTTTGTTATTGTTTTCATTTCTTTTTCATTTATTTTTTGATCTAATCTTTATGCTTTCCTTCTGCTAACTTTGGGGTTTTTTCTTCTTCTTCCTCTAATTGCTTTAGGTGTAAGGTTAGGTTGTCCATTTGAGATTTTTCTTGTTTCTTGAGGTAGGACTGTATTGCTATAAACTTCCCTCTTAGAACTGCTTTTGTTCCATGCCATAGGTTTTGGGTCATGGTCACTTGGTTATTTAGTAGCATATTGTTTAGCCTCCACATGTTTGTATTTTTTAGTTTTTTTTTCCTGTAATTGATATCTAGTCTCATGCCGTTGTGGTCTGAAAAGCTATTTGATACAATTTCAATCTTCTTAAATTTACCAAGCCTTGATTTGTGACCCAAGATATGGTCTATCCTGGAGAATGTTCCATGAGAACTTGAGAAGAAAGTGTATTCTGTTGTTTTTGGATGGAATGTCCTAGAAAGATTAGGGCCATCTTGTTTAATGTATCATTTAAAGCTTGTGTTTCCTTATTTATTTTCATTTTGGATGATCTGTCCATTGGTGAAAGTGGGGTGTAAATATCCCCTACTATGATTGTGTTACTGTCGATTTCCCCTTTTACAGCTGTTAGCATTTGGCTTATGTATTGAGGTGCTTCTATGTTGGGTGCAAATATTTACAATTCTTATATCTTCTTCTTGGATTGATCCCTTTATCATTATGTAGTGTTCTTCTTTGTCTCTTGTAATAGACTTTATTTTCAAGTCTATTTTGTGGATATGAGAATTGCTACTCCAGCTTTCTTTTGATTTCCATTTGCAAGGAATATCTTTTTCCATCCCCTCACTTTCAGTCTGTATGTGTCCCTCAGTCTGAGGTGGGTCTCTTGTAGTCAGCATATTGTTTTTGTATCCATTCAGCCGGTCTGTATCTTTTGGTTGGAGCATTTCATCCATTTACATTTAAGAGAGTTATGAATATGTATGTTCCTACTCCTTCATCTGTAACATATTTTTTTGTTGTTTGTGTTTTTTTTGATGGGTGGGGCTGTATTCCTGTCTTACTGGTTGTTTGGCCTGAGGCGTCCAGCACTGGAGTTTGCAGGCTGTTGGCTAGAGCTGGGTCTTGGTGCTGAGATTAGGACCTCTGGGAGGCCTCACTCCAATTAATATACCCTGGGGTCTGAGGTGCTCTGTTAGCCCAGTGGTTTGGACTCAGAGCTCCCACCACAGGAGCTCGGGCCCAACCTCTGGCCTAGGAACCAAGATACTGCAAGCTGCAGGGCACAGCAAAAGAAAAAAAAAGAAAAGAAAAAGAAAGATTAAAAAGCAGTACAATATCAAAGAATAAAAAACAAAATAGGGCTTCCCTGGTGGTACAGTGGTTGAGAGTCCGCCTGCCGATGCAGGGGACGCTGGTTCGTGCCCCGGTCCGGGAGGATCCCACATGCCGTGGAGTGGCTAGGCCCGTGAGCCATGGCCGTTGAGCCTGCACGTCCAGAGCCTGTGCTCCACAACGGGAGAGGCCACAATAGTGAGAGGCCCGCGTACCACAAAAATACAAAAGAAAAACAACAAAAAAACCAAAATATATTTAGAAAGATAAAAAATATATTAGGAAAAATAAAAATATAATTGAAACAACTGCCAGAAGGTAAAATAAAACCGTAACAGAAAAAAGAAAAACGAAAGGGGTGGGGTGGGGGGCCGGGGAACAAGCCAAAAGAAGAGAACAATAACAAGTATAAAGAATAAAATAAAATTAGAAAAATAAAAGATTAGGAAAAATAAAATAGAAATGAATGAACAACAATGAACCAACAAGGTAGAATAGAACTCCAATCTAAAAGAGGAAAAAAGAAGAGAGAAAAAAAAAGCCTTGGCTATGGGTTCAGAGTTTAGGCAGGGGTGGAACTTAGGCAGGCGTGGGGTTAGGGTGGCGCGGGACCCAGGCAGGTGAGGGGGTGACGTTTGAGCATGGGGCCGGGCCTAGGCTCAGGACCCACACAGCTGGAAAAGGCCTTGGGGGCAGGGCTTAGGCAGGGCAATGTTCAAGCGTGGGGCAGGGCCTCTGCTTAGGACCCAGTCTGTGGGGGTTCCTCCCGTCCTCGTAGATGTCCATGGTCCACCACTGGTGCTTGGTAGGTGCCCTAGCTGTGCAGAGACATGAATTCTGCAGCCTCCTAGTCCACCATCTTGATTCCACCCTCTGCCGAGTACCTTCTTGCTTCAGTTTCTGATATATCCGTTGCCCCGGGACGTCGGGCAGGCTGGCTCCTGACTGGCGCGCACACTCGCACTGGTGGTCACCAAGCCCGGAATTCTGCACCTGGAGAAACTTTTTGGCCGGCCAGGCAGCCACAGGGAGGTGGATGGGGGCAGTACTATGTTTTATGTTAAGTTCTCAGCTTGCAAAATTTTAGAATACAACGGATTATAAAGTTTACTCCAAACTTATGTGAGGGCAGGCCTATTGTTATGAACTCCCAGAAAAGATCTTTTTTTTTATTCAGAGCTCAAGAGAAAACAGACAAGCTTCTTGTTCTGATGGGCAAAGATTGTTCTCCTACACTCTTTCATTAAGCATGTAGCTTTCTGAGGTTCCAGAGAGCTACAAAAGGTGGTATGTCTTTTCTATCACATATGGACAAATTTTTATCATTTTTGTGTGACCATTAGTTCACAGGAAATGTGGTTACTGAGACAGGCAAACCCTCCCTGAAAATGACCACAGCCAACAGTTAACTGGTCTTCTGTTAGCTACCTATTCATTTCTGGTCTCTGAGCACCTCCCTTACATATTTGGCCTCATGTAATCATTGAAAAGGAAGTCTATTAAGCAATTCTATTGTAGACAGTCTATGAAGCATATTTGTAGCAGGATGGATTTCAAGCTATCCAGTCAAGAATGGAAGTCTACACTGATTTTTAAGTGGGTGTGATATTGTGATTATAGTAAGAAATATATATTTTGGTCTTCATCCAAGGTTCCTGCCACATAGCTCCTACCACACTTGTAATTTCCTATATAAGAGCTATGGGTGCATCTTTTGTTATAATATTTAGTTTTGTCCTATTTCCTGAAATAGCTTCAGAGTGATAAAGATGAAGTGAATGTCTTGTTATTCATAACAAGCCCTTTCAGCCACACCTGAGTTTATGTTAATGAGGAGACTTTTGGAAAGCCCCCAAGGATGGGGGCTGGTTGTTACAGGAACCAACCTTAGGATGTGAGGTTCAGAACTTTCAGCCCTATCTCCCAGACCTCTGGGGCTAGAGACTGACTTAATCACTAATGGCCAATGTGTTACTCATTCATGCTTACATAATGAAGCCTCCACAAAAATCCCTGAACCAGAAGCTTAAGAGAGCTTCCAAGTTTGTGAACATGGCATACCTGGAGAGGGCATGGGAGCTCGGCAACCCTTTCCCCATACCTTGACCTATGCATCTCCTCTATCTGGCTGTTCCTGAGTTATAGCCTTTTACAAAAAACTGGTGATCTAGTAAGTAAACTCTTTTCCTGAGTCTGTGCACTGCTCTGGCAAATTAACTGAACCTGAGGAAGGGGATGTGGAAACCTCTGATTTATAGCCAGTCCTCAGAAGCACAGGTAACGACCTGGACTTGAAACTGGCGTCAGAAAGGGGTTGGGGGGTGTGGGTTCTTGTGGGACTAAGCCCTTAACCTGTGGAATCTAACACTATTTCTCCAGGCACACAGTATCAGAACTAGATTAAACTGTAGGACACCAAGCTAGGTGTCCAGAGAGTTGAAGAATTGTTTGGTGATGGGGGGAAAACCCATTTGCATATAGTCACACAAGTGCCAGAAGTATTGAGATCTTAAAGAAACACAGGAGTGCTTTTCCCTAGACAATGGATAACATCATAATTTAATCACAGGGAAAATCAGGGTCAATCTAGTCACTTTTAGAACTTTCAAGGTGCTGAGAAATTTTGTTTTTATTCGTTACCTGACTTACACTGAATTGTTGGTCCACATTATTTACTTCCTTGTTCCTGGGTTATACATTACTCTCTGCCCATGGCCTTAGGAAGAGTATAGTGTGCTTTCCTGCTCCTTCACTTTGGGTTTGACCATGTGACCTGCTTTGGCCAACAGACTACTAATGGAAGCAACACAAACAGAGGCTTAAAATGTGCTTGAATGGTTGCACTCACTCCTTTGCATTTCTGCTATTGCTATGAGACCATGTCTCAGGTAGCCTCCTGGTCCCAGAAGAGAGGTACATGGACCAGAACCCAGACTGTGGAGTTCAAGTTTAGCCTAGAACAGCAGAACTCAAACTGACGTGCAGATGCATGAGAAAGAAATACATGTTGCTATAAACCACTAAATTTGGGTAGTTTTTCATGTACATTACTGTGAAAATAGCTGACCAATATATTTATTTTGTGAGTAGTTCTTAGGCCCTTTCCCTAAAACAAAGCACTTGAAATGTATTAGTCTAAGTCTTTTAACCTGAAATTTTTTGATCTGCTCAACAGACTAGGTTAAATTAGTTATACTATATTAATACATAATGATTTGCCTAGGAGTCTGTCAATAACATCTAATATAAAATGGAGTACCAACCTGGTATTTATCTAAGAAGGAAAGATCGGTAGTTTCATTTAAAGGAATAGAAGATGATGTGACATGAACATATGGATTTAATTCTGCAATACGTTGAAGTACAGCTTCAGCCCTAAAAAAAGAAAAGAAAAGAAAAATAAAAAGGAAAAAGACTTTTACTACTCTTTTGTTCAATAAATATACTCAATCTTTCAAACTTGGACACTTTGATGACATCAGAAGAACCTGAATGTTACAAAATTTCATGGGAATTTAAACTGGAGAGGAATAAAAGAAGTTAAAACTTATTTTTACTATACAATCTTGAGATGTAGCATACTGTCATATTCCATAGTAAGTCATATAATCTCAAAGTGTACCCTTATAGGTCAATGCTCCTTAAGGCTCTTAATGATTCAGTAATAATAAAGACCTACTTAAACAATCTTAAAGAAATGCATTTCTAGGTAGCAATGTGAATGTATTAATTTTTTGACAAATATAAATAATTAAATGTCAACACTTACTTATCTACAGTAGACTGAATTTATGGTGATGAGTTAAACAACTATGATTGAACTGGTGTTCTGGATACAGAAAATATTCTAAGTAACTACAACAGTAAAAAAAAAAAAAAAAAAAAAAAGAAAAATCCTATGATAATACATCAAAATATCTTATCTTTACCTGTTTCTCATACTAACAACATCATCTTCACAGAGAAAGAAGTTGGTTCCTAGATCCCACGCTTGGCATTCTTCTGTATCATGAATTGTAAGCGCCTTCAAAAAAGAGAAAAATATCTGTTAAAGTCAGGAGTAAGACAAGGATGCTCACTATTTCCAATACTATTTACACTGACTTGGAAGAATTATCTAATTAGACAATAGAAAGTAATTAAAGTCCTAGTAATTGGAAAGGTTATAAAGTTAGATCCATTCACAGATGATATGACTATATACATCTGGAAACCCAGAAAAGTTCACGGAAAAACTACTTTATTATATTTTTTTAAAATGCAAAATAATTTTTTAACGCTAGTATATGATTTTTTTGGCAGGGATTACTGTTACATTAACTTGAATATAGCTTCATTATTCAACTGTGAAGTGAGATAAGACAAATGTTAAAAGCAGGGTTTTGATTACTTAACACAGTAAAATTGTAATCCCAAGTTACAGTATTCTTAAGCTACTGGCTAACAGCTGTATACTGATGACAATAAGAATAATACTTTCCACTTATGACATTTATCAATAACAATTCTCAATTAAGTAAAAAATAATTAACATGATGGTCATATTGTAATTCCAAATAAATATACTATATGCTTGCTGTAGGTGTGTGTATATGTACTTTATTTTTCAGATAGTACTGAACCCTAGTTGACTTTAAAAAATGAATAAATTAGGCATATTACCATGCACTTACATCACCAGGGGGCCTTTATGCTATGTGAAAAACTACTTTAAAAAACAGTACGAGAATTTAAGTTTAGAAAAGTAGCACATTATACAGATCAACATACATACAAAGATTTTAAAAATTCACATAAACTAACATTTCCAAATGGTCATGTTCTAAGAAAGAAAACTGACTAACTGGAAAATATATTTTTAACTTATATTTCAAACCACAAATCTTATAGAAAAAGGGGCAAGGTATATGAACGCAGAGTATACTGAAAAAGAAATACATAGGGCCCTTTAAAATATTTAAGCATGTTCAACCTTGCTCAAGAATGAAACACCTTTTCTCATTCATCAGAATGGCATAAATCCAAATTGGTTAGAGTGAAGTAAATCAGGCATTCTCATACATTACTGGTGGGAATATGAAGTAGCACAAAACCTCAAAGGAAAAAAAATTGGCATTCTTTAGCAAAATGACAAGTACATTTCTCCTTTGACACAGCAATCCCACTTTTAACAATCTATCACAAAGACACACTGGAAATAATACAAAAATACATATGTACAAGACTCTTAGCTGCAGCACTATGTGTAACAGCAACAGACTGGAAATAATCAAAATGTCCACCAATGAGGAACTGGGTATAATTACGTATGATACATCAACACAACATACATCCATGCAGCTATGAAAAAAATAAGTGAAAAAATATATTTATCACTATGTAGTAATACCAGGATATGCTGGTATGTGATAAAAAGCAAGGTAGAAGTATGGCACTTTACCTAAGAAAGGCAGGTGGGGATAAATATGTACACACACACGTATAGATCTGCATGTCTATATGTATGTATTTGCTTATATTTAAAAACAGATTAAAAAAAGAAGGCAATCTAATAAGGGAAGGAGGAAATAGGATAGAGAGATGCTAGACTTACCTGAATATACTTTGCTTTATAAATTTGACCTTGAATTATATGTCTCATATAAGAATAAAACTAAATGAAATTTAAAAAGCAATCCCTAAAAATCCAAAGTAAAATGAATAAATGGACAAAACTATCTATTTGAATTTGCTGCATAATTATACAAAGGAATTATTTAAAGTGACTTAAGAAAGCAGTTAATTTGTCTGCCAAATCCAGATGGGATACTAAGGATAAAAAAATTTATCTTAAACTTTTCAATAATCATATTGTTATTAATAATGCTGGAACTATTATTCCAAAACTATGTCATACATATAATAGGATATAATATAGGATAAAGCAAATAAGTAATCAGGTTCATGTCATTAAGACCCAAAACCTTATAGTAAGAGAAGAGATACAAATATAAAATCTAAGAAGTAAGTAAGTAAATACCCTGTAATCCTAAACTTGAAACTCAGAAATATCAGTGTTCATTCACAATGAATGTTCTAGCTCTGTCCACTGGTAAGACTTTACAGGCAGTGACAACTAAAGAATACTGGGGTAGTGTCAAAAGGACTCAAGGACTTCAAGAAGATCCCCCAGTGCTTCCCTGGTGGCGCAGTGGTTGAGAGTCCGCCTGCCGATGCAGGGGACACGGGTTCGTGCCCTGGTCCGGGAATATCCCACATGCCACGGAGTGGCTAGGCCCGTGAGCCATGGCCGCTGAGCCTGCGCGTCCGGAGCCTGTGTTCCACAACGGGAGAAACCACAACAGTGGGAGGCCCGTGTACCGCAAAAAAAAAAAAAGAAAAAAAAAAAAGAATATCCCCCAAAGCAAAGATGAAACAATCTGAGCATCAATGAAAATAACAAGCACAATGGCTCAAAACACATCAAATACATTTAAATCCATCATGATGTTCACATACACACATACCACCCAAATTTCACCTGTCACTGTTGAGGGATCAGAGAAAACCACTGATTTTGAAAAGTAGTAAATAAAGGGGGAAAATCAAGTATTTATCTTGCCTTTTACACATGTACTAACTATATGTAGCGAAAACAAACAAGTGATGAATGGAAACTTTTCTTTCTAAAATATTATTCCCATTAATAAATGAAATAGAAATGACAGAAATAGAATATCACAGCCCCAATAAAATAATGATCTAGGCAGTGATCATTAATAGGTAGTAATAATCACAAAAAAAGATAACAGAATATTATTTCCTCCTGATGGGAGAATACAATATCACTTGTGAAGCAGTAGTGCCAAAAGAATCAAATCTGAATCTGATTCTCTGGATATAACGACCAGTTTATAAGAAATACAGAGATGGAGGTACACGTGACAAATGACCTGATTTCTTTAACAAGTAAATTGAAAGGAAGAAAAAGAATCAGGGAAGGGAAATCTATTGATTCAAAGAAACCAAGTTCAGTATATGGACTTTACTTGGATCCTGATTAGAACAAAACAAATTAAAGAAAAATTCTTTCTTTAGAAAATTGAGAAAATATGGACTCTAACTAGATACTTGATGATTGTGATAGGCAGGCTTCAAAGATACCCCAATGATTCCCACTTCCTGATATTCAGGCCTTTGTGCAATCCCGTCTCCTCCTAGTGACTTGCTTTTAAGGACTACAGCATAGGTGATGGAATGTCACTTCTGAGATTAGGTTACAAAAGACTGCAATTTATCTTGCTAGCACATTCCCTTTCTTGTCTTTTGCTTGCTTACTCCGATGAAACAAGCTGCCATATTGTGAGCTGCACTATGAAGAGGGCCACATGGCAAGGAACTGAGGGTGACCTCCGACTAATAGCCAGCAAGGGACTGAGGTGGGAATGTTGAATGACACAACCTTGCCACTGAATCCTATCAATAACTACATGGGCAGGTTTGGGAAGCAGATCCTTTCCCTAGCCTCAAGATGACTGCAGGCCCTGCCAGCATCAGTGACTAGAGCTTTGTGAGAGATCCTCAGAGGAATCTGCTAAGTTGCACCTGATTCCTGCCCCAAAGAAACTGAGGTAAATGCTGTTGTTTAAGTTGCTAAGTTTTGTTTAAAGATAACAATGATCTTAAAAAAACTGTTAACGTTTTTAGGTGTGCAAGTGATACTGTGGTTATGTTTTCAAAAGGTACCCTTTATCTTTTAAAGCTATGTAGTAAAATATTTAAGAATGATATAATAGGATGTCTGAGATTGATATTAAAATAATTTGGCAGTTGGGGGCAGTGCGGAATGGGAAGAAGATACATGAAACAAATTTGTCTATGAGTTAATAACTGCAGGTGCATGATGGATACATGGGGTTTTGCTAACACTATTCTCTTTTTTTGGATAATTTTGAAATTTTCTGTAATAAAAAGTTTTTCAAAAGGAGGAAAATAGAGAATTATGACAATTTTGCTACTAAATGAAGAAGCATTAATTAGGCCAAAGTGTAACTAACTAATATTACCACTACAGATGAGGGGAAAAAAAAAAGAGTTCATAACAAACAAACAATTCTTCTTACCAAGGACATTTACTCACCTTAATCCCTGCAAGAACAAGATTCTTTGCTATAAAGGGGGAAGAAAAAAAAAGGAATAGCTTAATATTAGGAATTGTATATTAGATATGTCTTCATGGAGTTTGGTTAAATCTCTGACTGAATAATTTTAACTTTTTACTATCTAAGAAATATAGGTTCCTTAGAAAATATGAACAAAGAGAAAAAAATAAAATTTTCCATAATCAAACCACACTGAGATAATCATTCTTAAAATCAGTGTATGCTTCCAGACATGCTGTTAAGAATGTGTGTATGTGTGCTCTACCATAATGAATTAATGGATACAGAGAAAGATCATTAATACCTATCAACATCACAAAAAGAGAAGCAGGAGAGTCATAACTGGTTCCTTGTGGAAGAATGTAACAGTATGAAATACTCTTGCCCCAGCTGCCCCCTGACCCAAAATCAAAACTGAACCTGATCAAGGTTTTGGGTCTAATTTCCTTTATAGAAAATAATACAAGGGAAAGGAATTAAATTCTTTAAATTATGTTGCTCAAAAGCATCATATAAAATTATGAATAAAAATACTGCTTACCAATTTCCAAACCAAGACCACCCATACCACTTAAGAAAACATGGGACTTGGCCATCTTCTGCATTGCTGTGTCTCCAAGAACGTACCTCTGTCGACTACATGTAAAACACAATGAAAAATTATTTTACCAAAATTGTATATCCTTTTAAAATCATTTGCAAACTAATAACCTGGCAGCTAGATCCTGCCCACAGACTTGTTTTGGATCACTTGCATAGTGCTTAAAAGTTCTGAATTAATGCCAAATATATGACATATTTTGAAAAATTAGAAGATTTGGCACCACAGTCCACATTCCCTCATGGATAGAGTTGAGTAGGAGTTGCCCTGTTCAGAGAGGGAGGACTATGTGATCTAGATTTGCCACAGTTCCCATCCTTCTCCTCTCATTTACTACCTTGGTGGCCACCACAGGCATCTGAGTTCACCACTTCCACTTAAAGCCTTTCACTGTGAAAAGGATTTCTCAGGCAAAAAAATGGTTTCCTTCTTGGAGTTTAGATGGCTTAAAGTTAAGTAGTTTTCAAACATGATTTTAAATATAAAAGCTGATAAATTATATAAAGGACCTTGTTAAGTCATCCATCCTAACAGTCACAAGGCAGTATCAGGATGGGAATTTCAAAAAATACACATTGGCAATTAAAAAAAGTTAGATATAGTAATAAAGTCAATAGTAAGAGTTTATTTGAAAGAACACTGATTAACTTGATGCTATACTAGTTTTTGAAGATAGGGGCATTCCAATGGCTTCTCACCAGAATTATTTTGAAAGGTGAGTTCAACATAAATAAATAATTCCAGAGCCCCTTGGATTGCAATTATTTCTTTTGGAATTGACACACATGCACATTTACAGATGCTGGTTTAATGTATGTTTGTTTAATATATAGATGTTTATTTAATTTCCATACTTCATCTATTGATATTCAATATAAAAGCCTGAAAAGGGGTCTCTTGTTTAGTAAGAATAAACTTTATAAACACAAGCTATCTTTACTATTTCCATCCTTATTCCCTACAATATACAATAAAAGCTAGACTTTTCTTCTTTGTTTTTTTAAAATTTATTTTATTGAAGTATAGTTAACTTACAATGTTGTTAGTTTCTGCTATACAGCAAAGTGATTCAGTTATACATATATATATTTCTTTATATTCTTTTCTATCATGGCTTATTACAGGATATTGAATATAGTTCCCCGTGCTATACAGTAGGACCTTGTTGTTTAACCATTCTATATATATGTTTGCGTCTGCTAACCCCAAACTTCCAATCTATTCCTTCCCCACAGCAACCACAAGTCTGTTCTCTATTAGACTTTTTTTTAATTGGTATTCACCATTTCTGCTTCAGAGATAAAATCGATTTATTTATTTATGAAATATTTATTGAACATCTACTATGGTATGTATGGAACAGTGTATTATATAGTCTTACAACCCTTATTTGTGTATTCCTAAACAATATATTTAAGTTTTGTCTGTTTTGGAACTTTATATAAACAGGATCATTTGAATACTTTTATGAGTTATTCATATCAATGTAGTTGTTCATTAATTTCCATTTCATGTTGTATTCTATTATACTGTACTATTCTATTGTGATAATATACCATAATTTAGCTCTTCTACGGTTTTGGACAGTTACCAATAATAAGACTATGAGTATTCTTATATATGTGCCATGGTACAAGTGTAGTAGTTTCTGTAGCACATATATCTAGGAGAGAAAATGCAGGGTTAACTATTAGATAACGGCAAACTGTTTTCCAAAGTGGCTGTACCAATTTACTCTCCTCCTGGCAGTGTATCAAAGCCCCCATAGTTTCAAATCCTTAATGTGCTGGAAAAAGTTAACGTTAGCAGGCCTGATCTTTAGCCTGGTTATGGGGGCTAGCCCTTGGCCACTGCCTGTGAACTTGGCTTTTGAAATGTTTCCTATGCTAATAATTCTACTTTTCTATTTTTCTTCCCTGAGTTTCCTGAAATAAAAACTCCTTAATTTTTAGGTTTTCTATTCTAAAATACACATATAGAACTTTAACTGATCTTAAACAGCATCCCAAATTTTGATCCATAGTACTTCAAATTACTATTCTCCAATTTTAATCATGATTCTTTTTTTGACTTATGAGTTCATCTGAAGTGTACTTTTAAATTTCTAATTTTATGAGGAATTTTACAATTATCTTTTGTGTTGACTTCTAGCTTAAATGTATTGTGAATAGATATCACAATCTATGTAATTTTCACTCTTTAATATTTGAGAATTTCTTTGGTCAATTTTACAAATGTTCCATGGGTTCTTGAAAAGAATGTGTACTCTACAGTTGTTAGATACAACATTCCTTATATGTGCATTAGATTAATCTTAATAATCATGTTGATGAACTCTATACCTGTTCTGACTTTCTTGTTCGCTTGTTCTCTTGATTACTAAAAGCAACATTTAAAAAATGCCACTATGATTGTAAATTTGTCTATCCTCCTTATATATCAGTACCTGAATAGTGCTGACATGTAAGAATAACAGCTAAAACTCAGTGTTTATTACCCACCATGCACTGTTTTAGTGTTTTATTTGTATTAACTCATTTAATCCTCACAAAAGTTCTATAAGTTCTATTATTATTCCCATTTTTACAGAGAGGAAAACTTAATCATAGAGAAATTAAGCAATTTATAAATAGTGGAGGCAAGATTCAACACAGGCAGTCTGGTCTTAGCATCCATATTCTTAACCACTATACTACACTGCACATAGATTAAGAAAGTTAAATCATTCTACAAGGCTTACAGGAAGAAAAAAAATCAGTTCCTGACCTAACTCTTCCCTACCCTGATTCCGAAGTCCTAAGAACAACCACCCTCAATTCTTTTAGTTATTTCTTCTAATATTTACCCCCTTCTTTCTTAATAACGTTTGTACTTTTTCTTGATTTTTCAGCTTTACATATTACCTATTAACTTCCAACTAAGAAAGACAGAATGACTTTTCTGAATACAAATCTGGTCAAATCATTTTCCTGCTTTAAAAACTCCAGTGGTTTCCTATTTCCCTTATGATAAAGTCTAGACTCTAATATTAGTCACAAAGCTGTTCATAATCTAGTCCCTGCTTGGCTCTCCAGTCTCATTTTTGTCACTCTACCATCAAACTCCATGTTCCAGGTGTACTAAAGGTTTTCAGTTCTCCAAACATATTTTCTCTTTGGCTGTTAGATGTTTTTCTGGAATATTCCTCTCCCCCACTATTTTATGCCTGAATAACTCCTACTTGTCCTCAGGTCTCAAATAATATATTATTTTCCCCCATGATACTTCCCGATACCCCTAAACTTTCTTAAAAGTGTTAGATCATCTTTTGTGTGCATCCATAACACCCTACATTCAATCTATTATAACAAATAATACAGTGTATTTTCACTATTTGTCTATTTTTCCTAGGAGATGTAGACTCCTTAAGACAGGGCCTGCCTTATTTACTACTGTATCCCCAGTGACTAACAGGGCCTGGAGCATAAGACACACAAAACCAATTTGCTAAATTAATGAAAGAAATGAATTGGCACACAAGAACAACACCTTTTATGCTCTACTAAGCAGAGGGCTTGAATTCTTTTTTCTATGTTCACAGTCACAAAAACTACATTAGAAAAATAGGTTTTTCATCTCACACTTGTCTTCATCAATTATTTTTAAGATTACTTAGGTAAATAATGAATAGCCATGACACAAACGTGGTTATAAATAACAAAGAACATCCAGACAAAAGAATAAAATTAAGATATATGAGCCAAGGTTTTCAAAGAATCATATAATCTCAGACAAATTCTCAACAGTTGATTAAATTACCTGCCTTTTCAATGTTGGCCACCAAGGGGAAGGGTACTAAGTAAGTGCCTACTTTGTGCTAGGCAATGGCAGGTACTCTGCAATTGACCCTTAAATCCTATCAGATGGGATTTAAAGAGCTGACAGTGTAACTTCAAGCCCAGAATTGATACATTACAGCTGACTGTATTAAATGGACATGCAACGTATCAGTGAATGTACCCAGTAAAAAAGAAATTTCCAAGGCTAACTACTCTTTTTTTTTTTTTTTTTTTTTGGTACGCGGGCCTCTCACTGTTGTGGCCTCTTCTGTTGTGGAGCACAGGCTCCGGACGCGCAGGCTCAGCGGCCATGGCTCACGGGCCTAGCCGCTCTGCGGCATGTGGGATCTTCCCGGACCCGAGCACGAACCTGTGTCCCCTGCATCGGCAGGCGGACTCTCAACCACTGTGCCACCATGTAAGCCCTAACTACTCTACTTTTAAAGAGCCCTATTTATTAAAGATTCTCCCTTTAATGAAGGTACAATATCTCCCTGTAGTTTTCACCACTAGTCCTAATTTTACCTCCTTGGGGCCATAGGGAACTTGTCTAATCCCTCTTCGATGTGACAGCCCTCCAAACATTTGAAGATGGTACTCAGGTTCCTCCAGGTTTCTCCAGGCTAAACATCTCCAGTTCCTTAAACAATTCCAAACATGGCATCATTTTGAGTCCCCCTCAACACTCTAATCACTGTCTTCTGGATGTACTTCAATTATCTTCAGGCATTCATATATTTATTAAAATATCTATTTTAAGGCAGGCACTGGCACTGTGTGGGGATCAAGATAGCAACAACCTCATGAGGTACTGTGAGGATTAAATTATTTAAAATAAAATATATAAAATACCTAGGAGGATGCCTGTGACATGTTATTGGGGGGGATAAATAATCGAATAATCCATTATTAACTACTATACACAGAAGTACCAGAAACTAAGGGAACCTGAGATACAGAAGAGAAAGTGATTATCTCTATCAGTGGAGGTCATGGAAAGCTTCACAAATGAGGTTCATCCAAGTTGAAATCTGAAGACTTAAGAGGAGTTAAATTAATCAAAAAAGGAAAAGCATTCTATGCTAGGAAAAAGAAAAGCATGAAAAAGAATGGCAGGTAAAAGATACACAGTATGTACTTAAGACTTCCACTTCTGGCCTTGGTTAAGTTACAGGGACCAGATTTATCCTCCTTCTGCCTTAAACAATTGAAAACTGGACAATATAAATGAAACAACAGATTTGAGACACTGGAAAACAGGTAACTGAGGACAGTAATCTCGGAGAAGAAAAATAAATGAGGTGAGTTTTATGATTGCCTAGCCACTGCCTGGAGAGTTTCCAGGAGACAGAGCAGGAAGGGAAACCCAAGAAGAGCCTGGTGGTCTCCTTGTTGAATTGAAGAGGCAGAGCTGTGAATTCAAGGCTAGAATTTGTGAGCAGAAAGATGCACAGAGAGAACACCAGACATCTGTAGAGGGTTCTCCTTGAGTCTTCAGCTAAGTTAAGATGAGGAAACAACCTCAAGCTGGGGAAAGAACCAGGTGACAAGTGCAAGTGAAACAATCACTGTTTTTAAACAGGGTCAGAAAGAGTTTGTGTTCCTCTCCAGCCAAATGGAAAACCTTATAATACAGAGGGCACTGGATAGAATACTCTGAAGAATATTACATCAATACTGGGTGGAAAGCAGCCTCAGAATTGAGTCTCCTCTCATTTCACCTAACAAAGCTTAAAAGTAAGTAAGCCTTGAGAAAATAAAATTGTTTTCAAGTAATTTAACTGTGTCCTGAAAAAGCTCAAGAATATTTAAAGGAATTCAAGATTATCCAGCAACCAAAAAAGTAAAATTCATAATGTCTGACATACACTAAAAAATTAGATATGCAAAAGAGCAAGAAAATACAACTTACAGTGAACAGAAAAATCAACAGTAGAACACATTAAAATAATTAAAAATATAATTCATATGCTCAAGAAGCAGCAAAACTTTTAGAGATGAAAACTATAAAATCTAAGATGAAAAATACGCTGAATGGAATTAACAACAGATTTGACACTGCAGAAGTGAACCTGAAGACAGGGCAACAGACTTTACAAAATGAAACACAGAGATGAAAACAAAAAAGACTGGAAAAAAAACCCAAACAAACCCCAAAACCCAGAGCTTAAATGAGCTGTGGGACAACTTCACTTGGTCTGATATATGTGAAACTGAGGTCCCTGAAAGAGACTAGAGAAAGGGGGAGAGAAAAACATAACTGAAGAACTAAACAGTTAAAATTTTTCCAGGAACACAATAAACTCACAGACCATGATGCAAACAAAGAACAAGATATATAAAGAAAACTATACCAAGGCATATCATAATTGTTTAAAACTGGGGTGACGAGGAAATATTTTAAATATCAGAGAAAACAGATCATGCAGAGGAAAGGTACAAATGACAACTTTCTCCCAGGAAAGCAGTACAAATCAGACGGCAGCGGCACAACATTTTTATAACGCTGAAAGGAAGACACTGTCAACCTAAAATTCTATACTCAATTTCAAAAAAAAAGAAGTAAAGACTTCATTGGACATACAAAAGGTGAAAGAATTCATTGCTGGCAGACCTTCACTATAAGAAATGTTATAGCAAATCCTCAGGCAGAGGGAAAATGATACCAGATGGAAATCTTAATTTACACAAAGGAATAGAGAATATCAGAAATGACAAATCTATGGATAAATACAAAACCCCCTTTTATTTTAAAAATCTCTTTTAATGATAATTGACTGCTTAAGCCAAAAACAATAACGTACTGTGAGTTTATAACATATGTAGAAGTAAAATGTTAAGACAACAATAACTCAAATCCTGGAACAGGAAAAACAGAAGTACACTGCTGTAACCTTCTTATGTCATACAGGAAGTGACAGAATAAGATTTGAACACACACTGTGACACATTAAAGATGTACACTATAAACCATAAAGTAATCGCTAAAAAAGGCAAAAGAAAGAAGTACAGTTGACTCTTGAACAACACAGGTTTGAACTGTGTGGGTCCACTTATACATGGATTTTTTTCAATAAATATATAGTCAGCCCTCCATATTGACATCTGAGAATATGGAGGGCCAACTGCATTCATTGTACTACATCACTTGATGTAAGAGGCTTGAGCATCCATGGATTTTGGTCTACATGGAGGCTCCTGCAACCAATCCCCCACGGATAGTGAGGGACACCTGTAGAGTAACATGCCAATTAAAGGAGATAAAATATAATTAAAATACTCAAATATTCAACAAAAGAAAAGGAGAGAGAGAAAAAAAGGAACACCAGTAACAGATTAGGCAATTAGAAAACAAACAGCAAAAACAGTATCAACATTCCACATTAAATATAAATGGTGTAAACACTCCATTAAAAGACAAACTGTCAGGGACTTCCCTGGTGGTCCAGTGGTGAAGAAAACGCCTTTCAATGCAGGGGATGCAGGTTTGATCCCTGGTCAGGGAACTAAGATCCTACAAGTTGTGGGGCAATTAAACCCTCGTGCCACAACTACTGAGCCTTCATGCTCTGGAGCCCATGTGCCACAACTAGAAAGAAGCCTGTGTGCCACAACTAAAGAAGCCCGCATGCTGCAATGAAGAGCCTGCGTGCCACAACTGAGACCCAATGAGGCCTAATTAATTCATTTTTAAAAAAAGACTGTCAGATTGAATAAAAAGAAAAATCCAACTATGTTCTATCTATAAGGAGCCCAATTTAAATATACAAATGAAAGTCAAAGGGTGGAAAAAGATATCATGCTACCAATAATCAAGAGAAAAGCAGACTTTTAATATCAGATAAACAGATTTCAGAGCAAAGAAAATCACCAGGATACAGAGGGCCATTTCATAATAAAATGGTCAATACATCAAGAGGACATAACAATTCTAAATGTTTATGCACTAATAACAGAGCTTCAACCTATATGAAGCAAAAACTGGTAGAACTGAAATAAGAAATATACAAACAGGAAATTATGGACAACACCGCTCTCTCAGTAACTGATATATAAAGAATGACAGAAAATCAGTAATGATACAGAAGAGCTGAACAACACTATTAATCAATCTGACCTAATTGACATTGATAGGACAATCCAATAAATAACAGAATACACATTCTTTCCAAATGCACACAGAACATTGACCAAGATAGACCATATTCTGCACTAAAAAACTTAAAAAAAAATGTAAGTCACACAAATTATGCCCACTGATAACAGTGGAATTATTAGAGATCAAGCATAGAAAGATATCTGGAAAAATTCCTCAATATTTGGAAAACAAATAAGACACTTCTACATGATGCATGGGTCAAAGAAATCAAAAGAAAATTACAAGTTTTCTGAACTGAATGAAAATGAACACACACCTGTTAAATACATACAAAGCAGTGCTCAAAAGAAAAATTTTAGCATGAAATGGATATATTAACAAAGAAGGGTCTCAAAAATCAATGATCTCAACTTCTACCTAAAAAAATTAGAAAAAGAGCAAATTAAACTAAAAATAAGCAGGAAAAAACCCTCAAAAGAACAGACATCACTGAACTACAAAACAGAAGAAGTATTAAAAAATCAATTAAACTAAAAGCGGGTTCTCTGAGAAGACAATAAAATTGATAAACCTCTAGCCAGAATGATCAGGAAAAAAGAGAAGACAGAAAAATTACCATTATCAGGAATGAGCAAGGGAACATCATTCAGATCTTACAGACATTGAAAAGGATATTCTGGGAATATTACAAACAACTTTATGCCACTAATTTCAACCACTAAGAGAAATGAACATAAAGTTCACTCAAGAAAAAATATATTACCTGAATATCCCTTTATCTATTAGATGTTTAATATGTAGTTAAAAACTTTCCCACAAAGAAAACTCCAAAGACAGCTTCGTTGTGAATTCTACCAAAAATTTAAGAAAAAAATACCAATTCTACACAAACTTTCTAGAAATTTGAAGAAGAAATACCTCTCAGCTTATTCTGTGAGGTCAGCATCATCCTGATACCAAAACCAGATAAAATCATTCAAGTTAAAAATACTCAACACCAGTATCCCTCACATTCATAGTTGCAAAACTTCTTAACAGATTTTTAATATATACATGGTAAAAATACATCACGATCAAGTGAGCTTTATCCTAGAAACAGAATGCAAGGGTACTATAATACTCTAAAAGACACGATTGTAATTCACAACATTAAACGACTAAAGAAGAGAAACCATATAATCACTTCCACGAATGCAGAAAAAGTGTTTGACAAACAATACCCATTTCTGATTTTAAAAAACAACAAAACAAAACTCTAAGCAAACCAGTAATAGAAAGGCACTTCCTCAACCTAATAGGGTATCTATGAAAAACCTGTAGCAAACATCATACTCCTTATGGAGGAATGAATGTTTTCCACCAAAGATCAGGAAGAAAGAGATGTTGCCTGCCTTTACCTCTTCCATTCAACACTGTATGGAAGGTTCTAGCCACTGTAATAAAGCAAGACAAAGAAACAAAAGGCACCCAAACTGAAAAAGAGGAAGTAAAATTTATTTATTTTCAAACATCCCGACTGTCTAGAAAATGCTATGGAATTTACAGAAAATTTTACTGGAACTAATAAGTGAGATTAGCAAGATTGCAAGATAAGAAGTAAATATGCAAAAATCACTTGTGCTCCAATTTAAGAGTGATTAATAACTAGAAATTGAAATTCAAAAATTACCATTTACTTTACAATACTATAAAAAATAAAAATACTTAGGGATTAATTTGATAAAAATTATGCAAGATCTTTGCACTGGTAACTATATAACATTACTAAAGAGAGTACAGAAATAAACTGACAGACATACCATATTAAAGATTCTTAAAGTACGCTCCTGATTGAAGGAGACTAAACAGGCTTGACAAGTAAATGTAATGTGTGATCTGGGATTTTCATTTCTGTAAAAGATATCTTTAGGACAACTGATGAAATGTGAATAAGCCTGAAAAATTAGCTAATAGTCCTGTATTGATGTTAATTTCCTGACTTTCATCATTATGCTGTGTTTATATAAGAGAATGTTCTTATCTTTAGGAAATACACACTGAAGTATTTAGCGGTAAAAAAAAAAATTCTTAAAGTTCAACAGTTAAAACATCAATGTTCTCAAAACTGAACTACAGACTCAACACAATCTCAAACAAAATTCTGGGATTTTTTTTTTTTAAAGAATTGACAACCTGTAGAAATTCAGAGAACCTAACAGAGCCCAACAAACTTTGCAAAAGAAATCAAAGTTGGAGAAATTTTACTCCCAGATTCCACAATTTATGATAAATCCATAGTAATCAAGACAGGTGGTACTGGCATGAAGAGAGACACATATATCACTGAAACAGAAGATTCCAGAAATAAAGCCAAAGATATTTAATTTATTGAATTCTGCCAAAGATATGCAGGGAATTCAATGAGAATGGAAAAATCTTCAACATATGGTGCCGAGACATCAGAGAGCTATATAGAAAAAAACCTTGACCCCCACTTCACACCATGTACAAAAATTAACTTGAAATGGATCATACACCTAAATTTAAAAGTTAATTCCACGAAACGTCAAGAAGATAACACTGAAGAAAGTCTTAGTGTCCTTGAGTTTTGCAAACATCTTTTATTTTTTAATTAAATTAATTAATTTGTTTATTTATTTTGGCTGAGCTGCACAGCTTGCAGGATTTCAGTTCCCTGACCAGGGACTGAACCCGGGCCAAAGCATTGAAAGCCTGGAATCCTAACCACTAGGCCACGAGGAAACTCCCACAAACATATTTTAAGTAGGACAACAAAAAGCAGGCAGTATATACTAAAAAGTTGTATCTCACTACAATTAAAAATGTTGCTCTGCAAGACATTGTTATAAAAAAAAGACAAGTCACAAACTAGGAGAAAATATCTGCAATCATATAGATAACAAAGGAAACTCTCATAGATGTCCTCATAGAGGTGTCCTCATACACAACATACACTATAAAGAACTCACTAAGACAAACAACCTAAAAAAAAATAGAGGCAAAAGATTTAGAGAGACATTTCACCAAAGTAGATAGATGGCAAATAGGCTCACGAAAAGGTGCTTAAAATCATTAGTCATTAATGCAAATTAAACCACAACACAATACTACTATATACACCCTAGAATGCCAAAATTAAACAGACTGACCATAGCAGGTACTCAGTGAACATGTGGGGCAATTCCAACTCTCATACGCTACTGGTGAGAATGTAAAGTGGTACAATCATTTGGAAAACATTTTGGCATTTCTTCCTTTTTTTTTTTTTTAACATCTTTGTTGTTGCTTTTTTTTTTTTTTTTTCGGTACGCTGGCCTCTCACTGTTGTAGCCTACCCATTGCGGAGCACAGGCTCCAGACGCGCAGGCTCAGCGGCCAGGGCTCACGGGCCCAGCCACTCCGCGGCATGTGGGATCTTCCCGGACCGGGGTACGAACCCATGTCCCCTGTATCGGCAGGCAGACTCTCAACCACTGCGCCACCAGGGAAGCCCTAACATCTTTATTGGAGTATAATTACTTTACATTGTTGTGTTAGTTGATGCTGTATAACAAAGTGAATCAGCTATATGTATACATATATCCCCATATCCCCTCCCTCTTGCGTCTCCCTCCGACCCTCCCTATCCCACCTCTCTAGATGGACACAAAGCACGGAGCAGATCTCCCTGTGCTATGTGGCTTCTTCCCACAAGCTATCTATTTTACATAAGGTAGTGTATATATGTCAGTGCCACGCTCTCATTTGGTCTCAGCTTACCCTTCCCCCTCCCCATGTCCTCAAGTCCATATTCTAGTAGGTCTGCATCTTTATTCCCATCCAGCCCCTAAGTTCTTCATAACCATTTTAAATATTCCATACATATGTGTTAGCATACGGTATTTGTTTTCCTCTTTCTGACTTACTTCACTCTGTACAACAGACTCTAGGTCCATCCACCTCACTACAAATAACTCAATTTCGTTTCTTTTTATGGCTGAGGAATATTCCATTGTATATATGTGCCACATCTTCTTTATCCATTCATCTGTCTATGGACACTTAGGTTGCTTCCATGTCCTGCCTATTGTAAACAGAGCTGCAATGAACATTGTGGTACATGACTCTTTCTGATTATGGTTTCCTCAGGGAATATGCCCAGTAGCGGGATTACTGGGTCGTATGGAAGTTCTATTTTTTAGTTTTTTAAGGAACCTCCTCCATACTGTTCTCCATAGTGGTTGCATCAATTTACATTCCTACCAACAGTGCAAGAGGATTCCCTTTTCTCCACACCCTCTCCAGCATGTATTGTTGGTAAATTTTTTGAGGATGGCCATTCTGACTGGTGTGAGGTGATACTTCACTGTAGTTTTGACTTGCATTTCACTAATGATTAGAGATGTTGAGCATCCTTTCACGTATTTGTTGGCAATCTGTATATCTTCTTTGAAGAAATATCTATTTAGTTCTTCTGCCCATTTCTGGATTGGGTTGTTTGTTTTTCTGATGCTGAGCTGCCTGTAAACTTTGGAGATTAATCCTTTGTCAGTTGCTGCATTTGCAAATATTTTCTCCCATTCTGAGGGTTGTCTTTTCGTCTTGTTTATGGTTTCCTTTGCTGTGCAAAAGCTTTTAAGTTTCATTAGGTCCCGTTTGTTTATTTTTGTTTTTAATTCGATTTCTCTAAGAAGTGGGTCAAAAAGAATCTTGCTGTGATTTATGTCACAGAGTGTTTTGCCTATGTTTTCCTCTAAGAGTTTTATAGTCTCTGGCCTTACATTTAGGTCTTTAATCCATTTTGAGTTTATTTTTGTGTATGGTGTTAGAGAATGCCCTAACATTCTTTTTCATTCTTTTGCATGTAGCTGTCCATTTTTCCCAGCACCACTTATTGAAGAGGCTGCCTTTTCTCCACTATATATTCTTACCTCCTTTGTCAATAGATTAATTGACCATAGGTGAGTGGGTTTATTTCTGGGCTTTCTATCTTGTTCCACTGATCTACATTTCTGTTTTTCTGCCAGTACCATACTGTCTTGATGACTGTAGCTTTGTAGTATAATCTGAAATCAGGGAGCCTGATTCTCCAGCTCTGTTTTTCTTTCTCAAGATTGCTTTGGCTATTTGG
>NC_041220.1:38345289-38347208 GCF_002837175.3 Physeter macrocephalus | reverse complement strand
GAAATTTTTTGTTCTAGTTCTGTGAAAAATGCCATTGGTAGTTTGATAGGGATTGCATTGAATTTGTAGATTGCTTTGTGTAGTATAGTCATTTTCACAATGTTGAATCTTCCAATCCAAGAACATGGTATATCTCTCCATCTGCCTGTATCATCTTTAATTTCTTTCATCAGTGTCTTACAGTTTTCTGCATTCAGGTCTTTTGCCTCCCTAGGTAGGTTTATTCCTAGGTATTTTATTCTCTTTGTTGCAATGGTAAATGGGAGCGCTTGCTTAATTTCTTTCAGATTTTTCATCATTAGTGTATAGGAATACAAGACATTTCTGTGCATTAATTTTTATCCTACTACTTTACCAAATTCATTGATTAGCTCTAGTAGTTTTCAGGTAGCATCTTTAGGATTCTCTATGTATAGTACCATGTCATCTGCAAACAGTGACAGCTTTACTTACTTCTTTTCCAATTTGGATTCCTTTTATTCCTTTTTCTTCTCTGATTGCTGTGGCTAAAACGTCCAAAACATTGTTGAATAATAGTGGTGAGAGTGGGCAACCTTGTCTTGTTCCTGATCTTAGCAGAAATGGTTTCAGTTTTTCACCATTGAGGACGATGTTGGCTGTGGGTTTGTCACATATGGCCTTTATTATGTTGAGATAAGTTTCCCTATGCCTACTTTCTGGAGGGTTTTTATCATAAATGGGTATTAAATTTTGTTGAAAGCTTTTTCTGCATCTATTGAGATAATCATATGGTTTTTATTCTTCAAATTGTTAATATGGTGTATCACATTGATTGATTTGTGTATATTGAAGAATCCTTGCATTCCCGGGATAAACCTCACTTGATCATGGTGTATGATCCTTATAATGTGCTGTTGGATTCCATTTGCTAGTATTTTGTTAAGAATTTTTGCACCTATGTTCACCAGTGATATTGGCCTGTAGTTTTCTTTCTTTATGACATCTTCATCTGGTTTTGGTGTCAGGGTGATGGTGGCCATGTAGAGTGACTTTGGAAGTGTTCCTCCCTCTGCTATATTTTGGAAGAGTTTGAGAAGGATAGGTGTTAGCTCTTCTCTAAATGTTTCATAGAATTCGCCTGTGAAGCCATCTGGTCCTGGGCTTTGGTTTGTTGGAAGTTTTTTGGTTTTTTTTTTTTGCGATACGCGAGCCCCTCACTGCTGTGGCCTCTCCCGTTGCGGAGCACAGGCTCCGGACGCGCAGGCTTAGCGGCCATGCCTCACAGGCCTAACCGCTCCGCGGCATGTGGGATCTTCCCAGACTGGGGCACGAACCCACATTCCCTGCATCGGCAGGCGGACTCTCAACCACTGTGCCACCAGGGAAGCCCTGTTGGAAAATTTTTTTTTTTTTTTTTTTTTTTTTTTTGCAGTACGCGGGCCTCTCACTGCTGTGGCCTCTCCTGTTGCTGAGCGCAGGCTCCAGATGCACAGGCTCAGTGGCCATGGCTCACGGGTCCAGCCACTCCACGGCATGTGGGATCTTCCCAGACCGGGGCATGAACCCAAGTTTTTTGGTTTTTTTTTTTTGCGATACGCGAGCCCCTCACTGCTGTGGCCTCTCCCGTTGCGGAGCACAGGCTCCGGACGCGCAGGCTTAGCGGCCATGCCTCACAGGCCTAACCGCTCCGCGGCATGTGGGATCTTCCCAGACTGGGGCACGAACCCACATTCCCTGCATCGGCAGGCGGACTCTCAACCACTGTGCCACCAGGGAAGCCCTGTTGGAAAATTTTTTTTTTTTTTTTTTTTTTTTTTTTGCAGTACGCGGGCCTCTCACTGCTGTGGCCTCTCCTGTTGCTGAGCGCAGGCTCCAGATGCACAGGCTCAGTGGCCATGGCTCACGGGTCCAGCCACTCCACGGCATGTGGGATCTTCCCAGACCGGGGCATGAACCCA
>NC_041220.1:38309120-38345134 GCF_002837175.3 Physeter macrocephalus | reverse complement strand
GGTCTGTTCATATTTTCTATTTCTTCCTGGTTCAGTCTCGGAAGGTTGTGCTTTTCTAAGAATTTGTCCATTTCTTCCAGGTTGTCCATTTTATTGGCATAGAGTTGCCTGTAGTAATCTCTCATGATCCTTTGTATTTCTGCAGTATCAGTCGTTACTTCTCCTCTTTCATTCCTAATTCTGTTGATTTGAATCTTCTCCCTTATTTCTTTGATGAGTCTGGCTAATGGATTACCAATTGTGTTTATCTTCTCAAAGAACCAGCTTTTAGTTTTACTGATCTTTGCTATCATTTCCTTCATTTCTTTTTCATTTATTTCTGATCTGATCTTTATTATTTCTTTCCTTCTGCTAACTTTGGGTTCTTTTTGTTCTTCTTTCTCTATTGCTTCAGATGTAAGGTTAGGTTGTTTATCTGAGATTTTTCCTGCTTTTTGAGGTAGGATTGTATTGCTATAAACTTCCCAGTTAGAACTGCTTTTGCTGCATCCCATAGGTTTTGGGCCTTTGTGTTTTCATCATCATTTGTTTCTAGTTATTTTTTGATTTCCTCTGTCATTTCTTCAGTGATCTCTTGGTTACTTAGTAGCATATTTTTAGCCTTCATGTGTTTGTATTTTTTACAGTTTTTTTTCTGTAATTGATATCTAGTCTCATACCGCTGTGGTCGGAAAAGACACTTGACAAGATTTCAATTTTCTTAAATTTACCAAGGCTTGATTTTTGACCCAAGATATGACCTATCCTGGAGAATGTTCCATGAGCAATTGAGAAGAAAGTGTATTCTATTGTTTTTGGATGGAATGTCCTATAAATATCAATTAAGTCCATCTTGTTTAATGTATCATTTAAGGCTTGTGTTTTCTTATTTAGTTTCATTTAGTTTGATCTGTCCATGGTGAAAGTGGAGTGTTAAGGTACCCTAGTATTATTGTGTTAATGTCGATTTCTCCTCTTATGGCTGTTAGCATTTGGCTTATATATTGAGGTGCTCCTATGTTGGGTGCATAAATACTTACAACTGTTATATCTTCTTCTTGGATTGATCCCTTGATCATTATATAGTGTCCTTCTTTGTCCCTTGTAGTAGTCTTTAATTTAAAGTGTATTTTGTCTGATATGAGAATTGCTACTCCAGCTTTCTTTTGATTCCATCTGCATGGAATATCTTTTCCCCTCCCTCACTTTAAGTCTTCATGTGTTCCTCGGTCTGAAGTGGGTCTCTTGTAGACAGCATATATATGGGTCTTGTTTTTGTATCCATTTAGCCAGTCTATGTCTTTTGGTTGGAGCATTTAATCCATTTACATTTAAGGTAATTATTGATATGCATGTTCCTATTACCATTTTCTTAATTGTTTTGGGTTTGTTATTGTAGGTCTTTTCCTTCTCTTGTGTTTCCTGCCTAGAGAAGTTCCTTTAGCATTTGTTGTAAAGCTGGTTTGGTGGTGCTGAATTCTCTTAGCTTTTGCTTACCTGTAAAGGTTTTAATTTTTCCATCAAATCTGAATAAGATCCTGGTTGGGTAGAGTAATCTTGGTTGTAGGTTTTTCCCTTTCATCACTTTAAATATGTCCTGCCACTCCCTTCTGGCTTGCAGAGTTTCTGCTGAAAGATCAGCTGTTAACCTTATAGGGATCCCCTTGTATGTTAATTGTTGCTTTTCCGTTGTTGCTTTTAATATTTTTTCTTTGTATTTAATTTTTGATACTTTCATTCATATGTGTCTTGGTATGTTTCTCCTTGGATTTGTCCTGTATGGGACTCTGTGCACTTCCTGGGCTTGACTATTTCCTTTCCCATATTAGGGAAGTTTCAACTATAATCTCTTCAAATATTTTCTCAGTCCCTTTCTTTTTCTCTTCTTCTTCTGGGACCCTTATAATTGGCATGTTGGTACATTTAATGTTGTCCCAGAGGTCCCTGAGACTGCCTTCAATTCTTTTCATTCTTTTTTCTTTATTCTCCTCTGCGGTAGTTATTTCCACTCTTTTATCTTCCAGGTCACTTATTTGTTCTTCTGCCTCAGTTATTCTGCTATTGATATCTTCTAGAGAATTTTCAATTTCATTTATTGTGTTGTTCATCATTGTTTGTTTGCTCTTTAGTTCTTCTGGGTCCTTCTTAAATGTTTCTTGTATTTTTTCCATTCTATTTCCAAGATTTTACATCATCTTTACTATCATTACTCTGAATTGTTTTTCAAGTAGAGTACCTATTTCCTCTTTATTTGTTTGGTCTGGTGGGTTTTTACCTTGCTCCTTCATTTCCTGCATATTTCTCTGTCTTCTCACTTTGCTTAACTTACTGTGTTTGGGGTCTCCTTTTCGCAGGCTTTTACTCCTTTCCGTAGTTCCTGCTGTTTTTGGTGTCTGCCCCTAGTGGCTAAGGTTGGTTCAGTGGGTTGTGTAGGCTTCCTTGTGGAGGGGACTGGTGCCTGTGTTCTGGTGGATGAGGCTGCATCCTGTCTTTCTGGTGAGCAGGACCATGTCCAGTGGTGTGTTTTGGGGTGTTTGTGACCTTATGATTTTAGGCAGCCTCTCTGCTAAATGGGTGGGGTTGTGTTCCTGTCTTGCTAGTTGTTTGGCATGGGGTGTCCAGCACTGGAGCTTGCTTGTCATTGAGTGGAGCTGGATCTTAGCGTGAGACAGAGATCTCTGGGAGAGCTCTCACTGACTGATATTACATGGGACTGGGAGGACTCTGGTGGTCCAATGTCCTGAACTTGGCTCTCTCACCTCAGAGGCTCAGGCCTGACACGCTGCCAGACCACCAAAACCCTGTCAGCCACATGGCTGTTTGGAAGTCTGAGGTCTTTTGCCAGTGTTCATAGGTGTTCTGTAGGAGTTGTTTCACATGTAGATGTATTTTTGATGTATTTGTGGGGAGGAAGGTGATCTCCACGTCTCACTCCTCCACCATCTTGAAGGTCTCCTCCTAGGCAAACTTCTTAAATCCAGCATTTCTTAAAAAGTTAAGAAATACACCTACCACACAACTCAGCATTCATTTCTAGGTATTTATCTAAGAATAGATGAAAGCATATGTCTACCCTAAAGCTTGTATATAAATTCTCATGGCAGCCTTATCTGTAATAGCCAAAACCTGGAAACAACCCAAATGCCCATCAAGAATTATTAAGCGGTTAAATAAATTGCAGTATATCCATACAACAGAATATAACTCAGCAATAAAAAGGAACAGATTACTGATACGACATCATATATGAGTCTCAAAATCATTAGGCTAAGTGAAAGAAGCCAGACCTCCCAAAGGTGTACATACTGTATGATTCCATGTATATAAAATTCTACTAAATGAAAACTATTCTACAGTACAAAAAGCAGATGAGTGGTTGCCTGGGGCAAATGGTAGCTGGAGAGAGAAGAGAGGAAGGGATTACAATGGAGCACAAAGAAAATGTTTAGCTTTGATCGATGTTCTCTAGGTTGTGGTGATGATTTCATGAGTATATACACATGTCAAAACACATCAAATTGTACACTTTACATATGTAAAGTTTACTTTATACTAATTTATACCTCAATACAACTGTGGAAAAATACGTATTTATGTTGGGAGACACTCCTTCATGGGTCTTTCAACTCCTAGATGTCTCTCTAGGTATGCCTAGTGGGCAATGTCCTGACTGCTCTTCACTTGGCCTTTTCTCAGGGTTGTATTTAACTTTGAGGTATAAGGTAAATCTCTCTCCAAAACAAAGAGCAGGCCTGATTACTGTTTTGGGCGGGTCCCCCAAATTCAGTGTCCCTCAGCAGTGATATATGTACCAAGCATCCATCTGGCCCCATGGCATCACTCCCATGGGAATTGAGAGCAAGCAGAACCAATACCAGGCTGATACCCATGCTGTTTGCTATAAGTAATGAAATCCTCTGTCTCTGACCCAGATGTTTCACACCTTATGTTAGCATCCACTGAACAATAATCAGCTGGCTTTTAGCTTGTAAATAGGGCAAAATCAGACCCTGACAATATATACATAAATTTTGAACAAGGCTAAAGAATAGGATGTCAGAGTGTAAAGTGTTGAGAAGTGACATGGAGGCTAAAAAGATATGGCCATAACTCATGGTAAATTAGAAGCTACTGAATTCATAGGTACAGTACTATTCTTCATGATTTATTTGCAATTTGTGCACATTTTCTCATTAAATATTTAATGAATAAATGAAAGAAATGATTGGACTTAAAGGTTAAGTAACCTAAGATCATACACTAATAAAACGATGGAGAATGATTTAAATTCAGATCTAATACCTAAGTTCAAACTGTCAGCCACTGTTATGCTGTATCCATAAAAGAGCTTAAATGTATATTGTACAGTTTGGCCTCATCAATGTAGATTACAGAGAATCATTTAAGGATTTTAAGCCAAGAAGCCATGGACTCCAAGGTAAGTGCCAAAACTACAACTTTCAATAACTTATGAAAGATGGATTAGAGACAAGAATAGTTCTAAAGAGAACACATAAGAGAATATTATAATAGTTCAATTGAGAGATTCCAAATGCAGGGAGAGAAAATGAAAGAACTGGAATTAAGAGTTGTTTAAAAAGAACTGAAAGGATTTAAAAATTTTAATTTGGAAGATGACAAATAGGGAATAACCTAAGATGACACCAAGGTTTCTAGCTTTGGTTACTGAGTGGGTGTGGCACCATTTAATTAAGCTTGGGAATGGGAAGAGGGAAGGAAAAGGATTCCAATGGTGTTGAGTGCTACTTAATGCTGAAAATTTTGTATTAAGTTTTTGCGTGAACACTTTAATAAGACTTAGATATTATTCTTAAGAGATGTTATTATTCTTATTTTCACATGAGAAGTATGAGAAGCAGAAAGATTAAATAACTAGTTTTGGTTCATATAAATGTCAGGATTGGATGTGAACATTCTCCTCTAAATCCAGAGACCATGTTCATTTCACTGCACCACAGTGTTTCTCTAAGAAGTAGATATTCTAACACAACACTGTAAATAAACTATATGTCAATTTTAAAAAAAAGGTAGTTATTTGCTGAACATCTGCCTGGTTTACCTTTAAAGCACCTTGTGGGACTTCCCTGGTGGTCCAGTGGTAAAGAATCTGCCTTCCAATGCAGGGGATGGGGGTTCAATCCCTGGTTGGGGAACTAAGATCCCACATGCCACGGGGCAACTAAGCCCACGTGCCACAACTATTGAGCTTGCTCACCTCGACGAGAGAGGCCACGTGCTGCAATCTACAGAGCCCATGTGCCCTGGAGCCTGTGTGCCACAACTAGAGACAGAAAACCTGCACATCACAACTAGAGAGAAACCTGAGCAGACCGCGTGCCATCATGAAAAGATCCCACGTGCCTCAACTAAGACCCAACACAGCCAAAACAAACAAACAAAAAAACAGCACCTTGTGTGCATTTTAAAACAAAGGTCTTGAGCTTGGAAGAAGAAAGCTGAAGAAAGGGACTCAAATATAGACAGAAAGCTAAAATCACGGAAATGGATGTGAACTAGAGTATGAACTGAGAGAAAAATCTTCAAGTTGGAACCTGGCATTTATGGTGCAGGCAAAGCAAGAGCACACTAAGAAAAGTCTGAGAAAGAAGTCAAGAGGAGTAGAAGCAAATCCAGAAAAACTGTTATCTTAAACTCCAGATAAGTTTCCTCTAGTATTACGCTAGAATACATACAGTTTTGATACTATTATGACTGTATTAATCCAGAAAGCTAAGAATGCCCTGATGCTGCTCTGATATTCATGCCTTGTTCATACAGTGATCTCTACACAGGAACCTATATGCAAGGAACATAAAAAATGAGACAGCAAAGTATCATTTTATCATTATCTGAATTAGATTTAATTACCTCCAACAGAGAGTTCTTTGGTAAAAGTAGAGTTAGAAAACCAAGGCTTGAGTCCTAAATTGGGACTCATATTCATTTCTTTAGATAAATCTTGGGATTAGCAGGCTCAGGCATATCTTCAGAGGAAAAGAAATAGGCAGATCTACAGAACTGGCTCAAGTCTAACTAGTGGTCTAACTCACCCAACAATTTGCTGGCAATAAAGATGCAAAATTAAATACAGATGGGGCCCAGAATGCTGTTATAAGTACTCCCCCACCCCAAAAAAGAAATCTTTAGATTCTGAGAATAATTTCAGGTTTAGCTGATCAGTAACTACGAGGTAATTTAAGATTGAGTAATAAGAAAAAAGTGAAATATATTTAGCAAGCCACTTTGTTAAAGTAGGTATTGAAACTGCCCTAAAAATATTTCCTATCTAAATATATGTACAAATACCAGACTTAGTTAACATTCAAGATTTGTAGATTTTATAGAGTTTCACTTTCGTAGGAAAGCCTAAATGTTTACAAATAATTATAACCTGAGATTCAGTTATTCATATCTGGGAAAAACTTGTATACCTAGTAAATATTAAACAAATTTCAATGACAGTATTTAGGAATAAATAAATAGTATTTAAAGCATTGACCTTGTGGACTTCCCTGGTGGTACAGTGGTTGGGAATCTGCCTGACAATGTAGGGGCACGGGTTCAAGCCCTGGTCCAGGAAGATCCCACATGCTGCAGAGCAACTGGGCCCATGCGCCACAACTACTGAAGCCTGCGTGCCTAGGGCCCGTGCTCCACAACAAGAGAAGCCACCGCAATAAGAAGCCCATGCACTGCAATGAAGAGCAGCACCCCCTCATCACAACTAGAGAAAGCCCTCGTGCAGCAATGAAGACCCAACCCAGCCAAAAATAAACTAAAAAGAAAAAAGAAAAGACAACAGGTGTAAATGCATAAACTATGGTAAGAAGTAGTCTAGTATGGCCAGTGTACTCAGAGGAAAAGGTAGGTATGGACTAACAAATAGCATTGGGAAACTTGGATTTCCAAAACAAAAGATGAAAAGATTAGAATTTAGACCTCTTCCATACACCATCCACAAAATCAATTCAAAATGGATTAAAAACTTAGACAAAAGACATGAAACTATAAAACTTCTAGAAGAAAACATAGGAGGGAAACTTCTCAGCATTGGTTTTGGCAAGGATTTCCTGGATATGACACCAAACGCACAGCAATAAAAGCAAAAACAGACAAGTGAGACTACCGCAGACTCAAAATCTTCTGCATAGTGAAGCAAACAATCAGCAAAATGAAAACGCAAACTATGGAATGGGAGAAAATATTTGCAAACCAGGTATCTGATAAGGGGTTTAATGTCTAAAATATATAAGAAACTACAACTCAATAGCAACCCCCCCCGACCCTGCCTATAACCTGATTAAAAAATGGGCAAGGACTAGACTAGACATTTCTCCAACAACAACACACAAATGGCGAACAGGAATATGAAAAGGTGCTCAACATCACAAACCATCAGGGAAATGCAAAAACACAACGAGATAGCACCTCACACCTGTAAGGATGGCTATAATAAAACAAAAATAAAACCCAAGAAAATAACAAGTGTTGGTGAGAATGTGGAGAAACTGGAATTCTTGTGCACTGTTGGTGGGAATTTAAAATGGTGCAGCTGCAATGGAAAACAGTATGGAGGTTCCTTAAAAAATTAAAAATAGAACTACCTTATGATCCAGCAATACCTGATCATATATGAACAGCTATATATGATACCTAAATTGCTATATTCTATTACTTTCAGTCCAGCAAACTGACTACAAGTGAACTGTAAGCCTACTTACCTAGCTTTGCAAATGGAAAATTTAATCTCTGGTTTACTGAAAATTATGTTCATTAATCAGCCATTATAGGATTGGAGGGATATAAAAATGTTTCACAAGACCGTAACAAATAATGAAAACAATTAGCCAATGCTATCTCAAGGAGCTGTCATTTGTTATCCCAAGAATATGATCAGAAGGACATTAAGAACATCATAATTACAGATGAAGAGTCCAAATTTAAGATGACTTCGGAAGTATAATCATAGTCAGGAGACCACACGGTAAAACAGTTTTCACGTAAGCAAAATCAAGTTAGTCTTTATCTCTTCTTCCAAGGTATAGCACAAAATGTGACTTGAAATCAACATACCAGGTGGTATACATCAGCTCCTCCTAAACTGCTCAAAATTGACTCTGCATCCCACATTAAAAAAATATAGAAAGAAATCCAAAATACATGATGAGCCTATTGTTCCAAATTCTATCTACATAAAATTTATTTTTTCATGATTACTTATAGAGGAAATCTAAAAACTTTTAAACTGAGAGTATACTATCTTCCATGCAAACATCTCAAAGTATCTACTAGAAATGACAGCAATTTGTGTTTTTAATTTTTCTTTAATTTTGAAAAAAGTATTTTTATTTCATGAAAAAATATGGTAAAAAAAGTCCCACTAAATTCCATTCAAATCACAGGTCTTCAATCACAAAATACTTCTCCACTGTCTATACGGTGCAAACATGCAATGTTGTTAATGAGATTACACTGAAGTTAACATGGTCTCTAGATGCTACTGTATAACTAACTAAAGTGAAATGAATTGTCTTTCATGAGACTCCTGCACTATCAAGAACATAAATATATACTCCTGTCCAGAAACAAGATGTATATTTTGTAGTGGATAGCAAAATCATTCTTAGTCATATCACCTAAACCTAACGCAACCAAGATTTAAATATTATTCAAGCTTTCAGCCTACAGTTAAAAAAAAAACAAAAAAAAAAAACCCGAATTTTTAACTTGAGTGGAACTCTTAGAATATATATTACAAAATTCTGCATAGGCCTAATGGCGTCTTTGAATAAACCTACTCCATTACTGGAGAACAATGAATGAGGAAAATGTTTCAGTTTCCATAAGGTTCTTACCTGTATAATGCATCATCAATCTCCACAGATTCTGCTGGCATATTGGGCAAATTTGTATTCACACTGAAAAAAAAAAACATAACTTATAAGGGCCAGTATGGCTATTCAATATTCATATTCTGTAATGTAAAATTCAATTATACATGGGATCAGATTCACCAGTTACTAAAACAGGTTTTACAAACCAGATATATATTTTATTATTTACCACTTTATTTAGATTTTAAAAATAGATCAAGATTAAATTCACTGACTGCCTACCCTCTGTGTATTATAAAATTAGAGCCCATGGTTGCTTTATTCTCAGGTGTTGTTTATCATTGCTACATATATTCTGATGGATCTATATTTTAGCAATTTTATTTGAGTGCCCCATAAACCTTCTATAATATACACAATCGGAATTTACCATATAATGATATCTAAGCTTATTTCTACATGTTTGACCTCTCCTCTGCCCTCCAGATTTTACGCATCTGCCAGAACAATATCTCTATTCTGATGTCTAACTGGTATCACAAACATAACAAGCCTCAAACAGAATTCAATTTCCCTTGCTTAATCTATTCTTCCCCAGTCTTTCTCAACTCACTTGGGACCACCAAGCAAATGATGCCACCACTTACTCACATGCTCAGGCCAAAAATCTAAGGATCTTCTTAACTTGTTCCCTTATTTTCTCTATCTGTGAGTGCTGTTAGTTCTACCTTCAAAAGGGATCTCAAATCTGATCACTTCTCACTATTTCAGTCAATACAGTCTCAGGCCAAACCATCATCATATCTCATCTGAACTACTTCAAAGGCCTCCTAACTATTCTATTTCTATTGCCCTTCCCTTTAATTTATTTTCCATCTAACAGCCTAAAACTTTTAGAATGTAGTCAGACATTACTCCCTAACTTAGAATTATCCTTCAGTAAGTTTTCTTTACCCTTTGAACAAAATTCAAACACCTTATCATACAAAATAGGGCCTTTATGTATGTCTCCCAGTTACCTGTCCAATCTCAATGCCCACACCTCTCCCTCTTGCTCACTATCTTCAGCTACACTGGCCTACTTGATGGTCCTCAAAAAGCCAGGCTTGCTATCACTTCAGTGTTTTCATACTTGCTATTCCCTTTGCTTCAAATGTTCTTCCTTCAGATCTCTGAATAACTGACTCTTAACATTTAAGCCTCTATTAAAATATTGCTTCACAAATATCACATAGACCATTCGGGATCACCCTATTGAAACTGAGCAGGACCCTGTGGGGCCTTTCCTGGGACAGATTTCCCCTCCCTGCTTGTTTGTACAAAAGTTTTAGCCTCCTAGGCTTCCCCCAAGTTCCAAAGAGCAAATTTAATCAGAGAGGTGAGAAAATGTAGAAACAAAGGAAAGCAGTCAAGCAAAGCAAAGTAATAATAGTTTAGCCATAAAACAAAGTCAAGGACCTTTGTTGTCTTGCAGATGCTAAACTCCCACCAGGTGGACGAAGTTAACTGTGTGCTGAACTGCTGATCAGTTGGAACCAGAAGGCTGATGATTGAGGTTCCCAAAACATTACCCTGTACCTCACCATCAAGCAATCAGAGAACTGAGCATGGATCACACACCCCACGACCCTCTCCCTCAGACTGTCTTTAAAAACCCTTCCCTGGGGCTTCCCTGGTGGCGCAGTGGTTGAGAGTCCGCCTGCCGATGCAGGGGACGCGGGTTTGTGCCCCGGTCCGGGAGGATCCCACATGCTGCGGAGCGGCTGGGCCCGTGAGCCATGGCCGCTGGGCCTGCGCGTGCGGAGCCTGTGCTCCGCAATGGGAGAGGCCACAACAGTGAGAGGCCCCCATAAGGCAAAAAAAAAAAACCCTTCCCTGAAAGCCAATGGGGAGTTTCTGTCTTTTGAGCATGAGCTGCCCATTCTCTTTGCTTGGCCCTACAATAAACTGTACTTTTCTTCACCATTACTTCGTGTCAGGAGATTGGCTTTGGTGTGCAATGGGAAAGCAGACCAAGTCTGGTTCTGTAACACAATCAAACGAAGTGGCTCCCTAACTTGTTAACCTGCTGTATTTTCTTCAAATCATTAACTATGTATGTTTTTCATTATCATTAACTATCATCTGCCTTCCCCTATAGAATATATGATCCATTAGGAATTCACTACTGTATTCCAAATCCCTAAAACAGTACCTGGCATTTAATAACAAGAGCAAACATGTGTCACACACTGCTTTAAGCGCTTTAGATGTACTAACTCAGTTAACCCTTTCAACAACTTTATGAGATAGACAGTATTACTATCTCCATTGAACAGAGGAAAAAACCTGAGACTGACAGAGATTAACTTAAATAATATGCCCATGGTCACAGAGCAGGTAAATGGCAGAGCCCTGAATCTAATCAGTCTAGCTCCTGACAACCACATTATACTGCCTACTGCCTCTCACAGTAGGCATGAAGAAAGCACTAAATAAAAAAATCTGTTAAATGAATTTTAAAAATTAAAAAAAGGTTAAACATACTAGTGTAACAAGACACAAAGTGATGTATCATTTACTGCAGTTCATTCCAATTTTTTCATAGCATGGCACAGAAAGAAAAATGGTAATAGGTAAACACTGGGAAACAGAAATAGTTCCTGGACAGAGGGAACCAGCTGGGACATTTGGGCCTGAGCCACGGTGACAGCTAAGATCAATATCATCTTGGCAAAAGTGTGATCCATTCTAGGTTTTGGGAAGCTCTAATTATCAATTACAGGATTCTAAAAACAACGTGATAGCACAAAAATTCAGTTTTGGAAACTTATTTTCTAGGCCTGGTGTTACTATGCAAGCCAAAAGATTTGAAAATATAACAAAATGTGACTATTTCTGTTATCAAATATTGATTAGATGATCAAGTGATATCAGCTTCTAGCTAATAAAAACACACAAATACACAATATACCCTGGCACTGTAACAAAAATTTTTATTACAGCTTTCTTACCTCTGGTATACTTTCACTAGCTATCTTCCTTGCATGGAGGGCAATAGTCTAGTGGGTAAAGCTCTTAAGTAAACATGACAAGAGCTACATTCTAACCAGTTCTGTCACTTAATGATACGACTGGCACCTACTTTTCAGAAAGTTCTGCCTTACTGGGATATTTCAAAAATCATTCTTATGATAAGGTCTACATGGCGATCAAAAATGCTTTAAATAAGGGGAGGTTTTGTTTGTATTACATAATATCTCCCAAGTAAATCTGGCAATGGCAGGCAATACCATGGTATCAAAAGCATCCCTTCAGTCTGAAGCTGGTGAAAATGCTACAGGTTTGTGAACATTCACATTAGCTCAAAATCAAATATGCGCCACTTTTATCTTTGGCATATTGTATTCTGGTAGTGGGCAGAATGTAACTATCCGCTTTATTAATTACGAAATGATTGAAACAGGAACTACACGCACATTTCCCCTCTATTTTTGCCGGAATGGAAAAGACGTGAACCTCAACACCAACTGGGAAATAAGAATGGGTAACTCGTGGGTTTTTTTCCTGGATTTCTTTTTCTTTCTTTCTTTCTTTTTAAAGTGCAGTCAACAGAGGCCTCAGAGTGTCCTGACTACCACTGATTCATTATTACCAAGTTCCCTCTGGTAACAGTTTTCAAAGGAGGATCTCAGCGGAGGACAGCACACAGCAGAGCTTAGCTTTCACTTTATCTAAGGCAGGGAAGGTGTCGGGCACCAGGTCTGGGAAGCTCACACCGAGCGACTCGGACCAGAACTCTCTGCCGGAGCCCCTCCCTCCCCTCCACGTCCGGTGACTGGGAGGAAGGAGGATGGCAGACCCCAACCAAAACTGAGAAAGCGCTGAAAGGGGCGGTAAGTGGGCTTTTTCTTCAGCGAAGCCGGCAGTCGCAGAGGCCGGAGCCCCCGCCGCCACACCCACACCGCGCGCTCCCCTAGCCGCCCAGGGCCGGCTCTGGCCAGCGCCGCGGCCTCTCGCACGCTCCCTGCCCGCCTTAGGAGGAGAAGCAGAAAGCCGGACCTTGGGTCCTGCCCGCCACGCCTTGCTTCTTCGCGCCCACACACGTCCTCTCACCTGCTGGCCCCCCAAGAGGAGCAGGACGCCTCTTCCCCCTGACGTGCGGCCACCGGCTGAGAGCCCTCCATCGCCTCCTGAAACGCAGCCGCTGCTGGATACTGGGAGGCAAGGAAGGGGGCAGGACTGCGAGGTCAAGGGGCGGGCGGTGACGTCACCGGAGGGGGCGGGCCTGAGGGAGCGCGCAGCCCGGCGGCGCCTTCCCGTCAAGCCCAGAGGCTTCCTGGCTTCCGGTTTGGGTGTGGTCGTGGAGTGGGATTTGCTGCAGGTGATTGCAGGGAGTGGACTGTTGCGACTGGGGTTTAGAAGATGTAAACCAAACCAAAACACTGAAGGTACGAGTCATCTACCAAACACAGAGGATTCCAGTGGCCAGCGAAGTGATGGGATTGCGTAGCAAAACCCTTAAGAGTTTTATAGCAGGAAGAAGAAACCCCTTCATTTTATACTTTTAAAAAACCCGAAGGCTAGTAATAAGTAGCTCCGGATTTCCAGTCTGGGATTACATTTTAAGACGTTACACGTTTAACAAATAATTTTGGACGTCTATTATGTGTCAAGCACTGTCACAAATTTGATAGAATCGTGATTTTATGAGCTATGAATGGCATTTGGCATCCAGGTTGCCCCCTTCACTTTGTGAGGGACAGAAATTTACTGTGGGTGTGACTTGCCAGATTAAGTAACTGAACATATGTGTAAGGACCTCTCATCTAATTCCCTTTCCATTGACTCCCCTTTCACTTTTCTTGGAAAATAACAAGAATTAGCGTGACTCAATAATATTACGATTTATCTTTCATTCTAAATAAGTGTATGTTTGGAGAAATGTCTGTAGGATTTTTAAAACTGACAAATACTTTGACTCTATATATTTATATCATCTGTAATGTATGATATTTTTACTTAGAATTTCTTCCCATTCTGGTGTGGAGAGAGGGTCCAGGCAAAAGGGCATTATCCTTTGTGCCTCTGTTCTCTTCAACTTGCACATCTCCAAATACCTGGAAACTTCATATTGCTCACCTATGCCATCATTCAGATTTCTCAATCAAGTTGTGTACCTTTTCTACATAATCATGAAAATGAACTTGGTCTGTGTCCCATTCTTTCAAGGTTCTGCTCTAGGACTGGACTTACCCCTGTCTTCCCTCTTTATTCTAAAATTAATAGATATAAATATCTTTGAAAGGTTCGCTCCGCAAATAACACCAGTTTCTCTCCTAATTTCTTTTCCCTGTTTCTTTCCTTCTTAAATATTTATTGAATGCCTGTTAAACATTAGGGCCTAATGACTAGACGATGATTAGGTGATAGAGATACAGTGATCCCTGATTTCATCAGTCTCATTGTGGGAAGGCAAAAAGTGGAAAATAAATGAAAAATAACATTAGAAAGTAAATACGATGAAGAAAACTTTATAAGGTGAAAGAGACTTGGGGAGGAGGAGAGAGACAATTTTAGACAGTAGTCAAAGGTGGCCTCTTTGAAGAAGTGATATTTGAGCTAAAAACCTAAGTGATGTGAGTCCTGTGAATATCTAGCAGAAGAGCATTCTAGACTGAGGGAAAATCAAGTGTACACTTTAAAATTTTTCTTTTTTGAGATTTGTCACCTTCTGGTGTATGTTTGCTTATTGGTAAATTGCCTCTCTACCTTTAAAAGAGACTGGTCTTTTCCTGGAGAAGGAGATTCAGAGTGTGAGGAGGAATTTGATGGGAGGGAAAATCTCCATTGCTGGCTTCGAAAGGGGAAGGGGGCACATAGAAATGAATGGGAATGGCCTGAAGGGGCTTACGGTGGCCTCCAGCTTCCAGTCAATAAGGAGAAGGGGACCTTGGCCTACAGCTGCAAGGAACTAAATTTGGTCAACACCTACATGACCTTGGAAGAAAACCCCAAGTTCCAGATCACAACAGGTCTGCTAGTACCTTGATTTCAACTTTGTGAGGCCCTGGGCAGAAAACCCAGCTGTGATGGGCCCACAATTATGACCTTAGAACTGTGAGCTAATAAATTTGTGTTGTTTTAAGCCACTATGTTTACGGTAAGTTGTTATACAGCAATAGAAAATGAATATACTGAATATTATCTAAGACCAACATTTTTCCACATTTTAACTTCCTTGAAATTGCAATGTATTTTTTTCTTTTTTATCAGTACAGAAAATAATGGTGTTCTTAAAATTGAAGTCATGATAGATTTGGTGAAGTATAGTGTGAATTATTTCAAACAAACAATATAACAGATACCCAGATTTAACAGATTTTAGTGTATTCTTACATTTGCAAAATGGGGAAGAAAATTGGAATATCACTAGACTTTTCACAGTGAAACTTTTTCCAGAAGAAAGTGGGACAACATATTTTGGGTACTCAAGGGACAAAGCACGCACTAAGGATTTTATATCCAGCAAAACTAACTCTCACGTACAAATGGTATAAACTATTATAAACACTTGATATTATATCAATATTGATGAGACTATCATTTACATGAGCCCTTCCTGGAGAATTACTAGAGAATGAGCATCAGACAACGAAAATGATGAGAAAAACATTGACCTAAGGATTGGTTCAGGTTCTTTACGGAAAATCATAATCTGTTGTGTGTAATTAATTCTTTATTACTAATTCTCCTGAGTTCTGTCACCTTAACTTCTGAGTTTTTCTATTTTCTTCCCAGCTTTATCAAGATATAATTGACAAAATTGTAAGATATTTAAAGTGTGCAATGTGATGATCTGGTATACATATACAGTGTGAAAGGATTCCCTCCATAGAATTAATTGTGTTTTTCTAATTCTGAATCATGTGTTCTTTCATACCTTGGATCATTTTCTTCATGTCATTTACCTAGTTTAAAAATAGTAACTTTCAGTTTTGATCTATTTTGTGACACATCTTTGAGGCATGCTTTCATTATCTGTAATCATGATGTTATACTCCTTATTCTCTCTTTTTTGATAATAATTTTGTATAGTATTTGAACTTGATACTTTTTGGCAGCTCAGTTTTATGTGAAATTACTGTTCTTTAACTTTTAGTATGAGGCAGGCTTCCTAGTCCAATAAGACTACATCCATCAGAAACAAAACTATATTCCAAGAATGTCAGGTTTCTGGCTCATAGCAAGGAGGGAGGCCACATTGCATGGAGCCCACCATGGGATGCCTCATCAAACAAAGGAAAAGGTAGGTTTATTATAGGAATTTGGGGAAGTGTAGAATTTAGGAGAAATTAAAACGAAGTAGTATTTTGATAGACTCGAAAGGAAGGATGTATGTAAAGGGGTCTACCTTAGGTCTGGACTGTAACATGGACCCTGTTTTTTTGGAAGCTACAGAGTCAAAGTAGGTGAGGAATGTGTCCACAAACCCCTTTTCTGAAGTTCTGGAAGTAGAGGCTGTTTCTCTATCACATAACTCAGATCATCTAGCCAAGAATGGGATATTTCAATCTTAATGAAAGATTTCAAAGAGCAAGTTTTTTGACAATCTATGATTTTAGAGAAAAGAGTTCTCTGTGAGTAAAAAAGGCAGCAGTTACTCATAGTGGGTTTTTTTGGTGACACTACAGCATGTTCTTGGGAGAAATATTATTTTCTGTTAACTTTACAGCTGGCTTTATCTGTGTTTATTATCTATACCTGATGAATGGCAAAGCAGATTTTTACTTTCTTAGTCCAAGATCATTTTTCCTTTCTCACAGGTTTCAGGAAAACTTTTCTAACACCAGAGAGCTCTTTTTTTGTTGCTTTGGTGTAGTGCTGAAAAATATGGTGGCTTGATTTCTGTGATTTCCTTCATTTCTGTTGTCCCTGTGCTGCATGTGTTTATATGTGTGTATGTATGTATGAATGCATAGTTACATTCTCAAGGCATAGTACAATAATTTTATTTTAAAATCTTTATTTTGGGTAATTTTAGATTTACAGAAAATTTGCAAAGGTAAAACAATTTCTGTATATATTTCACTCAGCTTCCTCTAATGATAACATCTTACATAACCGTGGTCCATTTGTCAAAACTAAGAAATTAATACTGGTACAATACTATTAACTAGCTACATACTTTATCTGGATTTCACCAGTTTTCCACTAATGTCCTTTTTTCTGTATGGATCCAATCCAGGATACCACAATACATTTAGAATTGCCCCGTCTTGATCATCATGTAAGTGTACATTGTAATGAATATCTTCCTGAAATTTTATGTACAAATTGGATTTCTGCAAATTAAATAGTTCACATCATAAATTATAAAGATAATAAACAACATCTATATTCTGTTTTATAATTACAGAGGCTATTTACATGCATTTTTCACTTCATTCTCCTAAGTTATTGACTATTAGCACAGAAAGGATATTTAGCAGTCACCTCAGTATACAACCCTATTGCTTTACAGAGGATGAATCAAAGAGGTAAAGAGTTTAAATGTCTTGGATAAATTCACATCATTACAGGTACAGAGCCACGACTAGCTTCATTCCCTTGTTGAGTATTTCTCTAGTATATTATACCCAGATCCCAACAATTGGAATACCTGTTCCGTGACTATCCTAAAGAATAGGAAGTACTACGTCCTGAGGTCAGGCCTTCATGAACACGGTTGGAAAGCAGCCAACCTCCTGAGTTTTGAAGCAGGCTTCTTTGTTCAAAGATGTTGCGGTAACATTTGAACTGGCTTGAAGCTGATTATTAGAGACTATTTAGAAGAACCTAGAGGGAATTCCTTTGCGAAGGAAATAAACCTTTTCAAAATGTGAATAATTATCATCATAAGTGGTCTATGAATTAGGATATATGCATATCACATTTTCCTGAAATATTTTTTAAAAATTGCCCATAGAGCAATAAAAAGACAAGTCATTGTAGATTAACGATTGAAATATATTTTTCAAGACACTTTATTGTTTGATTTAACTGCTTATGCAACAGTGACTAGAGATAAAATATAATAAATCATGCTTCTAAGTTTAACCTTCTTCTAATATTGGTAGAAAACAGATGACAAACCTGAAAATCCCTAAGTGGGTCTTCATGTTTTTGTGTCTTTCTAGGCAATATGCTGTAAATGCATCGGGATGTGCCCTGATTGGATGATAAAGGCACCTCAACCCCTTTATGAAAGAGGATGCTCAGAGCCCTACTCCAAAGATCCAAATTCAACCACAGTCACTGTTCACCATAGACTCAAACTATACTATCCAATTTCACATCTTTTTTCTTGACTGAAACAATGTTCAGGTCATCTCCCTTCTCATCTTTGGCTTTTTTTCTCATCTTTAGTTTGGCAGCCAGCACCTCTACCCTGGAGGCATCAAACTTCAGCACACAACAGAATCTCCTGGCCTGCCTATTAAAGCAGATTGTTGGACCCCCACTAGCATTTATGCTTCAGTATGCTTGGGTCGGGGCTGAGAATTTGCATTTCTGACAAGTTCCCTGGTGATCTGTGCGCTGCTACACCTAGGACCAAATTTTGCGCTGCTCTAACTCGCTTCCTCTAACTCATTCTTTGGGCTACCTCTAAACCTCCTTTCAGTATGGCTTTCCTTATTGCGTTCTGCACTGCACCAATCTTTGTGTTAGTCTTTTGTTCCTGTTGCTTAGTTTATTTGCTGTCCCATTCCTCTTGGCTCTGATGTCATTTTATACTCTGGATCCTGCCTTTAGACATGCCTTATATTTACCATTGCAAGGTAATAGGAAAAGAATTAGTAATTTCTGCTACAGAAAATGTTTGTGATTGGTTTTTCTAGCAAAGATAACTGGGATATATGTGGACAGAGGGAGGTAGGTATGGAGATAGAGAAAAAGTTAGTATGGAATTCTGTCACATAAATGTGCAAGGCATCATAAAATCTGAGGGAAGCAGTGATGGAGAATACAATCCTGTTGATAATGTGGTTAAGGTTATTGTATACTGAGTGCTTGTAATTAAGGTTTCTACACAAATATAGGTAGCCCCATTATCTCATATAAAAGCACAATCGTAATACTCCAGAGTAGATGAAGTTGAAGACTTCAGATACAACTGAGAAAAACTAGGAAGCTGGGTAAATGGAGAACTGTTCCTATAATCAACTATCAGCAGGAATGAGAAATTGAAACTGGCTTTACAACCAACCAGCAGAAATTCAAGAAAGCCTGAACCTACACTCAGGTCAGCTAGCTTCTGAATCCTGTCCAACACTAGGTCACTAATTTCCTTTTCAATGGTGTAGTGCCTAGAGGCACAGCTATTTGCAACATCTTCTTTGTCAGTGATGGCATTCTAGAGAGACCTTCATCACTTACAATTTGTTGTAGGTCTATAAACATTCTTGTGGGGACATCCTAGACAACACTATTCTCACTGAAGAAGGTATTGAAAGAGTCATCTCTCACAATCCTCTTATTACTGGGCTTTGGGTGGGACACTGGTTTTGTTTTTTCTTTTTTCTTTTTTTTTTTAACATCTTTATTGGAGTATAACTGTTTTACAATGGTGTGTTAGTTTCTGCTTTACAACAAAGTGAATCAGTTATACATATACATATGTTCCCATATCTCTTCCCTCTTGTGTCTCCCTCCCTCCCACCCTCCCTATCCCACCAACACTGGATTTTATATTCCAGGAAATAGAGCTCCCAGCAGCTATTTCTATTCTGGACACTAACCTCACCAATGTGATTAGGGATGCTTTAATGCAGGGTGGTAGAAACAGGAAACAAAGGTGAGGGAATAGATACTGAGTCCAGGTTATCATCTCCAATAAAGTAGGAAGAGAGATATCTGATTTAATAATTAGTAAAATGACAAGTTTAGAATAAACATACTCTAAAGATTCTTTATTATCAATTAAGATAATATTAAGTAACAACAGCAACAACAACAAATTACCTGCATGAATCCTCAGCCCTCTGCTGGTGAGATTTCATGTTTAGTTCCAAATGTTGGGCAATTCTGGATGAAAGGAATAGGCAAGAAATAGATTTGCCTACCACCAAGTTTCGTGGATAGATCTGGTGATTGCTTCAAAATGGGATATGCTCCCATCACTTTTAATACTTCTACTGAACAGAAATGATGGTCATTGATGACATCTAATCACAGCTTCTCTTTAGTCATTCAAATTGCTGAAAGACAGGTTGACAGACATCATACTCCTTCTTTCTTGGTAAGAGATCTCTCTTCTTTCTTGTTAACAGAATATCAATTTTGTTCAGACATAAGGCTGCCATGAGCTTCACGGGAGGCTAGATTTCTCCCTAACCCTAGATACTGAGTTATGATTGGTCTAAAATACTCAAAATCCCAATCTCCTTAGAATTGACTGGTTTAGGCATTGGCATGTTAGGCGGTTCAGGATAATAAGTGAGAGGTAGTCCTATGGATGAGTTTCTGAAGAAGATTCTCCCTGTTGATAAGAATAGACACATCATGGAAATATTCCCTTTTGTGTCTTTGGACTTACTCTGTGAGGAGATGACTCCTGCAGCTGTTTCAGGTTTTTCCTGGCCAAAATGGACAAACCTGGACAAGTGGAGATCAAAAAACTGATATAGTGCATATGCCAAAATCCTAAATTTCCTGGAACTCTGAGTCAGCTAAGCTCTGGAATGCTTGTTATGTGAAATAGTTTCTTTTTGTTTAAGCCATTTTTAATTGGGTTTCTCATCCTTATAGCTTAAAGCATCCTATCCTAATTGATAAAGGTACTATTTCTCTCCATTACTGAATAGAAACATTAAGGCAGCAAACTTGTATTACATCTGCACTCTGAAATATCACAAAGAATTTTACAGAGTTTTACATATTTCATTTCTCTTAGAATATACATGTAAATATATATACAAAATTATAAATATATAAAATATATATTATACACACACACACACACACACATATATTTCCTTGAACCACAGTGTGGGTCTTGCTGTGTCACTCTTCAGGAACAATGATGATATTATACTAATTCCATCCTTTTACTGAAGAAGGAAAAAAGTTAACATTGGCAATGTCCCACAGCCTCTCAGCCTGAAGTCAGAATTGATCATTCAGAGTTGCTCAAGAACACCAAGATAAGAAATTTGGATTTTGTTTTAAGTGGGATGTGGAGTCATTAGAGAGTAAGCAGAGGAGTGACATTTTAATTATATTTAAAACGAGCATTCTGGCTGCATTGTGGAGAATGGATTATAGCAGAGCAAGAGGAATTTGGTGAGAAGTTTGTGGCTCTAATCAGGTTGAGAGAGATGATGCTGGATTAGACTAGGTCAATGACAATAGAAATAGAGAAATAGATTTGGAAAATATTTTCAAGACTGAACTTATTGATGGATTAGATATAAGATACTATGGAGAGATAAATTAAGAATAAATCCTGGATTTTGGCTTGAACAAGTTAGGCATATTTTGGTGCCAGCATTGAGATGGAAAGAATAAATGAGAAAGTGATTTAGGGAAGAAATAAAGCATTCATTATAACATAATAAAGATATATTGAGTTTAAGATGTGCATGTAGAGGAATCAAGTATAAATTTGGATCTATGAACTTGTAGCTTAGAGAAGTCTGAGCTAAATATATAAATTTAATAATATAAATATGTGTGTGTACATGTGCATGTGTGTGTATATGTGTGTATACATATACATATATATATATATGTATATATATATAGACACACACACACACACACACACACACACACACACACACACAGGACTGGGTGATATCCCCAAGGGGGAGAGGGTAGACAGATAAACCAAGAATCCCCAGATCTGAGCCCATATAAATATTAGGTAGAATAGGAGGAGGAAAAAATGAAACTAAGAAAGAACTCCTAGTGAGATAGAAAAACTGGGAGGGGATGGTTTCACAGAGCTAAGAGGAGTGTCTCAAGTGGGAAGCAAATTGGTATAGGAATTCATCACTGTCCAGTTCCACTCAAGTATTGATGCTGGGCTTTGTTCTTAATTTGTTAAGGAATTACCACCCCCTCTTTTCAGTGGAATTAAAAATATACTAGACTGATGAAAATTGGGTTTCTACCCAGAATAGTTATTCAGATGGGAGCTCAGCCTTGTTTTAGGATGATGACTGTTTTCATGAATGGCCAAGGGATATTGTGCTGATATCTGAAAATGGAAGGCCATTCACCAGATAGTGATAAGAAAAACAGCAATGGGATTCCTCTGTGATGGCAATATTATTTACTCACTTGAAGAGGGAGGGATGGCCTTCAGACATCAGTTAAGCTTCCATGTAGCTCCCTGGTGCTTGACAATTTCCCAACCCACCTCTTTGTCTTGTGGTCTCTCCCAAATTAAGCTTTCTCTTTCAACTCCTGCCACTCCAGTGTTCTCCAAGATATGGCCCAGTCCTCCTTCACCTGAGCTCCTTACAGAGAAAATGAACAATTATTTGAATGTTGGTGAAAATTACAGTAAGTCAAGAACAGAGAAATCACCATTAGTTTTCATAGTAGGGTGATCTTTGGTGACCTTGACTAGAGTTTCACTGGAGTAGTAAGGACAGACTACAAGGTGACAGGTGTTGAGGATTAAAAGGGAAGTAAGGAAGAGGAGTTATCAGGTGTGGACAACTCTTGAGAAGTTTTCTGGGAGGGAGAGTAGAGAAATGGATTGTGGGAGGTGAAGCTGAAATTGAATATATGGCTGAGGAGGATTTTTTTTTAAGATGCAAGATAAAAAGCATTTTCATACAGCAGTGGGAATGATTTAGTAGAAAGGGGGAGATTGATGGTGTAGGAGGACAAGGGGATATCTGAAGAAGTGATGTCCTTGAAAGGTGAGAGAGAATGGTATCCACAACACAAGGGGAGGAATTGGCTTTTAAGAGGAGCAGGGACAAGTCTTCCATTGTAATAGGAGAACACAGAGAACAGGATATAGTTTAGGAAGGTTTAATAGTGGGAAGTTGAGAGAGCGCTCCTCTAATAAATCTTTGTCAGCTTCTGCATTTCTATTTGGGATCTGTTTTCTATTGAATTTGACAGTGCTATTCTGATAGTGGTTGCATTTTGTCAAATAACTTGTCATGGGATTGTTATCTGCAATGGACTTGGAGACCTTGTGAAGGTATTCCTGGGAACTACATCTATTGGGGCAAGTAATTGTTGTAGAGGAACAAGCTATCAGTGAATATGGTAAGTGCATCCTGGAAAGTAGAACACATTCAGCATGTTTAGTGATAGATAATTACTAGTTCCGGAGATCAACTAGTAATAGAGAAAGCAGTGGATGAGAGTGCAGCAAGATACATCCTATCAGGTGGGTGGAGCATAGTAATTAAAAATCTGTAAAAGTAGGGAGCATTAGAGATTTTGGTACACAGACCAGTATATAGTTTGCAGCAGAGATGCCTGAAATAAAATAGTATGTTCTCCTTAAAGTTGGTTAAAGTTGGTTTAGGAGCAGACTTCAGTCCCATTCTAATGGAGAGGAGGCATTAGAAAGGTAAGAATAAGGCAGGACCCCATTCTAGCAAGTCTAGCTTTCTGAAGAGATCACTGGGATAGTGAATTTGGCAAGAACATAAGATTTGAATCCTTTTACCAGAACTAGTGTATAAGTTTGGAAAGTGGGAAGTGGTCTTAGAAATAATGCAGGGGCTTAGTTCCTATCAAAAGGATTCATGTTTTCTGGGGCCTGAAGTTTTTACAAGCATCACAAATCCTAAAAAAAAAAAAAAGTAATAATTTTAAGCATTAACTGCTTGACATAACTCTAAAGTACTTTTTCCCCTAAATTATTTTGGCTGCATACTCCCTAATTATGTCTTAGTATAACAATGTTTTATATAGTGATAGTTTTAAATTTTTTCTTTCAACTTCAAAATTCTTTGTAAGTAATGACATCCTAACATTTAATCGCATACATTGAGATGCATGAAACAGATGTACTCAATGGCTTTAGTACTGCTACAGTTTTGTACCCTACAAACACAGGAATTCTGATAAATTTTACATTTCCAGTCAAAAAGAAAAAATAATGTAGGCATTTATAATTGTATATGCTGCATTGTTGAGTATATTTCTGAAAGGAGAGAATTTCTATTTTAACTAGGGTTTGATGAGGACCCAATCTTTTTCTTACAATCTTACATGCTAAGTATAGTAGTTTTCCATTGCTGCATAATAAATTACCACAAGCATAGTGATTTGAAATGACACACATTTATCTCACAGTTTCTGTGGGTGTGGAGTCCAGGCATGAGACTGGGTCTTCTGTTTCGGGTGTCAGCAGGCTTTAATCAAGATGTTGGCCAGGCCGTGCTCTTCTCTGTAGGCTTGACTAAGGGCAAGTCCACTTGCAGGCTATCAGGTTGTTGGCAGAATTCGTTTCCTTGCATCTGTATGACTGAGGGTCCCAGCTTCTCATTGGCTGTCCACTAGAGGCTACCCTCAGGTCCTAGAGGCTGCTCACAATTCCCTGCCACGTACTCTCTGCAAAAGTAGTTCACAGTGTGGCTGTTTGCTTCTTCAAGGGCAGCAGGAGAATTTCGGGCTCAGTCAGCTAAGATAATCATATATAATGTAACAAGAGTCATGGGAGGAACATCCTATCATCTTTACCTTATAGCTTAATCAAAGAAATGATATCCCATTACCTTTTCCATAGGTAAAGCATGGTTGGAAGCCAGAGTAGCTTATACAGGGGTGTGATTTATTGGGAGTCACTTTAGGGTGGACATGCTAAAGAATGAAATAGTTTCTGTAGACCAGTTTCTGTACGTTTTATATCCTACTTTTCCTCCACTACTCAAATAGTTCTGGTGCCATACTCTAGACACCTCCATATCATGATATGACCTCTGGCCCTACACTTTCCTGTCACTATGCCACGTAAGTCAGTATGGGGGTGACAATATTTTATCTAGTACTATGCCTAGATGCTTACTGTGATGGTTAGCAGTGACTTAACTACACATGAAAGTGACTAAGAACCACAAAATATCCCTCTAGATTCAATGTAAATATATACCTAATTCAAGTTCCCCTTGGCTGGATCCCAAAGCTATCCATGGCCATTCCAACACCACCTCATCTGGGGGATGAGTGTGACAGAGGGGAAGTAAAAGTGAAAAGAGATAGTCTTAATTATTGTAATTATAATATCTTATTTTTATGAATTTTATAAAAGCATGTACCCATGGGAAGACTTCTTTTCCAAGGCTCATGAGGGGGCTAAATGAGGAGCTTTAAAATTAAGTTTCATTAGCTTCATGGGAAATCCACTTCAGGTTGCCACATTTTTTTTTTTTTAGTTTTCATTTTTTTAGTTTTAATCACATTTTTAATAATTTATTTGACAATTATTCTCTTGATCTGAAGTGATAGTTAGAATTTTTAAAACTTATGCAAATTTCTTATCCAATGGACCAGTTATGAAAGAAAGTCAATAATTGGGTGGAAGTTACCCTCTATGCATCACATGAAGATTCCAACCACAGGAGTTTAAATGTTTGGATTTAGATTGTGAAAAACAATAAAGTTTGTTCTTTTCCCTTAGGGCTACATTTATTGTGTAATTACAATGTACCAAGACTATATTTAGCCTTTATTCTTTGTGTTTAAATTGTGTGCTATTTAAATTCTGTGATATACATTGTCCTGATTTTATTTTGAGAAGGTAATTGGTGATTGTAGCAGGTACTTCTGTCTTCTGATCCCCAAAACATTCCCCTCTTGCTCTCACAAAAAAAGAAAAAAAAAAAGAGAGGAAAAAAAGAACTAAATATCTTTTTAAAGTTATCAGGTGACTAAATGTTCAGGGAAATTGAGTGCTGCTCTCCATAAGATAAAACATACCCTTAAGGTGTTTAGGGTAATCCCTTTCTCCTTTGCTAGTGATAGTTTAGAGGTGGTCATGTGCTCCAGTTCTAGCCAATCTAAGAGGAAGTGCTGAGGGTTCTGGGAAGGAGAGATGTATAGTGAGAAGCCACCCTTTCGTTGTGCCTTTGAGACTGCTAGTTGGTGACAAGTAGTTTCTGATCACTAAAACCTAGAGGATGCAGAGAAAATGACTCAAAGCTCTGAACTAACCAACTCTGCATGCTTTCTTCTGGACTTCCTGTAACGTGAAATGAAAACATGCCACGTCTAGTCTGACATTTCTATTGCTTACAGCAGAAAGCACTCTAACAGAAACAGCACAAAAGTCATACAAACACACATATAATATTTATTGTACCTTTTTCTCATTAGAAAAGCAATATATGTTCATTCTGGAAATTTGGGATACAGGTATTCACAAGAAATTTTAAAAATCATTCAGAGATAACTATATCAACATTTTTTGCACATATTCTATTTTTCCTATGCATGCACTTTATATATTATATAATTTTAAAAATTAGACTCATTGTTTTATACCTAATTTTTAAACTTAATAACAAAAGAATTAAATTGAAGATTTAAATCAATTAATCTTAGAAATTAAATTGAATCTTATTCTATTTAGTCTCCTATGGACACAATTTATAGTAATTAGACAACAAGAATTGGTTCAACATTTGAAACTAGGCGAAAGGTAAAATAGATGAAATTCAAATGTATTTTAACTGCTCATAAATATTATCTCTTTGTGACTACCAAGTAAGTTCTGAGATCAGGGCACTTAAATTTTTTTCTAACTCATTTACACTTATTTATGCTGCTGGGAAGATTATGTTTGTAGTACTCCAACATTTTTGGTTTGTTTGTTTTAAGCTATGATATCTCTGTTTTGTAGGCTGAAATTGAATTTGCACAATCTTTTAATTCATTGTTGTTTGTTCATGTCATGTATTACTAAACTGAATTTAGCAAGAGGAAATCCATTTTTTAACCAGTTTTATATGCCAAATAGAAGAGGAGATGTCCAAGATAGAATCTTAATTATCTGATATATTGGATTAACTCTGCAGAACATATCCTTTTTTAAAAGGAATCCTCATCTTTTATTATGACTGAAAATAGAGTAAATGACTGTAATACCAAATATGAAATACTCTATGTTGAGTGATGTATCTTTAACTTAAAAGCCACATTTACCTTTTGCGCTATTAATTTTGGTATAAATCCATATCCACATTATAATTTACAGACCGCAACATTTATATAATATACTTTTTTCTGCCAAGTTTTTCATTACATGTTGAGCCTTAAGAGAGTTTTTAAGGTTGAAATGGTGAGTGATCAAATTGAAACAATCCAGTACAGTTTCAATATTAACATTATTATGAATATATATATAAATGTATCAGGTGAATACATTCTGATACATTTTTATTGTAATAAACTTCTTTATGAATATACAGAATCAGTTGCGAATTCCTAACCTTTTTTGTGACATTGGCTCCTTTGGCAGTCTGGTATGGCCAAAAACCCTTCTCAGGATAATGTTTTTAAATGCATAAAATAACACAAATAGGAATAAAAGTAAAGCAGTTGCATTGTAATACAGTTTTGTGCATGGCCCACAGTTTAAAAACACCTGTATCAAGATTTTGAATAGCCCTTTAGTTAATGTATTAAAAAATGCCTGAGAGGGTATCTAAGAGCAGTTTCTTGAATGTGTAAAAGCCAAACTGACATATGTTCAATAAACACATATCTAACAAAGCCCTTAGATTGTATCTTGTATATTTTTGCCTTTAAATACATATGTAAGAATTGTTATCAGTTTGGGAATAAGAAAACATATGATAAAGAGATGGTAGAGAAGAATGGTTTTGCTATGACTTATCTATATTCCTGTGTCATCTAGTGGAACTTTAAATTCTTGGTATCAGTATACACACCTTTAAAGTTAACTTTGAGCATTTTAGCACACTACAAATTTGAGTCCAGCCCAATTCAACTGTAGAGTTGGGGCATTGATTGGCTAATTAAAGGTATGAGTTTAGTAAAAAGGAGATAAGAATGAAAGAGTAGAAGGAAGGAGTTCAATAGTGACAGAAATAGGACCAATGGAGACAGAATTGGAAAATAACCTAGAATGTGGAAAAATAACTACTACACACTAGAACACTAAAAGCCAAAGTATGAGAAGAGAAAAATAAGGAAAAGAAAGACCTACCATTAGTTTAATTAGTAGTTTACTTACCACAGTTCCACAAGGCCTGGAATGTGTGGAAACGACATTTCATCTTTTGTTTGGCACTACATACCTCATGTGAATATAATAATATTTTACCTATTTCTTTTAAAAAATAAGTTAAAGAGTGGTTTAATTTCTTTTAATTCCCTGATACGGTTTTCTTATTTAATGGATATTATAGAACCCTTTCATCCTATCCCCTTTTTCATGGAATGGGTGGAAACAGGCCTGAATTAAAAAAGGTATTGTGCTGACATATTTTGGAAACCATACCACTCAATGTGAACATCAGCAGGTATTAGTTATACATTTACAGAGAGTTTTTCTTTTCCCTTTTCTAATACCCTTCTGTCTCCTTTGACCTATATATAGTGAAACTGAGGTTTTCAGAGTTAATTTTACATATCAAATAACATTTTGCTTGTGCATTTGCTTGATTTCTTTTTTTTTTTTTTAGTGATTTGTGGATTATGGATTTAGAAAGATCAGAAGATAGAAAAAAATCCCTGATATTAAAAGAGAAGGTATGTTATTTATAAAACATAATCAGTATATATCTTTTCATCATTGTATTTTAAAACAGTGTTATTATTACTACACTTAATTACCGCAAACTCCATAGACTACACAGCCCAGGAGGAATGTTCTAACCCCCTGTCCAAATCTGAGCCCCTCTGCAACTCCCTTTTATATGGAGGCACTTCACAACCTGTACCAAGTGAAGAATGGGATGAACGATAACTATTTATAAGTCTTGTCAGGTTGGAGCAGTGGACGGTGGGTTGGTTGCTGAATACTCCAAACATCAGAATGCTTTTGAAGCCAAGGAAAAAATTTGATTCATTGCATTTTGTTTTTTTAAACCATAGAAGGGAAAACTGATCACATGGGCAAGGGAAATACTATCTCTGTGCTCTATGTATTTATTGTTTTAGCATAAGATTGTAATTGCTGCTAAGCCCCTTTGGAGAAAAACTCTCCAAGGCATGCTGAGGTTAGGACTGTGTTTCTCAGCGTTACTTTTTGGCATCTGTTTGCCTTAGGCCATGGCTATTTTAAATATTTATATATTATTATACAAGAAGAAAGTGATTTAAAAACCCATATAATGTGTTATAGGAGCTCAGAAAGTGAAGAGATTAATTTAGAAGCTAATGGTTAAGAGGAAATATTTATTTTTCCTGAAAAAATTTTCCTAGTAATTGAGTTTCTGACAATGTGATTTCCAAAGGAATAAGTATAATACCATAATCTGAAACTCTGCTTTGTTTGTATGTAAATGTGCTGGAATATGCTTTGTGTTTATCATTCCCAAAAGGGGAAATTCATTACCTTGTCCTACATAGTTTACGTGTATGTTTATGTGACTTCCTATGTAGTCTAACAATTACAGAGAGAAATATCCATATATAAGTGGATCAAAGCATGGATTTAAAAAAGCAAAGAGAAAGAAGAAGTGATTTACTGGATCTGACACCCTGTTTACCATTTCAGGATCAAACCAATACCAAATTCCAAGGACATAGTAGGGAGTCCAGCAGACAGTAAATGAAGTGGCAAATGCAACCGTCATCTTTAGGGTCCTCAGTCGAGCTTGTGGTATATTATTCTTGGATTGATTCAGTTGTAGTTCTTTTAGATAGAGAAAAGAGAAGGTATTTAACAACCAGTTTTATTACAAAACCAAAGTAGACAAAAAGGAAGAGAGAATCATAATTCAACCTGATGAATATAATGGAAGCAAATTTCTAATATTTTTAATAATGACAATTTGTTTGAAAAGCTTGTTTATATTTCAAGTTTTCCACTATGTTACATAATAAATAGAAAATATTAAAGATAGTAGTGCTCTTAAAATAAATTTTCCATCAAACTAATATGGATTTGAAATAAGGGGCTACTCAAGTTCTTAAAATATAAATTTAAGAGAGCAGACTGAGGTTAAGCTGAGTTGATTTCCCTACCTTTTGGTTGTCATGCCAACATAACCATGTTTACTTTATAAATTTATAAATTCACCCTCTTTCCTGACTGGCCACGCAGGAGGTGCCATTGCCATTGTGGGAGGCAATGCAAGCTTGGCACATGGAAGAAACACATGCATTGGAAATGGTGTCAAAATCCTAGTTGGCATTAAGGACATTGAAGGACGAGGACAAGATGGTGGAGTAGAAGAACGTGAGCTCACCTCTTCTTACAGAAACATCAAAATCACAACTAACTGCTGAACAAAATATGCTGGAACCTACCCCAAAAGATACCCTACATCCAAAGACAAAGAAGAAGACTCAGTGAGACGGTAGGAGGGGCTCAGTTGTGATAAAAACAAATCCCATACATGCTGGGTTGGCAGCCCACAAATTGGAAAGTAATTATACCACAGACGTTCTCCCATAGGAGTGAAAGTTTTGAGCCCCATGTATGGCTCCCCAGCCTGGGGGTCAGGCAATGGAAAGAGGAGCTCCCAGAGGGTCTGGCTTTGAAGGCCAGGGGATTGATCACAGGAATTCCACAGGCCAGGGGGAAACAGAAACTCCACTGTTGGAGAGTGCACACAGGGTCTTGTGCACACCAGGACTCGGAAAAAAACAGTGACCTCATAAGAGACTGAGCCAGAATTACCTGCTAGTAGGGTCTCTTTTGGAGATGCGTGGTAGCTGTGGCTCACTGTGGGAGCAAGGACACTGGTGGTGGTAGTTCTGGGGAGTACTCATTGGCATGAGCCCTCTTGGAGGCTGCCATTTTCTCACCAAGACCTGGCCCCACCCAACAGCCTGTAGGCTCCAGTGCTGGGATGCCTCAGGCCAAACCAGTAGAGCAGGGACACAGTTCCACCCATCAACAGACAGGCTGCTTAAAGTCTTCCCGAGCACACTGCTGCCTGCTAAACACACCCCGTGACACAGCCCTGACCACCAGAAGGACAAGACCCAGCTCCACCCACCAGCAGACAGGTACCAGTCCCTCCCACCAGGAAGCCTGCACAAGCCTCTTAGACAGCTTCATCCACCAGGGGACAGACAGCAGAAGCAAGAAGAACTACAACCATGAAGCCTGTGGAACAGAAACCGCAATCACAGAAAGTTAGACAAAATGAGGTGGCAGAGGAATATGTCCCAGATGAACGATCAAGATGGAACCTCAGAATAACAATTAAGTGAAGTGAAGATAGGCAATCTACCTGAAAAAGAATTCAGAGTAATGGTAGTAAAGATGATCCAAGATCTTGGAAAAAGAATAGAGGCACAGATCAAGGTGATACAAAAAATGTTTAACAAAGACCTAAAGAACTAAAGAACAGTGAAACAGAGATGAACAATACAATAACTAAAAAGAAAGATACTCTAGAAGGAATCAATAGCAGAATAAGGCAGAAGAATGGATAAGTGAGCTGGAAGACACAATGGTGGAAATCACTGCCACAGATCAGAATAAAGAAAAAAGAATGAAAAGAAATGAGGACAGTCTAAGAGACCTCTGGGACAACATTAAATCACCAACATTCAAATTAGGAGAGGAGAGAGAGAGAGAGAGAAAGGACCTGAGAAAGATTTGAAGAGGTAATAGCTGAAAACTTCCCTAACATGGGAAAGGAAACAGTCACCCAAGTCCAGGAAGCACAGAGTTGTAGGATAAGCCCAAGAAGGAATAAGCCAATACACATAGTAATCAAATTGACAAAAAATTAAAGACAGAGTAAATATTAAAAGCAACAAGGGAAAAGCAACAAATACCATACAAGGGAATCCACATAAGGTTATCAGCTGGTTTTTCAGCAGAAACTCTGCAGGCCAGAGAAGAGTGGCATGATATATTTAAAGTGATGAAAGGGAAGAACCTATAACCAAGAATACTCTACCCAGCAAGGCTCTCATTCAGATTCAACAGAGAAATCAAAAGCTTCACAGACAAGCAAAAGCTAAGAGAATTCATCACCACCAGACTGGATTTGCAACAATGCTAAAGGAACTTCTCTAGGCAGAAAAGAAAAGGCCACAAGTAGAATCAAGAAAATTATGAATGGAAAAGCTCACCAGTAAAGGCATACATACAGTAAAGGTAGGAAATCATCTGCACACAAATATGATATCAAACCCAGCAATTGTGAGGAGAGCACAAATGCAGGATATTGGAAGTGCATTTGAAATTAGAAGACCAGCAACTTAAAACAATCTTGTTTATATATAGACTGCTATATCAAAAGCTCATGGAAACTGCAAATTGAAAATTTGCAATAGATACACACACAAAAAAGAAAAAGGAATCCAAATACAACACTAAAGTTAGTCATCAAATCACAAGAGAAGTGAACAAAAGAGGAAGGGAAGAAAAGACCTACAAAAACAAATCCAAAACAATTAACGAAATGGCAATAAGAACATGCCTATCGAAAATTACCTTAAACATGAATGGATTAAATGCTCCAACAAAAAAGGCAGAGTGGCTGAAGGGATACAAAAACAAGACCCATATGTATGCTGTCTACAGGAGACCCACTTCAGATCTGGGGACACATACAGACTGAAAGTGAGGGAATGGAAAAAGGTATTCCATGCAAATGGAAATCAAAAGAAAGCTGGAGTAGCAATACTCATATCAGACAAAATAGACTTTAAAATAAAGACTGTTACAAGAGACAAAGAAGAACACTACATAATGATCAAGGTATCAATCCAAAAAGAAAATATAACAATTGTAAATATATATGCACTCAACGTAGGAGCACCTCAATATATAAGGCAAATACTAACAGTCATAAAAGGGGAAACTGACAGTAACACAGTAATAATGGAGGACTATAACACCCCATTTTCATCAATAGACAGATTATCCAGACAGAAAATCAATAAGGAAACACAGGCCTTAAGTGACACATTAGACCAGATACACTTAATTGATATTTATAGAGCATTCCATCCAAAAGCAGCAGAATACATATACTTCTCAAGTGCACATGGAACATTATCCAGCATTTGTCACATGCTGGGCCACAAAGTGAGCCTTGGTAAATTAAAGAAAATTGAAATCATAACAAGCTTCTTTTCCAACCACAATGCTACGAGATTAGAAATCAACTACAAAAAAAATAAAACTGTAAAAAACACAAGCACTTGGAGGTTAACCAACATGTTATTAAACAACCAATGTATCACTGCAGAAATCAAAGAGTAAATTAAAAAAAATTCCTAGAGGCATATGAAAATGAAAGCACGATGATCCAAAACCTATGGGATGCAGCAAAAGCAGTTCTAAGAGGGAAGTTTATAGCAATGCAATCTTACCTCAGGAAATAAGAAAAATCTCAAATAAACAACCTAACCTTACACCTAAAACAACTAGGGAAAGGAGAACAAACAAAACCCAAAGTTAGTATAAGGAAACAAATCATAAAGATCAGAACAGAAATAAATGAAATAAAGATGAAGAAAACAGAAAAGATCAATGACGCTAAAAACTGGTTCTTTGAAAAGATAAACAAAAAACCTTTAGCTCGACTCATCAGGAAAAAGAGGTAGAAGGCTCAAATCAATAAAATTAGAAATGGAAGAGGAGAAAGTTATTATACAATGGACACCACAGAAATACAAAGGATCTTAAGAGACTACTACAGGCAACCATATGCCAATAAAATAAACACCTAGAAGAAATGGACAAATTCTTAGAAAGGTACAATCTCCCAAGACTGAACCAGGAAGAAATAGAAAATATGAATAGACCAATCACAAGTATTGAAATTGAAACTGTAATTTAAAAACTCCTGACAAACAAAAGTCTTGGACTGGATAGCTTCACAGAAGAATTCTATCAAACATTTAGAAAAGATTTAACACCTATCCTTCTGAAACTCTTCCAAAAAATTGCAGAGGGAGAAACACTCCCAAATTCATTCTATGAGGCCAGCGTCACCCTGATACCAAAACCAGACAAAGATACCACACAAAAAAGGAAAATTACAGGCCAATATCACTGATGAGCATAGACACAAAAATCCTCAACAAAATACTAGCAAACAGAATCCAATAACACACTAAAAGAATCACACACGATGATCAAGTGTGATTTATCCCAGGGATGCAAGGATTTTTCAATACCTGCAAATCAATCTGTGTGATACATCATGTCAACAAATTGAAGAATAAAATCTATATGATCATCTCAATAGATGCAGAAAAAGCTTTTGACAAAATTCAACACCTTTTATGATAAAAACTCTCCAGAAAGTCGGCATAGAGGGAACATACCTCAACATAATAAAGGCCATATATGACAAACTAACATCATGCTTAATGGTGAATATCTGAAAACATTTCCTCTAAGATCAAGAAAAAACAAAGATGTCCACTCTTGCCACTTTTTTCAACATATTTTTGGAAGTCCTATCCATGGAAATCAGAGAAGAAAAAGAAATAAAGGGAATCCACATTGGAAAAAAGGAAGTAAAACTGTTACTGTTTGCAGATGACATGATACTATACATAGAAAAACCTAAAGATGCTAACAGAAAACTGTGAGAGCTCGTCAATTAATTTGGTAAAGTTGCAGGGTACAAAATTAATACACAGAGACATTTAAGATGGTGGAGGAGTAAGACATGGAGATCACAAATACATCAAAAATATATCTACATGTGGAACAACTACAGAACACCTTCTGAATGTAGGCAGACCTCAGATTTCCCAAAAGGCAAGAAACTCCACATGTACCTGGGTAGGGCAGAAGAAAAAAGAAAAAGGAGAGACAAAAGAATAGGGACAGGATCTGCACCTCTGGGAGGGAGCTGTGAAGAAGGAAAAGTTTCCACACACTAGGAAGCCCCTTCACTGGCGGAGACGGGGTGGAGGGGGGGAAGCTTCGGAGCCACGGAGGAGAGCATGGCAACAGGCTGCAGAGGGCAAAGCGGAGAGATTCCCACACCGAGGATCGGTGCTGACCAGCACTCACCAGCCCGAGAGGCTTGTCTGCTCACCCACCAGGGCGTGTGGGGGCTGGGAGCTGAGGCTCCGGCTTCCGAGGTCAGATCCCAGGGGGAGGACTGGGGTTGGCTGCGTGAACACAGCCTGAAGGGGGCTAGTGTGCCACAGCTAGCCGAGACGGAGTCTGGGAAAATGTCTGGAGCTGCCTAAGAGGCAAGAGACAATTGTTTCCGGGTGCGTGAGGAGAGGGGATTCAAAGCACTGCCTAAACGAGCTCCAGAGGCGGGCACAAGCCGCGGCTATCAACACGGATACCAGAGACGGCCATGAAATGCTAAGGCTGCTGCTGTAGCCACCAAGAAGCCTGTGTGCAAGCACAGGTCACTATCCACACCTCCCCTCCCAGGAGCCTGTGCAGCCCGCCACTGCCAGGGTCCCGTGATCCAGGGACAACTTACCCGGGAGAACACATGGTGCGCATCAGGCTGGTGCAACGTCACGCTGGCCTCTGCCGCCACAGGCTCGCCCCGCATTCTCTACCCCTCCCCCCCCCCCGCCAGTGTGAACCACACGCCCCTATTCAGCTGCTCCTTTAACCCTGTCCTGTCTGGGCGGGAACAGACTCCCTCAGGTGACCAATACACAGAGGCGGGACCAAATCCAAAGCTGAACCCCAGGAGCTGTGCAAACAAAGAAGAGAAAGGGAAATCTCTCCCAGCAGTCTCAGGAGCAGAGGATTAAATCACCACAATCAACTTGATGTGCCTTGAATCTCTGGAATACCTGAATAGACAACAAATCATCCAAAAATTGAGGCTGTGGACTTTGGGAGCAACTGTAGACTTGGGGTTTGCTTTCTGCATCTAATTAGTTTCTGATTTTATATTTATCTTAGTTTAGTATTTAGAGTTTATTATCACTGGTAGATTTGTTTACTGATTTGGTTGCTCTCTTCCTTATTTTTTTCTTTTTTTAATATATAGATATATATTTTTTCCTTTCTGTGTGTATGTGTATGCTTCTTTGTGTGATTTTTGTCTGCATAGCTTTGCTTTTACCGTTTGTCCTAGGGTTCTG
>NC_041220.1:38300919-38304246 GCF_002837175.3 Physeter macrocephalus | reverse complement strand
CATAAAAGGGGAAACTGACAGTAACACAGTAATAATGGAGGACTATAACACCCCATTTTCATCAATAGACAGATTATCCAGACAGAAAATCAATAAGGAAACACAGGCCTTAAGTGACACATTAGACCAGATACACTTAATTGATATTTATAGAGCATTCCATCCAAAAGCAGCAGAATACATATACTTCTCAAGTGCACATGGAACATTATCCAGCATTTGTCACATGCTGGGCCACAAAGTGAGCCTTGGTAAATTAAAGAAAATTGAAATCATAACAAGCTTCTTTTCCAACCACAATGCTACGAGATTAGAAATCAACTACAAAAAAAATAAAACTGTAAAAAACACAAGCACTTGGAGGTTAACCAACATGTTATTAAACAACCAATGTATCACTGCAGAAATCAAAGAGTAAATTAAAAAAAATTCCTAGAGGCATATGAAAATGAAAGCACGATGATCCAAAACCTATGGGATGCAGCAAAAGCAGTTCTAAGAGGGAAGTTTATAGCAATGCAATCTTACCTCAGGAAATAAGAAAAATCTCAAATAAACAACCTAACCTTACACCTAAAACAACTAGGGAAAGGAGAACAAACAAAACCCAAAGTTAGTATAAGGAAACAAATCATAAAGATCAGAACAGAAATAAATGAAATAAAGATGAAGAAAACAGAAAAGATCAATGACGCTAAAAACTGGTTCTTTGAAAAGATAAACAAAAAACCTTTAGCTCGACTCATCAGGAAAAAGAGGTAGAAGGCTCAAATCAATAAAATTAGAAATGGAAGAGGAGAAAGTTATTATACAATGGACACCACAGAAATACAAAGGATCTTAAGAGACTACTACAGGCAACCATATGCCAATAAAATAAACACCTAGAAGAAATGGACAAATTCTTAGAAAGGTACAATCTCCCAAGACTGAACCAGGAAGAAATAGAAAATATGAATAGACCAATCACAAGTATTGAAATTGAAACTGTAATTTAAAAACTCCTGACAAACAAAAGTCTTGGACTGGATAGCTTCACAGAAGAATTCTATCAAACATTTAGAAAAGATTTAACACCTATCCTTCTGAAACTCTTCCAAAAAATTGCAGAGGGAGAAACACTCCCAAATTCATTCTATGAGGCCAGCGTCACCCTGATACCAAAACCAGACAAAGATACCACACAAAAAAGGAAAATTACAGGCCAATATCACTGATGAGCATAGACACAAAAATCCTCAACAAAATACTAGCAAACAGAATCCAATAACACACTAAAAGAATCACACACGATGATCAAGTGTGATTTATCCCAGGGATGCAAGGATTTTTCAATACCTGCAAATCAATCTGTGTGATACATCATGTCAACAAATTGAAGAATAAAATCTATATGATCATCTCAATAGATGCAGAAAAAGCTTTTGACAAAATTCAACACCTTTTATGATAAAAACTCGCCAGAAAGTCGGCATAGAGGGAACATACCTCAACATAATAAAGGCCATATATGACAAACTAACATCATGCTTAATGGTGAATATCTGAAAACATTTCCTCTAAGATCAAGAAAAAACAAAGATGTCCACTCTTGCCACTTTTTTCAACATATTTTTGGAAGTCCTATCCATGGAAATCAGAGAAGAAAAAGAAATAAAGGGAATCCACATTGGAAAAAAGGAAGTAAAACTGTTACTGTTTGCAGATGACATGATACTATACATAGAAAAACCTAAAGATGCTAACAGAAAACTGTGAGAGCTCGTCAATTAATTTGGTAAAGTTGCAGGGTACAAAATTAATACACAGAGACATTTAAGATGGTGGAGGAGTAAGACATGGAGATCACAAATACATCAAAAATATATCTACATGTGGAACAACTACAGAACACCTTCTGAATGTAGGCAGACCTCAGATTTCCCAAAAGGCAAGAAACTCCACATGTACCTGGGTAGGGCAGAAGAAAAAAGAAAAAGGAGAGACAAAAGAATAGGGACAGGATCTGCACCTCTGGGAGGGAGCTGTGAAGAAGGAAAAGTTTCCACACACTAGGAAGCCCCTTCACTGGCGGAGACGGGGTGGAGGGGGGGAAGCTTCGGAGCCACGGAGGAGAGCATGGCAACAGGCTGCAGAGGGCAAAGCGGAGAGATTCCCACACCGAGGATCGGTGCTGACCAGCACTCACCAGCCCGAGAGGCTTGTCTGCTCACCCACCAGGGCGTGTGGGGGCTGGGAGCTGAGGCTCCGGCTTCCGAGGTCAGATCCCAGGGGGAGGACTGGGGTTGGCTGCGTGAACACAGCCTGAAGGGGGCTAGTGTGCCACAGCTAGCCGAGACGGAGTCTGGGAAAATGTCTGGAGCTGCCTAAGAGGCAAGAGACAATTGTTTCCGGGTGCGTGAGGAGAGGGGATTCAAAGCACTGCCTAAACGAGCTCCAGAGGCGGGCACAAGCCGCGGCTATCAACACGGATACCAGAGACGGCCATGAAATGCTAAGGCTGCTGCTGTAGCCACCAAGAAGCCTGTGTGCAAGCACAGGTCACTATCCACACCTCCCCTCCCAGGAGCCTGTGCAGCCCGCCACTGCCAGGGTCCCGTGATCCAGGGACAACTTACCCGGGAGAACACATGGTGCGCATCAGGCTGGTGCAACGTCACGCTGGCCTCTGCCGCCACAGGCTCGCCCCGCATTCTGTACCCCTCCCTCCCCCCGGCCTGAGTGAGCCAGAGCCCCGTAATCAGCTGCTTCTCTAACCCCCTCCTGTCTGAGCAAAGAACAGAGGCCCTCAGGCAACCTATGTGCAGAGGCGGGGCCAAATCCAAAGCTGAACCTCAGGAGCTGTGCGAACAAAGAAGAGAAAGGGAAACCTCTCCCAGCAGCCACAGAAGCAGCAGATTAAAACTCCACAATCAACTTGATGTGCCCTGCAACTCTGGAATACCTGAATAGACAACGAATCATCCCAAAATTGAGGTGGTGGACTTAGGGAGCAACTGTAGAATTGGGGTTTACGTTCTGCATCTAATTTGTTTGTGGTCTTATGTTTATCTTAGTTTAGTATTTAGAGTTTATCATCATTGATAGATTTGTTTATTGATTTGGTTGCTCTCTTTTTTTAAAAATATATATGGATATATATATTTTTCCTTTTTCTCTTTTTGTGGGTGTGTATGTATATGCTTCTTTGTGATTTTGTCTGTATAGCTTTGCTTTTAACATTTGTCCTACAGTTCTGTCTGTCCGTTATTATTATTAATTTTTTGTATAGTTTTTAGTGCTTGTAATCATTGGTGGATTTGTTTTTTGGTTTGGTTGCTCTCTTCT
>NC_041220.1:38289308-38293299 GCF_002837175.3 Physeter macrocephalus | reverse complement strand
GCTGCGTGAACACAGCCTGAAGGGGGCTAGTGTGCCACAGCTAGCCGAGACGGAGTCTGGGAAAATGTCTGGAGCTGCCTAAGAGGCAAGAGACAATTGTTTCCGGGTGCGTGAGGAGAGGGGATTCAAAGCACTGCCTAAACGAGCTCCAGAGGCGGGCACAAGCCGCGGCTATCAACACGGATACCAGAGACGGCCATGAAATGCTAAGGCTGCTGCTGTAGCCACCAAGAAGCCTGTGTGCAAGCACAGGTCACTATCCACACCTCCCCTCCCAGGAGCCTCTCCCAGCAGCCACAGAAGCAGCAGATTAAAACTCCACAATCAACTTGATGTGCCCTGCAACTCTGGAATACCTGAATAGACAACGAATCATCCCAAAATTGAGGTGGTGGACTTAGGGAGCAACTGTAGAATTGGGGTTTACGTTCTGCATCTAATTTGTTTGTGGTCTTATGTTTATCTTAGTTTAGTATTTAGAGTTTATCATCATTGATAGATTTGTTTATTGATTTGGTTGCTCTCTTTTTTTAAAAATATATATGGATATATATATTTTTCCTTTTTCTCTTTTTGTGGGTGTGTATGTATATGCTTCTTTGTGATTTTGTCTGTATAGCTTTGCTTTTAACATTTGTCCTACAGTTCTGTCTGTCCGTTATTATTATTAATTTTTTGTATAGTTTTTAGTGCTTGTAATCATTGGTGGATTTGTTTTTTGGTTTGGTTGCTCTCTTCTTTCTTTTTTAAAATTTTTAATAATTTTTTTAAATTTTAAATATTTTATTTTATTTTTATTTTTCCTCCCTCCTTCCTTCCTTCCTTCCTTCCTCCCTCCCTCCCTCCCTCCCTCCCTCCCTCCCTCCCTCCCTTCCTTCCTTCCTTCCTTCTCTCCCATTTCTTCTGAGACATGTGGCTGACAGGATCTTGGTGCTCTGGCCAGGTATCAGGCCTGTGCCTCTGAGGTGGGAGAGCCGAGTTCAGGACATGGGTCCTCCAGAGACTTCCCAGCTCCATGTAATATCAAATGGTGAAAGCTCTGCCAGAGACCTCCTTCTCAATGCTAAGACCCAGCTGCACTCAACAACCAGCAAGGTACAGTGCTGGACACCCCATGCCAAACAACTAGCAAGAAAGGAACACAACGCCACCCATTAGCAGAGATGCTGCCTAAAATCATAATAAGGTCACAGACACCCCAAAACACACCACCGGACGTGGTTCTGCCCAGCAGAAAGACAAGATCCAGCCTCATCCACCAGAACACAGGCACGAGTCCCCTCCACCAGAAAGCCTACACAACCCACTGAAACAACCTTAGCCACTGGGGGCAGACACCAAAAACAACAGGAACTACAAACGTGCAGCATGCAAAAAGGAGACCCCCAAACACAGTAAGGTAAGCAAAATGAGAAGACAGAAATATGCAGCAGATGACGTAGAAAGGTAAAAACCCACCAGACCAAACAAACGAAGAGGAAATAGGCAGTCTACCTGAAAAAGATTTCAGAGTAATGGTAGTAAAGATGATCCAAAATCTTGGAAATAGAATGGAAAAAATACAAGAAATGTTTAACAAGGACCTAGAAGAACTAAAGAGCAGACAAACGATGAGCAATACAATAAATGAAATTAAAAATTCTCTTGAAGGGCTTCCCTGGTGGCGCAGTGGTTAAGAGTCTGCCTGCCGATGCAGGGGACGTGGGTTCGTGCCCCGGTCTGGGAGGATCCCGCATGCCACGGAGAGGCTAGGCCCGTGATCCATGGCTGCGGAGCTGGCGCATCCGGAGCCTGTGCTCCGCAATGGGAGAGGCCACAACAGTGAGAGCCCCACGTACCTCAAAAAAAAAAAAAATTATTTTGAAGGAATCAATAGCAGAATAACTAAGGCAGAAGAATGGATAAGTGATCTGGAAGATAAAGTAGTGGAAATAACTACTGCAGAGCAGGATAAAAAAAAAGAATGAAAAGAATTGAGGACAGTCTCAGAGCCCTCTGGGATGACATTAAACGCACCAACATTTGAATTTTATGGATCGCATTAGAAGAGGAGAAAGAGAAAAGGACTGAGAAAATATTGGAAGAGATTATAGTTGAAAACTTCTCTAATATGGGAAAGGAAATAGTCAATCAAATCCAGGAAGCACAGAGAGTCCCGTACAGGATAAATCCAAGGAGAATCACGCAAGACACATATTAATCAGACTATCAAAAATTAAATACAAAGAAAAAATATTAAAATCAGCAAGGAGGGGCTTCCCTGGTGGCACAGTGGTTGAGAGTCCGCCTGCCGATGCGGGGGACACGGGTTCATGCCCTGGTCTGGGAGGATCCCACATGCCGCGGAGCGGTTGGGCCCGTGAACCATGGCCGCTGGGCCTGTGCGTCCGGAGCCTGAGCTCTGCAACGGGAGAGGCCACAACAGTGAGAAGCCTGCGTATTGCAAAAAAAAAAAAAAAAAAAAAAAAAAAAAAAGCAGCAAGAAAAAAAAAATAACATACAAGGGAATCCCCATAAGGTTAACAGCTGATTTTTCAGCAGAAACTCTGCAATCCAGAAGAGAGTGGCAGGACATATTTAAAGTGATGAAAGGGCAAAACCTACAACCAAGATTACTCTACCCAGCAAGGATCTCTTTCAGATTCGATGGAGAAATTAAAACCTTTATAGAGAAGCAAAAGCTAAGAGGATACAGCACCACCAAACCAGCTTTACAACAAATGCTAAAGGAACTTCTCTAGGCAGGAAACACAAGAGAAGGAAAAGACCTACAATAACAAACGCAAAACAATTAAGAAAATGGCAGTAGGAACATACATATCGATAACTACCTTAAATGTAAATGGATGAAATGCTCCAACCAAAAGATATAGGCTGGCTGAATGGATACAAAAACAATACCCATATATATGCTGACTACAAAGGACCCACTTCAGACCTAGGGACACATACAGACTGAAAGTGAGGGGATGGAAAAAAATATACCATGCAAATGGAAATCAAAAGAAAGCTGGAGTAGCAGTTTTCATATCCACAAAATAGCCTTGAAAATAAAGACTATTACAACAGACAAAGATACTACATAATGATCAAGAGATCAATCCAAGAAGAAGATAGAACAATTGTAAATATTTATGCACCCAACATAGGAGCACCTCAATACTTATGCCAAATGCTAAAAGCCGTAAAAGGGGAAATCGACAGTAACACAATCATAGTAGGGGACATTTACACCCCACTTTCATGAATGGACAGATCATCCAAAATGAAAATAAATAAGGAAGCACAAGCTTTAAATGATACATTAAACAAGATGGACATAATTGATATTTATAGGACATTCCATTCAAAAACAGCAGAATACACTTTCTTCTCAAGTGCTCATGGAACATTCTCCAGGACAGATCATATCTTGGGTCACAAAGCCTTGGTATATTTAAGAAAACTGAAATTGTATCAAGTATCTGTTCCAACCACAATGCTATGAGACTAGATATCAATTACAGGAAGAAATCTGTAAAAAGTACAAACACATGGAGGCTAAATAATATCTTACTAAATAACCAAGAGATCACTGAAGAAATCAAAGAGGAAATAAAAAAATACCTACAGACAAATGAGAACGAAAACACGATGATCCAGTACCTCTGGGATGCAGCAAAAGCAGTTCTAAGATGAAAGTTTATAGCAGTACAATCCTACCTCAAGAAACAGGAAACATCTCAAATAAACAACCTAAGCTTACACCTAAAGCAATTAGAGAACAAAGAACAGAAAAACCCCAAAGTTAGCAGAAGGAAGGAAATCATAAAGATCAGATCAGAAATAAATGAAAAAGAAATGAAGGAAACAGTAGCAATGATCAGTAAAACTAAAAGCTGGTTCATTGAGAAGATAAACAAAATTGATAAACCATTAGCCAGACTCATCAAGAAAAAAATGGAGAAGACTCAAATCAATAGAATTAGAAATGAAAAAGAAGTAACAACTG
>NC_041220.1:38287828-38289130 GCF_002837175.3 Physeter macrocephalus | reverse complement strand
TAGAAAATATGAACAGACCAATCACAAGCACTGAAATTGAAACTGGGATTAAAAATCTTCCAAAAAACAAAAGCCCAGGACCAGATGGCTTCACAGGCGAATTTTATCAAACATTTAGAGAAGAGCTAACACCTATCCTTCTCAAACTCTTCCAAAATATAGCAGAGGGAGGAACACTCCCAAACTCAGTCTACGAGGCCACCATCACCCTGATACTAAAACCAGAAAAAGATGTCACAAAGAAAGAAAAGTACAGGCCAATATCCCTGATGAACATAGAGCAAAAATGCTTAACAAAATACTAGCAAACAGAATCCAACAGCACATTATAAGGATCATACACCATGATCAAGTGGGGTTTATCCCAGGAATGCAATGATTCTTCAATATATGCAAATCAATCAATGTGATACACCATATTAACAAATTGAAGGAGAAAAACCATATGATCATCTCAGTAGATGCAGAAAAAGCTTTTGACAAAATTCAACACCCATTTATGACAAAAACCCTCCAGAAAGTAGGCATCGAGGGTACTTACCTCAGCATAATAAAGGCCATATATGAAAAACCCACAGCCAACGTCATTCTCAATGGCGAAAAACTGAAACCATTTCCTCTAAGATCAGAAACAAAACAAGATGGTCCACTCTCACCACTATTATTCAACATAGTTTTGGAAGTTTTAGCCACAGTAATCAGAGAAGAAAAAGAAATAAAAGGAATCCAAATCGGAAAAGAAGTAAAGGTGTAACTGTTTGCAGATGACATGATACTTTACACAGAGAATCCTAAAGATGCTACCAGAAAACTACTAGAGCTAATCAATGAACTTGGTAAAGTAGCAGGATACAAAATTAATGCACAGAAGTATCTTGCATTCCTATACTTTAATGATGAAAAACCTGAAAGAGAAATTAAGGAAACACTTCTCTTTACCATTGCAACAAAAATAATAAAATACCTAGGAATAAGCCTACCTAAGGAGACAGAAGACCTGTATGCAGAAAACTATAAGACACTGATGAAAGAAATTACAAATGATACAAACAGATGGAGAGATATACCGTGTTCTTGGAGTGGAAGAATCAATATTGTGAAAATGACTATACCACCCAAAGCAATCTACAGATTCAATGCCATCCCTATGAAACTATCAATGGCATTTTTCACAGAACGAGAACAAAAAATTTCACAATTTGTATGGAGACACAAAACACCCCGAATAGCCAAAGCAGTCTTGAGGGAAAAAAGCGAGGGGGAAGAATCAGACTCCCTGACTTCAGCCTTTACTACAAAGCT
>NC_041220.1:38244613-38287578 GCF_002837175.3 Physeter macrocephalus | reverse complement strand
ACTATCAAACTCTTAGAGGAAAACATAGGCAGAACACTCTATGACAGAAATCACAGCAAGATCCTTTTTGACCCACCTCCTAGAGAAATGGAAATAAAAACAAAAATAAACAAATGGGACCTAATGAAACTTAAGAACTTCTTCACAGCAAAGGAAACCATAAACAAGACTAGAAGACAACCCTCAGAATGGGAGAAAATATTTGCAAATAAAGCAACTGACAAAGGATTGATCTCCAAAATTTACAAGCAGGTCATGCAGCTCAATATCAATGAAACAAACAACCCAATCCAAAAATGGGCAGAAGACCTAAATAGACATTTCTTCAAAGAAGATAGACAGATTGCCAACAAACACATGAAAGGATGCTCAACATCACCAATCATTAGAGAAATGCAAATCAAAACTACAATGAGGTATCACCTCACAGCAGTCAGAATGGCCATCATCAAAAAGTCTACAAACAATAAATGCTGGAGAGGGTGTGGAAAAAAGGGAAACCTCTTGCCTTGTTGGTGGGAATGTAAATTGATACAGCCACTATGTAGAACACTATGGAGGTTCCTTAAAAAACTAAAAATAGAACTACCATGTGACCCAGCATACGGGGCATATACCCTGAGAAAACTATAATTCAGAAAGAGTCATGTAGCACAATGTTCATTGCAGCTCTATTTACAATAGCCAGGATACGGATACAACCTAAGTGTCCATCAACAGCTGAATGGATAAAGAAGATATGGCAAATATATACAATGGAATATTACTCAGCCATAAGGAGAAACGAAATCGAGTTTTTTGTAGTGAGGTGGATGGACCTAGAGTCTGTCATACAGAGTGAAGTAAGTCAGAAAGAGAAAAACAAATACCGTATGCTAACACATATATATGGAATCTAAGAAAAAAATGATTCTGATGAACCTAAGGGTAGGACAGGAATAAAGATGAAGATGTAGAGAATGGACTTGAGGACATGGAGCATGGGAAGGGTAAGCTGGGACAAAGTGAGAGAGTGGAATGGACATATATACGCTACCAAATGTAAAATAGCTAGCTAGTGGGAAGCAGCCGCATAGCGCAGGGATATCTGCTTGGTGCTTTGTGCCCACCTAGAGTGGTGGGATAGGGAGTGTGGGAGGGAGATGCAAGAGGGAGGAAATATGGGGAGACATGTATATGTATAACTGATTCTCTTTCTTATACAGCAGAAACTAACACACCAATGTAAAGCAATTATACTCTAATAAAGATGTTAAAAAAAATTAATACACGGAAATCTGTTGCATTTCTATAAACAATGAAATTTCAGAAAGAGAAATTAAAGAAACAATCCCGTTTACCATAGCATAAAAAAGAATAAAATCCCTAGGAATAAACCTACCTAAAGAGGCAAAAAAACTGTACTCTGAAAACTATTAGATACTGCTGAAACGAATCAAAGATGACACAAACAGATGGACAGATATACCGTGTTCTTGGAGTGGAAGAATCAGTATTGTCAAAATGCCTATACTACCCAAGGCAATCTACAGATTCAGTGCAATCCCTATCAATTTACCAATGGCATTTTTCACAGAACTAGAACAAAAAATTTTAAAATTTGTATGGAAAACAAAAATACCCCAAATAACCAAAGCAATCTTGAGAAAGAAAAACAGAGCTGGAGGAATCAGGCTACCTGACTTCAGACTATACTACAAAGCTACAGTAATCAAAACGTGGTATGGGAACAAAAACAGACATATAGATCAATGGAATAGGATAGAAAGGCCAAAAATAAACCCACACACCTTTTGTCAGTTAATCTATGACAAAGGAGGCAAGAGTATACAGTGGAGAAAAGTTAGTCTCTTCAATAAGTGGTGCTGGGAAAATTGGACAGCGACATGTAAAAGAATGAACTCAGAACATTCTCTAACACTATACACAAAAATAAACTCAAAATGGATTACATACCTAAATGTATGACCAGATACTATAAAACTCCTAGAGGAAAACATAGGCAGAACACTCTTTTACGTAAATCACAGCAATATCTTTTTCAGTCCATCTCCTAGAGTAATGTAAATAAAAACAAATGGGACCTAAATAACTCAAAAGCTTTTGCACAGCAAAGGAAACCATAAACAAAACGAAAAGACAACCCTCAGAATGGGAGAAAATATTTGCAAATGATGCAACCAACAAGGGATTAATCTCTAAAATTTACAAGCAGCTCATGTGGCTCAACATCAAAAAAACAAATGACCCCTCAAAAAATGGTCAGAATACCTAAATAAACATTTCTCCAAAGATGACATACAGATGGCCATGAGGTACATGAAAAGATGCTCAACATGGCTAATTATTAGAGAAATGCAAATCAGAACTACAATGAGATATCACCTCACACCAGTCAGAATGGCCATCATCAAACAGTCTACAAATAATAAATGCTGGAGAGGGTGTGGAGAAAAGGGAACCCTCCTACACTGTTAGTGGGAATGTAAATTGGTATAGCCACTATGGAGAACAGTATGGAGGTTCCTTAAGAAACTAAAAATAGAGCTACAACATGATCCAGCAATCCTACTCCTGGGCATATATCCAGAGAAAAACATGGTTCAAAAGGATATATGCACCCCGATATTCATTGTAGCGCTGTTTACAATAGCCAAGACAGGGAAGCTACCTAAATGTCCATCAACAGATGAATGGATAAAGAAGATGTGGTACATATGTACAATGGAATATTAGCCATTAAAAAAATAAAATAATGGCATTTGTAGCAACATGGATGGACCTGGAGATTACCATACTAAGTGAAGTAAGTCAGACAGAGAAAGACAAATATCATATTAGTCTCTTCAATAAGTGGTGCTGGGAAAATTGGACAGCGACATGTAAAAGAATGAACTCAGAACATTCTCTAACACTATACACAAAAATAAACTCAAAATGGATTACATACCTAAATGTATGACCAGATACTATAAAACTCCTAGAGGAAAACATAGGCAGAACACTCTTTTACGTAAATCACAGCAATATCTTTTTCAGTCCATCTCCTAGAGTAATGTAAATAAAAACAAATGGGACCTAAATAACTCAAAAGCTTTTGCACAGCAAAGGAAACCATAAACAAAACGAAAAGACAACCCTCAGAATGGGAGAAAATATTTGCAAATGATGCAACCAACAAGGGATTAATCTCTAAAATTTACAAGCAGCTCATGTGGCTCAACATCAAAAAAACAAATGACCCCTCAAAAAATGGTCAGAATACCTAAATAAACATTTCTCCAAAGATGACATACAGATGGCCATGAGGTACATGAAAAGATGCTCAACATGGCTAATTATTAGAGAAATGCAAATCAGAACTACAATGAGATATCACCTCACACCAGTCAGAATGGCCATCATCAAACAGTCTACAAATAATAAATGCTGGAGAGGGTGTGGAGAAAAGGGAACCCTCCTACACTGTTAGTGGGAATGTAAATTGGTATAGCCACTATGGAGAACAGTATGGAGGTTCCTTAAGAAACTAAAAATAGAGCTACAACATGATCCAGCAATCCTACTCCTGGGCATATATCCAGAGAAAAACATGGTTCAAAAGGATATATGCACCCCGATATTCATTGTAGCGCTGTTTACAATAGCCAAGACAGGGAAGCTACCTAAATGTCCATCAACAGATGAATGGATAAAGAAGATGTGGTACATATGTACAATGGAATATTAGCCATTAAAAAAATAAAATAATGGCATTTGTAGCAACATGGATGGACCTGGAGATTACCATACTAAGTGAAGTAAGTCAGACAGAGAAAGACAAATATCATATGATATCGCTTATATGTGGATTCTAACAAAACCCGAAACAATTGAAGTTATTTACAAAATAGAAACAGACTCACAAACTTAGAGAACAACCTTATGGTTATCATAGTGGAAGGGTAGGGGGAAGGGATAGATTGGGAGTTTGGGATTGACATGTACACACTGCTATATTTAAAATAGATATTCCCTAACACCATACACAAAAATAAACTCAAAATGGATTAAAGACCTAAATGTGACTGGACAATATAAAACTCTTGGAGGAAAATTAGGAAGAACACTCTTTGACATAAATTACGGCAAGATCTTTTTTGGCCCACCTCCTAGAGTAATGAAAATAAAAACAAAAATATACAAATGGGGCCTAATGAAACTTAAAAGCTTTTTCCAAGCAAAGGAAACCATAGACAAGTCCAAAAGACAACCCTCAGAATGGGAGAAAATATTTGCAAATGAAGCAACTGACAAGGGATTAATCTCCAAAATATACAAACAGCTCATGCAGCTCAATATCAAAAAACGAGCAACCCAATCAAAAAATGAGAGGAAGACCCAAACAGACATTTCTCCAAAGAAGACATACAGATGACCAAGAGGCACATGAAAAAGATGCTCAATATCACTAATTATTAGAGAAATGCTAATCAAAACTACAATGAGGTATCACCTCACATTGGTCAGAATTGCCATCATCAAAAAAATCTACAAACAATAAGTGCTGGAGAGGGTGTGGAGAAAAGGGAACCCCCTTGCACTATTGGTGGGAAAGTAAATTGATAGAGCCACTATGGAGAACAGTGGAGGTTGCTTAAAAACTAAAAATAGAACTACCATGTGACCCAGCAATCCCACTACTGGGCATATACCCTGAGAAAGCCATAATTTAAAAAGACACAAGCACCCCAGTGTTTATTGTAGCACTATTTATAATAGCCAGGACATGAAAGCAACCTAAATGTCCATCGATAGATGAATGGATAAAGAAGATGTTGTATATATATATACGATGGAATATTACTCAACCGTAAAAAGGAATGAAATTGGGTCATTTGCAGAGACGTGGATGGACCTAGAGACTGTCATACAGAGTGAAGTAAGTCAGAAAAAGAAAAACAAATATTGTATATTAATGCATATATGTGGAATCTAGAAAGATGGTGCAGATGAACCTATTTGCAAAGCAGAAATAGAGACCCAGCTGTACAGAAGAAATGTATGGACACCAGGGTGAAATGAATTGGGAGACTGGGATTGACATACATACACTAATATGTATAAAGTAGATAACTAATGAGAACCTGCTGTGTAGCACAGGGAACTCTACTCAATGCTCTGTGATATCCTAAATGGGAAGGAAATCCAAAAAAGAGAGGATATATGTATACATATCGCTGATTCACTTCACTGTACAGCAGAAATTAACACAACATTGTAAAGCAACTATACCCCAATTAAAAAAAAAAAGGTAACCAACAAGGACCTGCTATATAGCACAGGGAACTGTGCTCAATACTCTGTAATAACCTAAATGGGAAAAGAATTTGAAAAAGAACAGATATATGTATATGTATAACTGAATCACTTTGCTGTACATCTGAAACTAACACAGCATTGTTAATCAACTATACTACAATATAAAATTTTTTAAATTCACAAATTTTAGTATTTGAGAATGTACCAGATTTTTAAAGCAAAAAGGCACAACTGCATCTGTGAAGTTAAAGATGAAATAGTCAATTACATGTTCAAGTTCGCATACTCAACACACACACAACACACAAATGTGCATAGTGTGTGGATACATTTTGTGGGTATAGGAGATTTGAATGTGAAACAGAAAAGCTTAACAAGTCTATTGGCTACCATTTAACGAGTTGTACTTTGCTGCATTCTAGACATTAGGTGTTTGATAGGGCTTTGTGATGGACCAGCAGGAACAAGTTGCCAATGCTTCTATTGGGTAATTGGAGTAACTGTCCTTTCATTTTTAATTTCATGCTGTAAATTTATAATATTGGGAGTATTAAATTACCTCATCTCTAAATTGGGGATAATAAAAGTATTGCCTCATGGGTTGATTCTGAATAGTAAAAGAGTTTATCTAGCACATAGTAAATGCCACTCTGCTTCTGTGCTTTGAGTATTGCTGTTAAAAGCTGTCTACCCCCAATTAACACCAAATCTAAGGAATACGTACTGTGGGGATCCTGATGAAGGACACTTGTCAGGGTGAAGATGATTTTTGCATTGCAGATCAACATGATGAGAAGAGGGATGATGAAGAGGCAGGCAAAGGTGAAAAAGTTATAAAAGGCTTGATGCCACCATTGTGGAAAACTGCAGTGTGTTACACATTGAGAGAAACCTTCTGTCTGTCCAGAGTCATCTGCTAAATGGATCATCCTGAAGATGTATAACTGTATGAGAAAATATTTTAAAAAGTGATGTTGCTTATTTTCAAACAGTATTTGCAAGTTTTCTTGAAAGTTTTCTCTTCTGTATTCTGCTAACCTTCTAACATGTTGTTGCCCAAAGCAACTGCTAAGCATCTTGATATTCTTTTGGCATTTCTATAAAAATTTATAAGTGGATTTTTACTTAAAATATGTTTGGGTAATGTGAATGGATCTGTAGGATTTTGGATTTCTTTTGCAGTTATTTCAACCTTGCAGCACAATCATCAACCAAAGATTTAAACCTTGTTTGTATTTCAATTTCAGATGCTATTATGCTGAGTAAACTTTTTGCAAGTGATTTTGCAAGTGATTTTATTGTTATATCCTCAGCACATAAAACTGTGTCTGGTATTTAGAATATACCCTCAAAATACAAATTTAAATTTTATTTTTGAGACACAAAATCTCATTAAAATGGTCATAAAACATGAACAGTTCACAGAAAAGATATAACAGTGGCCCTTAAGCATATGAAAAGACGTTCAACCTCACTTATGAGAGCATTGCCAACCAATTAAGGCTACAATGATATGCCATCTTCTACTATCAAGATTGGCAAAATTAAAAAAAAAATAGTAGCACACTTTCATGGCAAGGCTGTAGGGAAACAGGGACTCATACATTGCTAATGGGCATGCAAATAGGTACAACCATTGAGGGGAATTTGGCAATAACTAGCATAACTACATATGCATTTACCTTTGACTCAGCAATCTGACATTCAGGAATTTACCCTGAAGATACACCCCTACTTCCATTATATGAAAATACATATGCACAAGATTATCCATTGATGCATTGCTTATAATTGAAAAACATTGAAAATAATCTAAATAACAATTCATTGAATAGTAACTGAATAAACTACAGTTGGCCACACAATGGGGTGCTGTACAATTGTAAAAAAAAGAGTAAGGGTAATTTATGTGTGTGTGTGTGTGTGTGTGTGTGTGTGTGTGTGTGTGTGCATGTGTACACGTAAATACATTTATTCCAGCTCTGCCTGTGGAGAGAGCCTAGGAATAATGACATCCGAGTAGCAATGAGCACACCCAGCACTGCAGCGTCCAGATCTTGTTTTCTAAGTATCATTCTCTACCAAAAGGAACCAGACCTAACTGGAGAAATGGGTAATCCCAAGGCTGGGGAAAGCAAAGTACAATATGTCCTTGGAACAGGTGTTGTGCTGAAAAGTCAGAAAATGTCCAGAGAATGATGGAGCATATGAAAAATGTTCAGGCACCAGCTTGAAAAAGCTTCAGTTGGCCAAATCTGGGATAGTTTAAGCATGAAAACAAACACTGATAGAAAAGAATGATAAACTATCGAATAAAGAAAGAAACCATGACTCCATGCTGATATAAATTACAAATCAACAATGACAAATAAATGGGGAGAGGAAAAAGCTCTTTACTGTAGAAAGTCAATGAATAAATGTAAAAGGTATAGTGGAAGTAGTGATTACCATTTTGTAATCAGTCTAATAATAATTGATTCAGGCAAGAATCACCAATGGATGGTAAAAATATGGGTGTAAGTTTGAGGAGAGTAGTTTATTTATATCATCTCAAAGTATCTACCTGCAGGATACATGTCATTATAACGTTATTATAAAATAATAACTTTACTAGTCGAGAAATAAGCAAACAATTAACATTGCCAATAATGGGACCAATCGACAACTTCTGCTTCCTTCTAGAAGATGCTGCGAAGAAAGTGTCACCTCTTAGGTATTTTTTGATAATAGTGTGTGGATGAAGAATGTCACCTTCCATATCAGTAAACAAAGGATGTTGTGGCCATCAAGCCATAGCCCCTACAGCCACCCCCGACTGTGCACACTGAGGGGATTCAGGATGGAAAAAGGCAGGATACTGGCTCTAGATAGTTAAGGTGCATTTCAAAGGGATGATTTCAATAAGTCTGGACTCTTGCACCTTCCCATACTTAGAAAAGCGCTAAATTCATTAACTTGAGATGTATCATTTTTCTTTAATTAACAATAATCTTTTGATGTTCCGACTACCTGGTTTTTGTTGCAAAAAACCCTATACATCCTAGCTCCTCCCTTGCTTCTTGGGAACAGTCCCTCAGACTTATCTGAGAGGCTGTCTTCCGGGCTTATGTCCTCAGAAAATCTGCTGAGTAAAACAATTCTCAACTTTTAGGTTGTACTTTTTTTCAGTCGACAAGTGCATAACCTGAATCTACCCACGAGCAAACATCAGACAAACTCAAATTGAGGGGCATTCTACAAAATAATTGGCCTGCACTCTTCAAAAATGTCAGCATCGTGAAATTCAAAGGAAGACCAAGGAATGGCTCCAGTTTAAAGGAGACTAAAAAGACATGGCAACTGAATCCCTCGCATAATCTTGGTTTTGCTAAAAGGGATATTACTGAGACAGCGAATGAGATATGGATAAGGTATATAGATAAAAAATAGCACTGTATTAATGGTAATTTCCTGATTTTGATAATTAGTACTGTGGTTATGTGCTAGAAAAAACACAATGAAGTATTGAAAGGGACATCATGTCTGAACTTACTTTTAAACAAGCCAGAAAAAAATGTATACAAGAGAGAGAATAAGGCAAATAAACAAATGTAGTAAAATGTTAATATTTGAGGAATCCAAGGGAAAGGTATCCTAGAAATCTTTGTATGATTCTTGCAACCTTTCTCTAAGTGTGAAATTATGTTAAAAAAAGAACAAGTTGAGTTAACTATTAAGGAAACGTTGCAAGTGGTTTTCAAAAACAGGTTCTAGTGCACATTTATTTATCCTTTCCCCATCCGTCAAGCACATTTCTTACTTAGTCATTTCCAAGATTTTCTACTGAAAAACTTCATTTTACCATGAAACATTATTAAAATGAAAAGAGTGCCCAAGCACTTTAAAACTGATAGCAAGTTAATTCAAGCAAAAATGTTACAGGATTTTTTCTTTTAAGCAAATGAGGGAGAGTATACATTTTCATTAGCTGTTGATTAAATTGATTAAATTAGTAAATTTAAATTACATTTAATTAACTTAATAGGCCCAGAATTTCTTTCCTTTTTGGGAGGGGTGGAGTGGGAGTAGATTATGCCTTTAAAAAAATACTGTTTTTCCTCTTTGCTTGTAGAGTAGAAAAATTTTATTAAATGTAAAATATAAATATAATAAAATATATACAAATGTAATAAAATGTAAGTAAGTATAATACAAAATATAAACCTATTTCTTTTATTTGTAGTTAAAATGTTGATTTTCAGTTTCAGATCTTTTCAGCGTCAAGGGCAAAAATGAATTTTAATATCAATCCACTAGAGGGCGCCAATGATCATATTATCTATCTTAAAGTCGAAAAGACATACATTTAGCTAATTCTATTTTATGATCCAGACCAACTTTTTCCACATTACAAAGTGACCCTTTCAGTTTTTCCATACTTCTTTGCAAACTGACCTTATTTAAAGTTCAGTTTGAATTTGACTCAACAGGTGTTGTGAGTTGAAATTCCTGGAAGGGTTCCTTCGCATAGAATCCGAGAGTCCTATATTTATTAAAAATCTTTTCCTCTCTACCTCCCCAATCAGCCTTGGAACCAGATGACCCGAATTTGATTTTATGCTCTGCACTGGGTCACATTTTCACTTTAATATTTCATGTTTTTAAGTTATAACAATGAAACTTTCAATAAAATTGACTTTATAGTACTATGATTTGAATTTGGTTGTCATCTTTATTTATGTAACAAATGCTAGTTTTTAAAGCAGCTCCTTGGTCAAAAAACTATACTTGGCACACTCTGTCGTAAAAGATGAACTACATATATCCTGCCATCAGGGAATTAAATTTTTGGTAGGGGAGATGTAGCATGTATGTGACACCTGTAATACAAGATAGACTGTGATAAGTTCCAAAGGAGAGGTATAGTGTTATGAAAATTCGGAATCTTACTTGCCCATAAATTAATTTGTTTTAGGCTTGGTTCCGTTTATTTGCAGCTCCAAGGCCATGTTCATTTGAATGATTAAGATAAGGATCCACTTTACTTCCTGTGGTTCTTTTGTCCTTGGATCATATTTTTAAAATTTCTTTATGTTTCTTTACTCTCATGCCTGGCCCCAGTTCTCATCAGTGTTTGCTTTATTTTGCCCTCAACAATAGCAATCTGTTTTCCATATTTACAGTCCTTGCAGATGCTGTTCCTCATAGCATATTATTTTTAACCTTCACCTTACCCACACTAGTGACAACATGACCTAATCTTTTCCAAAGGTGATTAACTTTAGATGATGTGCTTCAGGTTCCTCTCATCTATAAAAGGGAGATATTAATAGTATCTGCCTCTAGGAGCTGTCATGACAATTAACAAGTGAATACTTGCACTTAGAGTAGTGCCTGGCACACAACACTATGTAAATTATAATCATTATTAAAATAAAAAGAGGCACACAACTTACAAATATGTATCATATATATATGATATATATATGTGTGTGTGTGTGTCTGTGTTTTTTTGGCCATGCCATGGGGCATGCGAGATCTTAGTTCCCTGACCAGGGATTGAACCTGTGCCCCCTGCATTGGGAACACGGAGTCTTAACTACTGGACTGCCAGGGAAATCCCTGTGATATCTCTCTCTCTCTCTCTCTCTTCTTTTTTTTTTTATAATTTGTAAGAGTCTTTTTTAAAATTTATTTATTTATTTATTTTTGTCTGCTTTGGGTTTTCGTTGCTGCGCACAGGCTTTTCTCTAGCTGTCGCGAGCGGGGGCTACTCTTTGTTGTGGTGTGCAGGTTTCTAATTGCGGTGGCTTCTCTTGTTGCAGAGCGTGGGCTCTAGGTGCACTGGCTTCAGTAGTTGTGGCACATAGGCTTAGTTGCTCCGTGGCATGTAGGATCTTCCTGGACCAGGGATCGGACCTTGTCCCCTGCATCAACAGGCGGGTTCTTAACCACTGCACCACCAGGGAAGTCCGTCCCTCTGATATCTCTTAACTATCTATTCTCACCTTAAGATTTTCCTGTCTTTTTCTTCTTCAGCCTCCTACAGGAAGAAAGAAAATAGACAATATTGTATAGTACGATATATTGTAGTCATTAAAAACTCTGGGTATGGAGCTAACTGGATGTACTGACACCTCCACTTACTAGATGGTAATCTTGGCCATGTTACATGGCATTCATAATCTTAGTTTATTCATGAATAAAATAAAGATACTAATTGTATCTAATTTATATGGTTATTGGGAGCCTTACATGAAGTAATGAACACAGAAGGGAGTTCCCTGGTGGCCTAGTGGTTAGGATTCTGTGCTTTCACTGCTGCGGCCTGGGTTCAATCCCTGCTCAGGGAGCTGGGACCCCTCAAGCTGTGCAGCATGGTTGAAAAAAACAAGACAAAATAAAAACACAGTACAGAAGAGGGACTTCCCTGGTGGTCCAGTGGTTAAGACTCTGCACTCCCAATACAGGGAGCCCATGTTTGAACTAGATTCCGCATGCTGCAACTAAAAGATCCCTCATCCTGCATGCTGCAACTAAAGATCCCGCAGGTAGCAAAGAAGATCCCTCGTGCCTCAACTAAGACCTGGTGCAGCTAAATAAATAAATAAATAAATATTTAAAAACCCCCACAGAAGCATTTAGCACAATTCCTGGCACATATTTATGTACTGAATAACTATTATTTATCAAAATCATCATCATTATTGTTATTTTTGCTATTAGCATGCTATTACTATGTTCCAGTACTGTTTTGGGCATATTGTACACGTGTAACGAGTATTTATTGAATTTAAACTGCTTGTCAAGTTCAGAAGTGCATTCTAGCCCTGTAAATTCTGTGTGTAACAGGCAAGCCTCCACATTTATTCAGACCACATGTCTTCACACCAAAGAATAAAGGATTGCTCATATACAACAGACCCTCCAAATCTGTGGGTTCCACATCTGCAGATTCAACCAACTGCAGATGGTAAAATATTTGGAAAAAAAATTTCAGAAAGTTCCAAAAAAGCAAAACTTGAATTTGCCAAGCTCCAGCAACTATTTACATAACACTTACATTGTATTTAGAATTATTTACCTAGCATTTACATTGTATTAGGTATTATAAGTAATCTAGATTTAAAGTATATGGGAGGATGTGTGTACGTTACATGCAAATACTATGCCATTTTATATAAGGGACTTGAGCATCTGGGAAATTTATTATCGGCAGCCACGGGGTGGGGTGGGGGGAGAGGGAGCGTATCCAGGAACCAATCCCCCAGGACACTGAGGGATGACCATATCTTCCCTGCAGGCCTGGGTTACCTATAGAATTAAGCTGTCAACATGTAATTCACCCTAGTAACACAGATAAACTAATGATGTGAATTCTATCTGCAAATAATTTGCTGCTCTGGAGTTCTTGTGGTCTTAGGTGACTGTCATTGGAAACCTTATTATTTTTAATTAGATATGGACACATCTAATTCAGGAAATATTTTCTTAACATGCACTTACTAGCCTAACCATAGCCGGTTTTAAATCAGATATCCTTTCAGGTTCTGTTTGTTGCCTTGCCTCCCCTCCACTCCCCTCCTCTCCCCTGCCCTTCCCTTCCCTTGCTTTTCCATTCCTTTTCTTTCTCACCCTTCCTCCCTTTCTTCCTTTCTTATCCTGCTTTTAGATACAATACTTCCAAGACTTGAATCATTATGCTCTGGCATATAAAGCTTTCAGAGTGAGTAGGACAGCTTGGTGACTAGGGAGTATATTGGCCAAATTTACTTATCAGTCAGACTAAATGTCATAATTTGAGAAATATGAAGTAATCTTTATATAAGCGATTTTTTTTGCTGTTTCTTAAATAATTATTTAATTTTCATACTCATATTTCCCTATTATTTTTTTCTCCTGACTTCAAAAACCCTGTTATGAAGGAAGTAATGAAGATAGGAAAAGAGGAAGGAATGAACATTGAGTGTTTAAGTGTAAAGTCTTGTACTGGATGATTTTATATATCTTACTCGTTACAATTGAAAATTACAAAAGAATTGTAATTCTTTACAATTACCCTTTTAAACTTAGTTAACTAATTTACTCAGATAGCTGGTAAGAGACAGAATTGAGATCTGAAACCAGCTTTGTTTAAATCCAGTATCCATGCTATTTTGACTATCCCATTGCCTTTCAGACTTGCAACGGGATCTGAGGTCTTCAGAGACTATGACCAAGCAGAGAACTGGGGCTCCTTTATCCCTATTTGACCAGAGCAAGTCCACTTATATCTGTTTCATTTACTGAAGCTCCACATATAATTCCGTTTTAAAAGAAAATTCCATTACTAGCAAAAAGTATGACATTTTGGCCACACTATGCTAAAACTTCTGAAAATATATCCCCAAATCATCACAGAACTCTGAGGTTATTAGGAAGGTGGAAAAGCAAGGTGGTCAGTTTGAAATTTGGTCATTCTGAGCTCTAGCAAAATGTCATAAATTCTTAGATTCCTGGCAATGTGACAACTAGCTCGTTAGTTTATTTCTTTATTCAACTTAGGTATGAATTACTCAAGTGATAGAATATCAATATATGCACCAAAAGATGAAGATAAAAGTCATCCTTTCAATGTAAATTAGCCATGACAGGGTGCGCCTTTGTCAATGGGCTTCTCCGTGGAGCGTGGTGAAGCGTGAGGTGTACTCACTGTGTATCCCATGGTCTGGAAATAAAAAGCCCTCCCTACCTCTTGTCTTCCCCATCAAATACACATAACATTAGTCACAGGGTTGAAACCTCTTTTATTCAGAGAGAGAGCAGAGAGCTATAATAAAAAGATAAACTGGACTTAGTGAAAAGACAGGAGTCCAACAGGCCAAGTGGCATTGGGCAAACAATGAATCCCTTTAAACCAGTGCTTTTCAAACTGCGGGTTGTACCCATCAGTTGGTTGTAATCAACATTAAAAAATGAAATGGAACAGAGTAGAATATTTATTTTATGAAAACTTTTCTCAGTTGTAAGTGTGTGAGAGAGACAAAGTCTTTATGTAGTATGTATATCTTTCTGTTACTGTCAAAAATGTTTGAAGGACATTGCTTTCAAAGGTTCTTTTTGTATGTTCTCTTATATGTGAATTGGGGACAATAACACAGCTTTTATGTACCTCACAGAGTCAATGTAAATACCAAATAAGATTATGACTGTGCGGTTTTTCAGGAAACTTCAACAAAGTGCTTTATAAATTTAAAGTGTTGCTGAAATCAAAAATGGGTCATTTGTTTTACAAAATGAAAGAGTACTACCATTTTCTGTGGCCCACATTCGCACAAATCTCTCAGGTAGAGTAATGTATTTGAGCTCAGGCTATTACATGAAATTCCTAAACAATTCGAAATTAATTTCATATTTTCTTTTCATTATATCAAGACAGATAAGTATTTGGCATTTTCTTTCTGTTATTGCTGTGATAGACTTAGATGAAAATAATTGAATTAATTCATCAATATTTATTTATAGTCTCTGGGAGAGTCCTTTAAAAGAAAGTGAAATTCTGGGTTTGTGTTTGTTATTATCACAAATTGACTTATTTAGACTTTTGTTTAGACTTCCAAATGCATCAATATCCCAAATTACCAAATGCTTTCCAAATAGCTCTTTTACTAGCCTGCCTTCTCTCCCCCTTCAAACAAATAGACAGGCAGGCAAACAAACAAACCCTTCTGTTCCCAACCTACCTGTCTATTCTAATGGTTTTTAAACTCCTTGGCTAAAAATATTGGAACTTTATTTTACTTTGGTCTATTACTAACCCCCCTAAATCCAATTTGTTGCCAAGATTTGTTTTTTTGGTTGAAACATCCCTCATAAATACTATCAACCTCCTCTAACACCATCCTAGCCTCCAACCTAATCACCTCATCACCAGATGACCTGAAAAGACTTCTTTGCCTCTCTCCACCCTATTTGGTTTATGTAATTTTCTCAAAACATTTTTGTTAAAAATCATTTTATAATGTACAACATGATGGCTACAGTTAACACTGATGTTTGATGTATAGAAAAGTTGTTGAGAGTAAATCCTAAGCATTCTCATCACAAGGAGAAAAAAATTTTTTTTTCTTTTCTTTTTACTGTATCAATATGAGATGTTGGATGTTAGCGGAACCTATTGTGGTAATCATTTCACAATATATGTAAATCAAACTATCATGCTGTACCCCTTAAATTTATACAATGATGTATATCAATTATTTCTCAATAAAACTGGAAATAAGAAAATAAAACCAAAAATAAATTTTACTCCTTGCACAGGACTCATGAAGGCTATATGGCTTCTGCATTATTTTCAGAATTTCCCGTGGATATTGGTGCCTTCTGTTATATACATCCATTCCACCCCCAATGATTGATTCATGTATCCAAACTTTTTTTTTCTTTCTTTCTTTCTTTTTTTTTTTTTTTGTAAAAGGTGAAAGGTCTACTTGATCTGGAGAGAAACGGGAGTATCCAAACATTTAAAATTTCTATTTTTGTTGGGTATCTCATTGTGTACTGTGAATATGAAGTTGAACATAAGTCTTCACTGTTGTAAGAGCAAATACTATAATGTCAAAGACAAACAAATACATAATCATAATGTTTTCTGACAAAGAAATAATGTGCCATGAGGTCAAAGGAAAGACAGCAACCACCAAATCTAATTTCCTGCTACTCTCAACTCTCAGTCTTTCACTTCAGCCAAACAAGTCTCCTATGAAAATTAATCACTTTTCAACCTTTGCTGAGAAATATATGTGATCCTTGGCTTACTTTTTCCATCCAAAAATCATTCCTCTTTAAAAACTCTGTTCATCCTTCTTTTACCCTAAAACCTTCCTTTACCATTTCAACTCTTGTTCATCTCTCTCTCTCTTCTTACACTTCTAGTATGTTTAAAAACTTTTTGGTACATAGTTATATTCATTTTATGTAAGTTTTGTCTCTACAACTGAATGACACTTTCTTTGAGGGCTGTTTCTTTGTTTCATCAGTACCAGCTCAGCGTTAGGAACCTAACTTCTGTTTATCTTTTCTAAGAAAACTGGACAATACACAGCACTCCTACTTTAAAGAAGTAAAATGGAAAATTTCAGAGCATAAGCCTTTGCTAAGCAACCTCATTTTAAGTGACATATTTGCTAAACTAATTCTTGTATATGCAGTCACTGTGAGAATAATTGTAATATGCTTTTTTCCAGGGAAATTAAAGCATTTTGGTTTTTCCCATTTCTTCTTCAATAAAACACACACTGATATACAAAAAATGCTAAGGGAGGAATTGGTGGGAGAATTTAGATATCTAGCTTTCTAGTGCAAGAAAATGCACTAGAAAGAATGAAAAAAATTTTTTAAGGGTTACAAATATTCAGATTTTATTATAAATAAAATACTATTTTTTTAAACATAAAAAATGCCAAGTGTTGCATTTTATTTACTACCCTGGAGATCAAGACTGTAGATTTTAAGGCAAACAGCTAAAGTGAAGGCACATGGAAAAGGGCCACAGTTGGAATTAAAAGGGAAAATTTCAGGGAATAGCTATGTATGTTCCCTGTGACACCCAGCATTCTGCCGCAGCCACCTTGTCAATTTTATTAATAAAATACAGATAACTAGAACTATACAATAAAATAATGGCTATATTGCAGGAGTGTAATTAAGGTATCATCTTATAAATAACTTTTATTTTAAAAATAAAATTCTGCTTATGTGTCCTGGCTATTGTAAATAGAGCTGCAATGAACATTGTGGTACATGACTCTTTTTGAATTATGGCTTTCTCAGGGTATATGCCCAGTAGTGGGATTGCTGGGTCTTATGGTAGTTCTGTTTTTAGTTTTTTCAGGAACCTTCAAACTGTTCTCCATAGTGGCTGTATCAATTTACCTTCTCACCAAATGTGCAAGAGGGTTCCCTTTTCTCCACACCCTCTCCAGTATTTATTGTTTGTAGATTTTTTGATGATGGCCATTCTGACCGGTGTGAGATTATATCTCATTGTAGTTTTGATTTGCATTTCTCTAATGATTAATGATGTTAAGCATTCTTTCATGTGTTTGTTGGCAATCTGTATATCTTATTTGAAGAAATGTCTGTTTAGGTCTTCTGCCCATTTTTGGATTGGGTTGTTTGTTTTATTGATATTGAGCTGCATGAGCTGCTCATAAAGTTTGGAGATTAATCCTTTGTCAGTTGCTTCATTTGCAAATATTTTCCCCCATTCTGAGGGTTGTCTTTTCATCTTGTTTATGGTTTCCTTTGCTGTGCAAAAGCTTTTAAGTTTCATTAGGTCCCATTTGTTTATTATTGTTTTTATTTCCATTTCTCTAGTATATATGGACATATATACACTACCAAATGTAAAATAGATAGCTAGTGGGAAGCAGCCGCATAGCACAGGGAGATCAGCTTGGTGCTTTGTGACCACCTAGAGGGGTGGGATAGGGAGGGTGGGAGGGAGGGAGACGCAAGAGGGAAGAGAGGATATATGTATGGGGATATATATGGGGATATATGTATATGTATAACAGATTTACTTTGTTATAAAGCAGAAACTAACACACCATTGTAAAGCAATTATACTCCAATAAAAATGTTTAAAAAATTAAAATAAAAATAAAATTCTGTTTAAAAATATACCACACAGATGGAAAAGGAGAAAAGAAACAACAACAACAACAAATCCCCAAAATTTCACTGTGGCCTAAGACTTACTGGAGTGAACCTGACCCATAGGCTAGATGGAAAACTACCTTAACAGTCTATCTTCAGTCCTTTTCCTGCAACCTTGACCAAAACATCTGTTAGGATGCGGCCACTTAACAAGAGGAACTAGCTAGGAAACACTGATGTGAACACTTAGCAAGAAAGAGCCACGCTTCCTGTTATAAAAGAGGCCTGAGAGGAGGAACGGAGTGGAAGCTTAGGAGGATGCCAGGTCAAAACACTGGTAAGTCAAATCTGGGATGCAAGGAGGAGATGGAAAGGGGAAGAACTAGGTTAGACCACCTCTCCCTCTCTGCCTTTCCGCAGCACAGTCCCTGATGCCCTACAAGTACTCAGTAATTATGCAGCCCCTCATCAGAATGATCCATCCAGCTCAAACAATTGCCAGAAGGTTTTAATGTCTTGCACTATTTAGTGAGTCCTGTGTGACAGTTTTTGTTTGTTTTTTGTTTTTATGCAACCTGGCCAGTTTAGAATGTCTAGATAAATTTCCATTTGTAGTGACAAGTTTTTGGAGAATCACAGTAAACTCTGACTTTACTTCTTGACACATCCTTGTACCCTGGGTTCACCATAGAGTACATTTACAAGCATAGAGACAACTTGTTCATCTGTTATTAAAGGATCTTTGCCATTTTCAAGAATGTGTCCTTTTCTTCAGAGATCTGACTGTTGAAGAGGCAGATTCTGAAGGTCAAATCAACCAGGTTGCCTCTGATGAAGACATTCTGGAGAGATATCTTCTTTCTATAGGAGAGGGCCTTGCCTGAACCAACAGTCTTATAGTTTTGCTAACAGCCTGTTACAGTCTAGCCTACCTCCAGAAAAGCTCAAGTCAACCTCAGGGAAATGTTCAAATTTCCAAAAGTCTGAGATTTCCCACATTTCCTCTTTATTCAATCCCACATACCTGCAAACTGCAGAAAAACATACTAATCAAGGATAGTTCTCTCTAAGTTGCAATGACAGAAGACTCAAGCCCCAAATAAAACAAGTTATACGTACTTTCTACCTATGCAAATTTCATTGTTCCTAAAGATTCTCTCAATTTACCATGTCAACCTGAGTGAAAGGAAAAGTAGATGGAAGAATAGAATGGGGATGAGGTCAAATTTGAGAATAGCTACATTTTCAGGGAGCATTTACTAGGTACCAGAGATTATGATAGACACTTTAACACACTATTCATTTAATCATCACAAAAGGTGCATAAAGTAGGCATTACCTCCACTTTATAAGTGAAGGAACTGAAACCCAGAGGGATTAAGACATTTGCCCAAGGTAACAGAGCAGAGCCAGGATTAAATTCCACACTCTGACTTCCAGAACCCAAGCTCTTAGAGATAATACAATACTGCCTTTGACAAGACCTTCATTCAAATTTATATAGGAAATCTGTGATCTCCATGTTCTAAAAAGTTTATGATACTGGTTTACCTGTGGTCCAGCAAAGATGCTACTGAGGAGCCAGGCCAAGCCAATCATGAGCTGTCCGAGCTTGTCGTTGCTTTTCACAGCTAGGGGCCTCGTGATGGCCAGGGAGCGGTCCAGGCTGATCACCACCATCACGAATGCGGGGGCGTACATGGAGAAAAGCTTCAGATAGCTGAGGACTTTGCAGAGGAGTTCTCCAGCATACCATTGCACAGTAATGTTCCACATTCCATCCAGTGGCATGACAATCAGAGTCTCCAACAGGTTGGCTAAGGTCAAATGTTTTAAAAGCACTTTCATTCTTGAGAGTTTTTTCCCTTTCTCTTTCCTTTGAGTCCACTTCTGAAGTTTCAACAAGAAAGAAGCATTGAAAGTTGTGGAGAGTAGAAAAAGGAAGAAAGTAACTGTCACTCGAATCTTTCCAGATAAGGTCAGTGTGGGGAGGTTGCCCTGTGTCAGCGGGATACTGCTGTTGATTGCTGAGCAGTGATTTTGATTCTGTTCAGGAGAGGCGCTGTTTGCCATCCTTCACAGCTGATCTAGCTTCAAAACTTGTGTTTCTGGCACTTCTGATGTTTTAATTGTAATTGCACTCAAAGTGCTGTTTTATTTCAGCCTTCTTTGAAGAGAAACATCACGAGTTTATATTGATGTCAAATTTTGTCCCTGAGATACTTTATATTTAAAGTGAAAGATCAAGGTGAACTTGTTTTGTGCGCTTATAATCCAACAGAGTGCTAAAGCGAGCAAACACTTTCTGAGGGCCAAATGTAACTGTAGTATCTCAGCAGATGGCCTGGTTTCCACAACATTTTTCTTAAGTGAAGAAGGACGTTTGAAACTTAATTTTATATTTAAAATTCACTTATGATACTGTTCAAATAACTCTAATGAAGAGATTTTCTAAAAACTATTACATGTCAACAGATGCAAAATGAAAAAGAAGAAAAATACTAAAAAAAGAACTTGATCCAGTTAAAATTTGTTGTTTTAAGAAACTAATATATTTCTCAAAAACATTTGTTTTCTTTTCAATCACACACTGCTGAGCATTCAAACACTAGATACATAGATTTATTTAAAACGATCCTCCACGAAACGCCAAATTAATACCTTAACAGTTAGAATCAATTTGATCTGCTATAAATTGGGCTGCATTCAAATTTACCAATCAGTCTTAACAGTCAGATTATCCATGCTTAAGTTAGAGTAAAATCATTAACTATTTTTTCTGTTATTGCCTTGATTTCATAATTGTCTAAATATTGTACCTGCCATTATTGTACATATTGCATAAGGTGACTAGGTATTGGAGAGAATACTGTATAAATGCTGTAACCACATCTATGTATGTTTATATATAATATGAATATTTGTTTATATCCCTTTATATGCAATCTGATTGTTTCACATTAGGGTCACTTAGAAACTTTCTCTGTGTTGTTGCTTTAACTTTCATGATGAGTGCTTAATGATGTTGTTTACTAATACTGGTATGACTTAGATTGGAATTTATCAAATCACCAGCTTGATTTGTCTATGTCAACTAGTTTGCTTCTGTGGCAGCCAAAGAAGGAATAATGTTAAGAATAAAGGTAGCTATTTTAATTTAAATGGTCCATTCTTGTTGGTTCATTTATTTGTTCTGTCTTATATTCATTTATTTAATAAATAATTACTAAATACCTGCTATATATACTCTCTTGGCCTTAGCAGGTGATTAAAACGTGAATATGGCATCATCCAGGCCCTGAGGGAACCTATTTGGTAAAGATTAGACAAGGGTACTGGATTTACCTTATGTGCCTCCTCAGTTCCTGCTGTGCTGGCTCCTGGGTCTTGAGCAGCTTAGACCAGTTGCTTACCTGCGTTCCCCTTTGGTTGTCACCACATGCCCAGAAATACTGGCTTTTCTCACTACTTCTAGACTTGGATGAAATATTATACTGCAGGACATGAAATCTGGCTTCGTAAGTGCCTTTCTGAAGGATCGAGAAATATTTTCGAATGGATTATTTTGGTCCTAAATAAACTACTTTAGAAAAATTAGTGGGAGGAATAGATGAGTCAGAAATCAAGAGGCATGTGTTTTTTAGAAAAATGTAACAATGCATTTTTAAGCAGAAATATAGCATAAGTATACAATTCATGCTACTCATTATTTGTGGTAATTCTGTTCTACAGAGTTGCCATGAATTCTGAGTTAGTGAATACTGAACCGTTGCTCCTAGTGAAGATACAGGGTTAGGTTTCTCCAAGCCAAAAACATCATTTGCATCATATAGATTCATTTGCCAATGTCTTTGTAAAACAAGCCCAAATTCATCAGTGTTGAACACCTGCTCCTCCACACACCCTTTTCCTGTATAACACAGAGCAGATATTTTAAAAATTCTGTAATATAATATTGTAAATCAACTATACTTCATTAAAAAATTCTTCCCAAGATGCGATGCCTGATTTGCAGAAATTGCCTCACCTGCAAGTGTGACATTTTTCACACTATATCACCTTTCATGATGTGCAAACCGGTTACCATAAGTTTCTTTGGCTTTCAGTCTCATAACAGTGCTGTCCACTCTACTTTAAAAAATCAGCCCTCATCTCATGAATCCACAAATTTCACCACTTGTGCAGGTTTTCTGTGGTTTCATCACAAACTATAGATTTCACCTTAGCACTCTCTGAAGCAGCCTCATGTACAGATCAGAAAATTTCCTCTTCCTTTTTCTGGGTGTATCATGGTTTTGAGTTATTGACATTGAACTCATGGGCAGAGCACTATAACTTTTGCCTGACAAGGCCCATATAACACATCCATTTTCTCCATAAGGCACATCACAGCCTTCTTGTGCTTAGGAACACTGGACAGGACTTCAGCACTATGCTTGGGGGGCCATTTTAACAGTGAAATCACCAACAAAAAGCACAAACATGGTACTATATATACCATGAAAAACGTGGTACTAAATATACCATGAAAAGGATGCTAGCTTGGAATATGAGAGGTGAAACAAGGAGGCAGAGCATTGCCTTTTTCATCCTTGGCTGGGAAATTGCACCATGAGCAACTCTAGTATTTCCCTATTCTGTGCATGTACATGCCTGGGAATAATCACAAAATCACTATGAATATGATTTGGGGGTTTGAAAGAAATTTTAGCAAATAGATATATTTGCAAATAATAAAGATCAACCATAAATAAGAATTGATGCCAAATAGAATAAAGAAAAATTAAAATTCCCACTAGAACTTCCAAATAATTTAAACTGTATTACAAATGAAAATGTTCATAACATTAAAAATAATAGTGTTTTAATCTAGAAGTTCACAATACATTAAAATATATTTGTTGAACTTGCAGCTATTTTGATTTTATATAGAATATTGAAGAAAGGCAATTTTTTTTCACATCTGATACTTGTGAACATAAATTTTGTACCTCCTGCATTAGCTATAGTAGGTTCCTTAAAATCAAACAGTCTTGATTATAACAGTTTATTATTCTGAAAAACTCAAAAGAGTTTGCATATATATCATGCCAGTTAATCTGATCAAGGCCATATGCTTGAGACAAAACAAAACAAGGTAATCATTGGATAGATTTTATAAATCTGAAAAGCTATTATATGTGGGTCAGCAACCTAAAGAATAAAGGAAAAAATGTTCATGGTAAAATCTGATTACACTGAGGTATATTTTGCCCTTGCCTTCTACATTTAGGGAAAGAAAAACTGATGCATAAAAGCTTCATTGTATCTTTCCTTTCTATTTCTTTCCCTTTCTCTTTCCAAGATTCAGCTTGTTTGAAACTTCTTCCAATATGTATTAGTCCATCAAAGTAAGAAAAAGGAAGTAAAGGAAGATAACAAAAGAAAGAAAGAAAGGAAGAAAAGAGAAAGAAAAAGAAAAAAGAAAGGAAGAAAGAAAGGAAGAAAAAGAAATGAAGGAAGGAAAGGAGAAAGAAAGAGAAAGAGAACTTATGACAAAGGCAAAAAGGTGATTGGCGGATGAAGTAGTTGGATGGGGAGGGCATTCTCAGAAGCTGGAACAACATGCTCAAATACAACGTTAGGATATTCAATGTGGCTGGAAAAGGGAATTTGAGAACAGGAGTGGAAAAGATGAAGCAGCCATCAGATCAGGAAAATCTATATTACATACTAAGAAGTCTGGGCTTTACCTATGCACAGTGTCTTGAAGGATGGAGTAATATGGTGTAGATATGGCCAGAAAGAAAAAGTGCACTTCAACAAACAGTACTTACTTGTAGTGTTATCTGTGTAATATTGAACTTACCTATTTAATAAACTTGGTAATAATTTATTTATATTCAGTGTATTGAGTTTTCACTATTATTTCGAAGTTCTCATCATGAACCCTTGCCAGATACTATTTATAGAAGAAATGCCTGAATCTGAAGACTCAGTAGTTAAGACACTGGTGCCAGATGGGGAGGCACCATTATCAGTGACATTACCTATTGTTTTGTCTCTCTTGTAGAGAGGGAAAGAGAGTCTATGATCACATAGTATACTATCATGCAGATTAGTTCACTTAAACCATCCCTATTTGGAACTGGCATAGTTCTTAAATGTGCTAACAATGTAGCTGTTTTCATGTCAAATTATTTTCAAAACATAAATATTAAGTGTTTTGTACTTTTTTCCCCTCACAGGAATTTTATATACCTGCTATATACAAGGAAATTAGATAAAGAGGAGCACTATGCCTTGAAGTATTAGTCCATCTTGCTTTTTTCCAAGATATCAAGATATGCATAGTGTGACATTGTTTTATGGAAAATCTGATTAAGACAATAAACACATGAAAACATAGAATCTCTGTTGTGAAGTAATATGATTTTGAATAACATTATATCGATTCAGAAGATAGTACATTTTCCATTGGATAATAAACACCTTTTTTTTTTTTTTTTGGTCTATCAGCATTCTTTTTCTGGAAAAGCCCTTCCCTGACCTGAGAGGCTATCAGTAAAAGGCCCCACCTCCTCCACCACGAGTGGTTCCCTGGGCCAGTCATAGGCATCTCAGGCCTTTTTTCTTTACTCAAGGCAATGGGTAGGAGGGCTGTATTTTTGAGGGACTGTTAGCCTACCACTAAAGAAAATCTAAGTCTAGAGCCAATAAGCCTGTCTTTACCACCTTAGTGGCTAGTATCTGGCCATGAATGAAGACAGAAGAGAGGAAAGTTAAGATGTGGCTAGAGATCAAGACATTGTTTGAGCTCCTGGATCTAGCCTCAACTCTGCCATTTGTAGATCCTTATATTTTTAATTAGATGAGTCAATATATTTCTTCTTTTCACTTAAGCTACTGTTAATTGAGTTTCTGTCACTTGCAACCAAATAATTCTGGCCAAAATGCATACAGTTTTTTGTTTATTCTTAATTTCTAGACAATAAAAATATAGAAATATTAATTCTGATAAATTTATAACTCAAGATATATCAAAATATTTTAAAACCAATCAAATAATAAACCTACTATATTAACTCATCCCAAAATTTTATGACAAATATTTCATTTTAGAATACTATGCTAGGCAGATACTTAGTTACAACCATATCACATAACATAGCATAGTTGTTGTAAGTGTGGGCTCTGGAATTCAGTTCTCTGATTTTGAATCCCAGCTCAGCTAATTATAAACTCTCTGATCTTGACTTCTCCTTACCTCAGTTTCCTTTTTTATAAAATTAAGTTTACAAGGGGACAATCCTCACAGGGTTGTGGTGAGAGTTCAATGTAATAATACATGTAAAATGTGCCTGGCACATAAGTGGTCTATGTGGTCTATGAATGTTAGCTACTATTGTTAATGCAATTATTCTTTGGGTCCTTGAAAAAAATTATATCATAATGAAGGCTATTAGTGGTAGCTGTAGGAATGTCAGTGATGAAAAGAGAAGGGAAAACTGCTATAGAGATACTGGTGGACTGCAGTCTCGGAAAGCACCCTGATGAAATAGTATTCCAGATAAAAGCCAACTGATCTGCTTATTTGGCAAGTTGGCATGAGGCATAACAGTGTATTTTATAGATATATATGCCATCATCTAGAATCTTTCTGTATGGGCAAAAGTAAAGTAGAAGCAACATTTTCATATTATTTATTCTGTTTGATAATTTGTATTGTTGAGGAATTTTAAGAGATTGGAGACATGTAATATGGTGTTATTGACACAGTGTATTTAAGTCTAATAATGAAATATAGCCCATGTATCTGAGGATAATTTTACTATTGTATGTATATATGTGAGAACTGTCTTCTACCTCACTTTCACATGAAAGAGAAATAGGGACAAATCAACAGTCATCATACGTCAAGGGATCTATCAGCGATTATCATGCTGTTGTGCGTCACTCAAGGTGAGGAAGCCATAAATAGAGAAGGGATTAGCATTGGTACAAAGACTAGAAAGAAAACAGGTAGACAGATTTTCCTGAAAAATTTTTATAGTCAGTATTATTGCAACTCACTAGTCCAAAACCCACCAATATTGGGATCTTGTGGAGTCCATGTGATTCAGCAGGGGGTTGTTTATACACTCAGAAGGTAGTTTATTGCTAACACCTAGTCTGTGATTTCTCAAGGGACCTGGATCTGCAAATCAATAGAGAACTCCTTAGTAAAGTGTAATCCACATTTACTCATACGATTCCCTTCAGTCTAGAAAGGGTAAAAGGGGAATTATATGGCCTGGTCCATCACTATCACTAAACCCTTGTCATAGTCTAATACACAAAAATTTTTCATAATTCTAAAATTATATGTTTAAATTTGTGACATTAAATGTACATAAAGAGAGGTGATTCTAAGTTAAATGTGGTTTGAAATTACAAACATATTTAATAAAGGTATAATTTTTGAACTTTAATCTACAAAGCATTTATGCACTAGAGACGAGTTTTAGACATGATCCAGTCTCTATAGTATATCACTCGAGTGTAGACTCCAGGTTTGTTTGGAAGGGCACACTCATCTCCCCAGCTTACAATACCAGCAAGGAACCAAGTGCCTTTATAATCTGTACCAACCAGAGGTCCACCAGTGTCACCCTAGAGAGAAAAAGGAAATATACAATTAATATAAAGATGAATACTGCTTATTTTTCTCTTCTGTAGTAAAGACAAGGAGAAACAGAAGGAAAAAAAACCTAGATATTTCAATATTAAAATGATTCTAGTCAAGAACACTTTTGTTTTGTTTTGTTTTGTTGCTGTGCCACGCAGCATATGGGATCTTAGTTCCCTGATCAGGGATTGAAACTGTGCCTCTTGCAGTGGAAGTGTGGAGTCAACCACTGGACCTCTAGGGAAGTCCCCAAGAACATTTTGGAATTCTATAATCATTTATTTAAATCAAAGACATCAGTACATGTCTTTGGATATAACAATATAATAATAAGAAATATGTCTGAAAAATTTCAACTCAATTATTACCCAAAAGAGATATTTAAGGTATTGTTGCTTATGGCATCATCAGTATGCTGAGGAATTCTCTGATTATCTCCCCAAACTCTCCTATTTTCACTCAGATGTTGAAAAAAGAAGTAGTTTATATTTACTCACCACCAGCACTGGGCTACTGCTCTTCCAATCTTGTGGAAACATCGCTCCAGTTTTCAGAATTGTGTAATTTGGCTAAACTATCCTCTATACTCCTTTATGGTTTTCATTTACCGATGTTTAGGCCATTCTTCCAGAATGATGGGACACCTTGGCATCTGGATTTTTCTTTGCTCTAATCTTTCCCATCATCCTGGATAACTTCAACACCCATTGGATGAAAGCATAGTCTTTTGGTTTCTTTGATTCTAATCATCTTCATATTTATTAAACATTTCTGTGTCACTCCTTGTCATCACCTGGATCAGCTCCACCTCTGAAATGCTACTACTAGCATTACAATTGCAGTGCTTTTACTCCACTACTTTTTTTTTTTTTTTTTGCTGTACGCGGGCCTCTCACTGTTGTGGCCTCTCCCGTTGCGGAGCACAGGCTCCGGACGCGCAGGCTCAGCGGCCATGGCTCACGGGCCCAGCCGCTCCGCGGCATGTGGGATCCTCCCGGACCGGGGCACGAACCCGTATCCCCTGCATCGGCAGGCGGACTCTCAACCACTGCGCCACCAGGGAAGCCCACTCCACTACTTTTTAACTCTACTTCTGCACTTCAACCTCTCAACCATTAAGAATGCTAATTTTTGACTCCTCCGTTTTCTCCTAGTGTATTAACTTACCTCTTACTTTCCATCTTTCTTTATGTGACGATATTCCATAATTTATCCATACCACTACTCCTTCAACAAGATTCTTAGCTTCTTACCTTCCTCCCTACTGTAATCTGGGCCAACCATACACTGTGAAAGAAAACCATGTTACAAATTTACATCCTAAAACCAACACCTCTCCCCAGTAGTTATATGTCCCTAGCCATATTCCTTTCTCATTTTTAAAAAAATCATTATTTTTTAATTGTGTAAAATGCACATAACATAAAAATTACCATTTTAACCATTTTAAGTATGCAATTCAATGGCATTACATACATTCATATTGTGTGATCATCACCACCATCCATCTTCAGAACTTTTTTCCATCTTGCAAAACTGAAACTCTATACCCATTAAACAATTACTCCTCATTGTCCCCTTCCCCCAGCTCCTGGCAAACACCATTCTACTTTTGGTCTCTATGAATCCAACTGCTTTAAGTACCTCATATGAGTGGAGTTGTACAGTATTTGTACTTTTGTGACTGGCTTATTTCACTTAGCATAATGTCTTCAAGTTCATCCATGTTGTAGCATGTCTCAGAATTTCCTTCTTTTTAAGGCTGAATAATATTTAATTTTATGCATATATCACATTTTGCTTATCCATTTACCCATCAATGGAAAGTTGTGTTGCTTCAATCTTTTGGCTATTATGAATAATGCTGCTATGAATATGGTTGGTAAAATATCTGTGTCCCTGCTTTTAATTCTTTTGGGTAAATACCTAGAAGTGGAAATGCTGGATCATATGGTAATCTATTTTTAATTTTTTTGAAAAATTGCCATGCTGCTTTTTATATAGGCTCACCATGTTATACTCCCACCAGCAACATACAAGACTCATTTCATAATTTTAAAATTTCTCACTCTGAACCTAGTGTCGTACTTCATTTTAAATTCATAGAATAAGTAGAGAGTAACAGGTAGCAAACTATCCATTTCTTGTCCTTGCCCCTTTTGATTTCCCAGCTCAACTACATCAGCCTACATCTGTATTTACTCTCCTTTTCAGACAAATGGATGTATTTGGTTCTTTCCAAGGTTAATCTCCCCATCTGTTCTTTGAATCAAAGACCTTGTTCTATCAATAATTGTTTTGTGTATTTGTTTTTTCCTAATATGTCTTCATTTCCTCCACTGTCATTTCTCTCCAGGCATATACATTTTTTTGTTTGTTTGTTTTTGGTCTTGCCTGCCTGAAAAATGACAAACTTTCTGGATTTTAAGACCTCCTCTATTGCCCTAATTATCTTTCTCTCATAGCTAAGTGACTTGAAGTAGTAGTCAATACTGAAGTTTCCAGTTTCTCTTTCCATTCTCCACTTCTTTTTTTATTTTAAAATGGAGTTATGATTAACATAATATTATATGTTTCAGGTGTATAACATAGTGATTTGATTTTTTATACATTATGAAATGATCACTATGGTAAGTCCAGGTACCATCTGTCACCATACAAAGTTGTTACAATATTATTGACTACATTTCCTATGTGTACGTTAAAACCTTATTTATTTTATACTTGGAATTTTGTATCTCTTAATCCCCTTCACCTATTTCATCTGTCCCCCCACCCCCTCCCCTCTGGTAACCACCAGATTGTTCTCTGTTCCTATAAGTCTGCTTCTGTTTTGTTTTGTTTTTCAGATTCCACATATAAGTGAAATCATATGGTAATTGTTGTTCTGTCTGGCTCATTACACTTAGCACAATACCCTTCAGGTCCATCCATGTTGCTGCAAATGGCAAGATTTCGTTCTTTTTTAATGGCTGAATAATATTCCAGTGTGTGTGTGTTTGTGTGTATGTGTGTTTGTGTGTGTGTGTGTGTGTGTATACACCACATCTTCTTTATCCATTCACCTATTGATGGACACTTACGTTGCTTCCATGTCATATGGTAGTTCTATTTTTAATTTTTTGAGGAACCTCCATACTGTTTTCCATAATGGCTGCACCAATTTACATTCCCACCAACAGTGCACAAGGGTTTCCTTGTCTTCACATTCTCTCCATCACTTGTTTCTTGTCTTTTTCATAATTGCCATTATGACAGGTGTGAGGTGATATCTCATTACGGTTTTGATTTGCATTTCTCTAATGATTAGTGATGTTGAGCATCTTTTCATGTGGCAAGAATAGTATGCAATGGGGAAAAGACAGTCTCTTTAATAAATGGTTCTGCGGAAACTGGACAGCTACATGCGAAAGAATGAAGCTGAACCATTTTCTTACACTATATACAAAAATAAACTCAAAATGGGTTAAAGACTTAAATGTAAGACCTGAAACCATAAAACTCCTAGAAGAAAACATAGACGGTAACCTCTTTGACATTGATCTTAGCAATATTTTTTTGGATATGTCTCCTCAGGCAAGGGCAATAAAAGCAAACATAAATGAGACTATAGCAAACTAAAAATCTTTTACTCAACTTACTTCTAAATGGTTTTTCCACCAATGCACCTTTCCAAACTTTACCAATAAGCAATTGTTGAATTTGATAGACACTTTCCAGCACTTATCTTACTTGACTTCTTGATGTCATGTGTCACTGTTAACTATCCCCTTTTTTTCTGATCCCTGGACGCCCGTGAGACCAATTTCTTATGCTTTTCTGTCTTTCTGATCTTTCTTATCCCTTACTGTTAGCCCTTTAAAAGCATGTATACCTGAGTTCTGTTACTTAGCTGCTTCTTATTTTATATACTTTATCTGAGCTATTGTATCCATACTCATGAATTTAACTACCACCCAGATGACAATGACTTTTAGGTATATATCTCTAGCCGAACTCTTTCCTGAGCTCAAGGTTTTTATTTACAATGATATAATGGACATATCTACCTGGATATTCCACAGGCATCTCAAATTTAGCAAACCCCACACTGAACTTTTACCCTCCTTAAACCTGCTCTTTCTCCTATATACCCTCTCTCCAGTTGCTCAGGGAAAAATATAGAGTTAGCAGGTATAACTCCATTTTCTTCTTCCTCACATCTAATCAGTCTCACAGTCCTGGTCACTCAACTCTTATGGTCTTTTCATTCTCACTGTGTCTTAGTTGAAGCCCTTATTACCTTTCACAGGCAAAATATTTTAATAGAGCCCACTATCTCTAGCTTACTTGCTTCTAGTCCATCTGACACTCTGTGTGTATTGAATTTGGCAGTTAGAAAATCATTAGTAATCTTGGCTAGAATACTTTCAGTGGACTAGTAGGGCAAAAGTCTGCAAGCAGTGGGTCAGAGAGTGAATAAATTGAGAATGTGAAACATTGTTGTAAACTATTCTTTAAAGATTTGACCAAGAAGGGAATAAGAAAGACAGAGTAGGATATATTAAAGGAGAGACCTAATAATGTTTGCAGAATATGTGGAAGAGTGTATTAGAGTGGAAGTTTGGAAAATATGGGAAAAGTTCAAAATTAATGAAAAGTTCAAATACCCGTGTAGATGAAAACAAAGTGGATAAAGAACACAGGTAAGAGATTAGCTTTTCTTTTCTTCCTAATAGATTTATATTTGTACTTCTCCTTACCTTCTAAGCTGAGGATGAACAAGCTTCTTCTACTATTCAATCAGGAAGGAAAGAAATTAAAGGAGTAGTTGCTTTCATTTTTTTTTTCTAGTTAGTAGGAGGAAATGTCATTTGTTAAGGAATATAAGGGCGTGGTGGGATACATTCAAAGAACATAATAAAAGTTTGACACAGCACCATAAAAGATGCATTAAAGGATTCTACAGTATGTTAAGGACCCAGCTGTAACTACATGACACAAGGCTTTACATTTATAAGGCTGTAAGATTTCATCTAGCTGTGCTCAGGAGATCACATATAAAAGCAAATAAGGTAAATAGATTGCTATGTGTTTGGAGATTAGGATGGGTATGGGGGAATTAGAAGGTGGTGAAATCATTGAGGGTGCTGTCAATAGAGTGGTTGAAATAATAAAACATGGGCTCTAGGCTGCACAAAGTTAGAAGAGAGTCATGGGTTTGAGAGTGATGGACTGTGAGAAAGTTGAGAGAAACAAGAATTTAAGTTTGTCATGACTTTGAAGAATAGGTTTAATGGGACAGTTGCGAAAGATGGGAATCTGTAATAAGAAACGATAACTATGTATTACAAGTGCTTGTTTGCATGTCTTCTAGCTCCTAGAGTACAAGAATAATGAGTAAATTGAATTGAATGAATAAAATAAGGGTCCTTCTGGATTTATCATTCTGCCTGCCTAGATAACTTACAGTAGTACTTTAGTAGTTCTAGGACTATTGCTTACAAAGAGCATCAGAGGTATTTGAAGTATATTAAGCATATGGAGATGCAACTTACTGTAGCATTCAGAGTATAGGCTGTGGAATCTAATTTCCTGAATTTAAATCTCAGTTCTGCCACTTAATACCTGTGTTAGTTTAGACAAATTACTTGACCTCTTTGTCTCAGTCTCTTCATTTGAGAAATAGGGTTTATAATAGTATAAACAAACATCACAAGATTGTCATAACTTGACTAAATTATTATTTGTAAAGAGCTCAAAAACAGTGCCTGGCACATGAAGATGCTATATAAGGGTTGTCAAATAAATAAAACATTTAGGATGTTGGAGCCACCCTAAATCAAGAAAGCTCCATGATCCATAGGTTTGTTGTTGGACCCAGTTGTGATTCCCAGTCAAATAGGGCCAGTTGAACTAAAGTCACCAATATTCAATTTCATCTCTTCATTGCTTATTCCAAATTGAGTCTCATCCCCACTCCCATTCAAAGCTTCTTATAACAATAAGGGTGATTTAGCTCTATAGTACTTTAATGAGACCTATCAGATAGCAATATAATTTTAATCAGGTACTTTGGCTATGAAACACACGTAAGTCTTTAAAAATTGTCAATCTTTTGAGACAACTGGACAGGTTAATTGGAAATTTAAAAACATATGAAAAAAATCTTTTTGAAAATGGAATAAGCAGATTTACCTGGCAGGCATCCACACTTCCCTTCAGGAACCCGGCACACAACATTCCAGGTTTGATTGCACCACCATATACCACTTTACTGTTGCAGGCCTTATTATCTATAATCTTCACTAATCTTTTTTGGAGTATATTCGGATTTGTTCCTAAAGGAAAAAATATATATATAACATTTGCTAAAGTCAATATTAATCTCTCTGGCTAGGTTATTAGTATCTAACACTATGTAAAATTTCCAAATCAATGTAAAACATGTTTTAATTAAACTTGTATTTGTATGCTTTCTTAATAACAAAGAAGTAATGTTCTGAATACACCAAGCTATTGTTAAAAATCATCATATTTAGAAATACTTAGTGTGTCCATCCATGTGTGATGGATAGTTTTTACTTTTGAATTGTTTTGGAAGTTTATATTTATTACCTGTATGGTTTAGAAAACAAAACAAAAAATTCATATTCCAGAAATATACATTTTATGATCATTTTTAGATTTCCTACTCTTTGTTACTACAATTCTTAGTCTTGGAATTTTGTGGTTTATTTTTTTCTGCTTTCAAATGCATTTATGAACACAAAGAGCCACTAAATCTTTACATTATTAGGGTTATGGTTTAAATGGTCTTTGCTCAAGTATTGCTTTGTCACAGAGAGCTACTCATTTTATCCCATCAAAAATGTCCAAATCCCCTGTAGTTCTTACTTTTGCTATGGTACTTACCTGCATAAAATATGCTATGTAATCTACTTATTTATTGTATCTCGTGATTATTGTCTTTCTTTGCTAAGAATGTAAGCTTTGTAAGGGCAGGAATATTTGCCTATTTTATTCATTAATATATCCAAACGACCTAGGACAGTACTTGGAATAAAGGTCGTAATCAAAATAAATGTTTATTGAATGAGTGAATGAATAAATGAAATGGAGGAAAACAAATTACTTATTCAAATAATCATTTCTGTAAAAACTGCCATTCTTAAGGGAAATTAAGGTAAACAGCTCTATGAAATTGTAGTTTCTATATGAATGTTGTTGAGGATGATTTTCAACCCATTGCACATTACCTCCTTTAAAATGACCCAGAGAGAGAGAGTATTTCTCAGGTTTAATTGTGATTCTGAGTATTTTTTTTTTGACTCCTAAAACTCAAACCATGTAATGATGGAAGGTTAGGAACTCACCATCAGACTTTAATGTTCCCTATCCAGTGACCACCATATCGGAACTGGGTGGGAATGCATAAGAAGCTTCTGGAAGACATGCTCTTCGGATGTTGCTTGTATATAATACTGGTGAAGACAGATACACAAGAGCAATGTCATTATCGTGTGCTGCTGGTGTAGTGGTAGTTTTCATGAATTATAATATCCTTGACACTTTGCTGTATTTGTGGATCACTTAAAAGAAGCCTCAAACTAACATTCCATTCTTTGGGATCCCTGGCCCTAAAGAAAATAAAATTATTTATTAAAAGTCCTGTATATTGGAGTTGTAGGAATTAATATCTTATACTTTTTTAAAGAACTAGATAAGTTTTGAATTCCCATAATGCATATAAGCATACAAAAGCAAAGCTATATGTAAGAAAAAAATTAAAACAACGATAACATGAATAGACGTTGAATAACTCAGTAAGCTCTATTTTAAAGGATAACTCATGTAAACTACATTTTATTCTTTTTTGTACAGAAAAGACTCAAGGGGATTTAGAAAGATAAATATAATAACACAAGATAATAAGATTAAATAAAAAGTGGGCAAGGATATGGGACAGAGTGAACTTGTGGAAATTAAGGAAATAGTCTAAATCCTCTTTTATATGCATTAAAAACTATAAATAGAAAATATTTCTGACTTTTACTATTACTTGTTAATCAAGGGTTGTACATTAAGCACTGAAAGTAGTACTGCCGGAACATTTTAAAACTCTCAAGTTTGAGAGGGATTTTTGTTTACCTATAAAAACAATAAGTGCTATACAGAACCAACAGAAATTAGTGAAATCAACCATCAAACAAAAGGGTAAAAAACTTTTAGGTATAAAAAAGTAAACTTTTGGTGTAATAATATATCCTTTAAAGAAATAATCATTTCAAGTAGAGATATAACATATACGGGAGGATGCAGGATGGATTCAAATACTTATGATTAAATAAATATGACCAAATGTAATAATGATGAAAAAGGAATAGGAGACCCCTATTCAAGTTGGGATTTATAATTTCCTTATAAAATTGATTAAGTAGATTTAGCTTAGTGATTCTCAACTGAGATCTATTTTGTCTTCCAAGAGACATTTGCTAATGTCTAGAGACATTTTTGGTTGTCAGTCTTGTCCTCTAGACGCTGACATTTGGTGTTTAGAGGACAAGGATGCTCCTAAACATGATATAATGCACAGGCTAGTCCCCCACCACAAAAATTATTTGGTCCAAAATGTCAGTAGTGCCACTGTTGACAACCCTGCTCTAGTCTGAATATATATATATATATATATATATATATATTTCTTTTTTATTACTGATAATTCATTGAGTAATTTTGAACTATACCTCACAATACTGTACAGCTGGAAGCATAGTTGTATGACTATATTCTTGAAAGATATGTATCAGACTTTTATGTACTTGAGTGAATTTGAGCCCTTTAAGTGGTCCAGAGCTTACTTTAAGAAACAGTGAGCAGCAGTGACAAGCCAGCTGTTACTAATCAGAGTGGCTCCTCATTGGTGGACATTGTTCTGTTGAGGGCTAGCTTGCTAGGGCCATTCCCCTTCCTCGGCATCCATGCCCCCGGCTATCTTGGTCCACAACCTTTTCAAAATCGAGTCGTTAGCATAGAATATTGATACCACTTATGCATGCATTCCTATAGTAAGCAACCTTCCTATAATATGGGTCGCTGTTAACTTTTAACTGAGAAAAAACACAGTCTTGGAAAAGTCAGGACTAATTTACTAATGACATGAGATTTCCTGAGAATTCATTCAAAATAGATTGGCATCTTTCTCCCTCATCCTCATCCCTCACATACATCTTTTTGTGCATGGTTCGGCCTCGCTATGACCAGTTGAAAGAGGTAGGTGGAATTAAATGTTTAAATTTGGAAGATAATTGTATAACAAATTACAAAGTTGCATGGGGAAATGTGTGCTTTTTAATTTTGTGAACAGTTGTTTAGAGCAATAATTGCTATTAAACATTCATAAGAAAGTGTGAATGAATGTCAATGTGAATGAGATATTGATGAGAGACAGAGTAGACAGAAATGTATTTGCATTCAAGTTACAACAAACAATACTTGGATAAAAGGAAAAACACATGAAGATAGCCAACACTTTCCCCAAAGTTATATGCTTCTCTGTATCAGGACTGTGCTTTAGTGTCAATTTAGATCCAGAGAAACTGCTAGACTCAAGTCTTTAAAGCAAATCTGCAGTAATAGTGTAACTTCACTATTATTCTACCCATCTTACCCTCTCTCTGATTCTCGTGACTATCTCGTCTTACTCCAACTAAAGCACTGAGCTTGTCCTTTAACAGTTTATGGTACCTTTTGCTAGAGATCATCAGCCTCACTAATAAATATTTTTAGAGGGCAAGAATCGTAAATGTATCTCCAGAACCTACTGGAGAGAACCCATCACATAAAAGGAGCGCAAACAAGTTCTCAAATATTTGTAGAAATGAAGTCTATATAGAGTAATCCATGAGACATCTTAAAATAAAAATATTTGACTGCAAAGCCCTATTCTGTATTAGGTTTGTTCCTAAGAATTTGGAGAATAAATAAAATTTGCCAAAATCAATGCAGTGGGCGTAGATTAAGGTAGTGGTCTCAGTCAGTGTCAATTTTTCATACCACCTCCCAACCCCAGGAGTAATTTGGTAATATCTGGAGACATTTTTGGTTGTCATAACTGGGAGGGGGGCAGTGTTGGGCTACTGGTATCTAGTGGGTAGAGGCCAGTAATCCTGCTAAAAATTCTATAATGCATGGGACTGTCCTTGAAACAAAGAATTATCTGGCCCAAAACGTTAGTAGTTAGGGTTGAGAAACTCTGAATTAAAGAAAGATGTTTGTATCAAGAATGAGAATATTTAAATTAATTGGAAAGGTTAGATGGTCAATTGCTTCACAGAGATGTTGTTTATTATATGTGACAAGATGTATCTTGAGGTATTCTCTCCTGAGGGTGGAAAGGATTAGAAGCACAGGGGAGGGACATGTAGACTTTTAAAAAACCTTCACTAGCCCTTTGAAATCCTTAAGTTTGTATATTGCTTCTGATTCTAGACTGTTCTCTTTGATGAAACCCAAACTTCAGGTTGTTACGGCAACCTCTTGATAAACATCACTGAATTTGAATGAGATGGCACTCACATTGACTCACTAAGTGTGACTCCCTTTTCTTTCCCTCTTTCTATCCACTCCCTTATCATGGACGCTACAGAGGATAAAGAAAATAATAGAGAACCTGAAGATATAAGGGTTCCTCCTGATCTTCCTTTCTGTTTGGACAACTCCTAAAGGAAATTGGCTTTTACTCAACTTCCTTCAGAGGAATGTAAAAACAAAGATGATAATCTGTGGGCTAGGAGAACCTCCCCTGGGTGACTCTACTTCTCTGTTTCTGCTTACTCAGAATTTTAATCTAATTTCTATCCATGCACCAATTTTTATTCTGAGTTTTTATTTACCCATGATTGTTGTGTCTGTTAAGCTTTTAGCCACCACCTCTGCAGTACTACCTTGTTATTATCTCTGCCAAAATCTTACCTGGCACCTTAGAGCTTTTGTTATGTCAAAAGAGGTCATTTGACAAATTTCAAGGATATAAGGAATATAATGAAGACTCTCTGGGTGACACTTTCAGAAAAATCAGATAATCTACCAAGCTCTTACAGTCTCACTACACTTCTAACTTCTACTCCATCAGCTATTCCTGCATTTAAAAATTTTCTTTATCAAAGTATAGTTGATTTACAATGTTGTGTTAATTTCTGCTGTACAGCAAAGTGACTCAGTTTTATTATATATATATATTCTTTTTCATATTCTTTTGCATTATGGTTTATCACATGATATTGAATATAGTTCCCTGTGCTACACAGTAGGACCTTGTTGTTTATCCTATTACTGCATTTTAATATACTTTACGTCACATGCTAAACTCTATTCTCTTCAACCCTGTTCGATTTTTCTTGCCTACCTCTCCCTTCTCCCTTCTTATTTAAAGTGCAATTAAAATCTCAGATAAACCAAGGCAAATTCAGAATACTGGTCTGGATGGTTGTTTAGTGTCCTAGATGGGGGAATGGGCAAATTGGCTAATCTCTTTCTTACCACTGTTTTATTCCTGTGTTGACTACCTCTCTCTACCAACCTGACAAATTCCTAATTGTGGATTTTGATCATATCAGTACTGAAGTTTTTAACTGGAATAATTGGCTTTAAAATGTCTTATTAGTTGCTTAAGCATTGTTCAGTCAAGATATATCACAGAGAAAAACAATCTAATACAGATTTGTGTTTAAGTTTTGCCCAGGTTGCTCAGAAATAACTGTGTTGTGACTGAAGGATAGCAAGAGCCATTGGGGTCGGTGTCACCTGGCTCTGGAGGGCAATTCCTCTAATCCAGTTGCTCCAATCAACCTCAGATAAGAGAAGTGCTTCTCCTGACAGTGTGCTCCAGGTTCTAGCAACCTTGGGGATCACATTTCCCAAAGCGGCTAGTGGGAGAGTAGAAACAGAATGCCTTGGCCAGCAAGCAGCTGCTTGCATGTAAGGCAGCTGACTTCTTAGCACACTAAACTTGGCTTCTAGGATCAGAATTCCACAGTGAGTTCCTAGGCCTCAAGTTTTCATCGGCAGAGTAGAAAATGCAAAGGGCTGACATCTTTTGAGTGCTTATCATGAGCATATACTCTTTTAAGTACTTTATTTGTACCTTCTTTTATCATCACAATAACTTGGAACGGAAGGTTTGAGAAGTTAAATAACCTGTGTAAATTCATCCAGTTAGGAGGTGCTAGATCTGGGGCTCAAAACTAATGTGTAGCTAGTTTTAGAGTCTAAGTTCTTAATTATCACTGCTGTCCTTAGATCCCCTCTGCCATCATGGCATGAGATCAAGTGTTCCTCATTTTAAATCCATGATATCAGTCAAAGACCATCCATCTACAGTCACCTTCATACAAGTTTCCAGAAGAAAGGTTCCCATTACACCTTTATGGATACCACACTGACTCTCAAGTGGAGGGTTGGTTGTTTTTTTTTTCCATCTAAGAAATTTCTTACTAGAAAATAACTCTTTATTAGTGAACTTACAGGTATTGAGAAGATTTTCTGCTGTTGGCATTGCAATGTCTAAAAGTCAAGGGGGAAGAAAATGGAAATAGTTACATTTATGAACATATTTTGTTTTAATATTAATTCATATTAATTATTTTGTTTTGGAGAACACATTATTCTGTAGGCATAATCATTTTATTCAATCCTGACTATGTAATTTCTATGTTCATAGACTAGCATAGAGAGTAATAAAATCTTAGTATTTATTATTCTGTTTCTAAAAAGACTCTCAAGTTCCCCATCACAAGATATTTGAAAAAGAGGTCTGGGTTCTAGAAAGTACTAAAATATATGAAAAACGGTCATCTTTCACCACATCTTGAATACAAACCACCAGATAGTAAATGCATTTGACACTTTTTAATGCCATTTTAAATACTCTTGACCCATTTTATCCCATCCACAGTATGGTGACCTATTCCACACAGATTTGGATCTTCTCTACTCAGGAGTAACAAATGCCCTTCTCAAGTCAGCACCTAAGACTTCTCACTTTCTGCTAGAAGGAACCCACTGGACATTCCAAGATGGACAATAAGAGATGTGGGAGGTAACTGTTGGAGCCAGAATTGGCTGAGAGCTGAATGACAAATGCTTCCCCCTTTAGTCACAGGGGAACACAGTTCTGAAATACAATTAGTAAGGTCCTACCAGATGGAGCTAGAGTTGCCGCTAGTGATGACCAACTTCCTCTCCCCATTTTACTCTTTCTGTCCTTTACTCTTTCTCAAATCAACTACTGAAAGCAAGTCTCTGTCTCAGGCTCTGCTTTTGAGGAACCAGGTTAAGACACTCAAATAACTACATACCAGAACAAATAATGTTTGTAATTAGGAGAGAGTACATAAATTGTTATAGTTAGTGCATTTTTCGGTGTTGTGTGCATTTTGCTATATTTTGCTCACTTAAAAATAAATATATTTTGTGCAGTAAATTTCAATTATTCAGAACATTCAATTAAGCATGCCATTCCATTTCTCATTCATTTTGGATAAAAATGTATTTTAAGAAGAGGGTACACTTCAACATTGTCTACTCATTCCTAGACATCTCAGGAATATTATAGAGTGAGATTTACTCCTGATAATTTTGGTATGGGCCCCACATCTATGCAGAATGGCAAATCTGTTTAATTCATGTGCAAAGTGTGTGAGGAGAGGGTAAGTGAATTACAATTATGTCCCAAGTTTCAGATGCAGAGAACTGTAAATCCAGTAGCCATTTCGACTTATGAGTTTCTCTTCAAAAAGAAATCACCAGGGCTTCCCTGGTGGCGCAGTGGTTGAGAGTCCGCCTGCCGATGCAGCGGACACGGGTTCGTGCCCCGGTCTGGGAGGATCCCACAGGCCGCGGAGCGGCTGGGCCCATGAGCCATGGCCGCTGAGCCTGCGCGTCCGGAGCCTGTGCTCCGTCCACAACGGGAGAGGCCACAACAGTGAGAGGCCCACGTACCACAAAAAAAAAAAAAAGAAATCACCACTCTATAAGTTAAATACTGTAAATGTCAAAGTAGGTTCATTTTTATTATGCTCTTGGATTTCTATAAATCCAGGAGGGAGTATCCAGTTATATATGCCAATTACAATTACACACTCTTGTATTAGGTTGCACAACAAATCAGGGAGACAAAAGAATCCTTTACCAGAAAGTCAACCTGTGAACAAAAAGGCAGGAGCAATTCAGTAGTCAGAGGGACTAGGAGTTAATGTGTGCCACACCTACTTAAACCGATGGCGTATTTCTGTCTAATCCTTTATGTCTGCTTTCCAGAGGCTAATTTTTATTCAACATGATACCTGTAGAGTTTGATTTTGATCTTTGTGTGGTTGGTAAAATATATCAAACTATATCAAGATTTTGGGAAATAATTAAACTACTATAACTCTACTGGAAAAATGTTAATTCCTATATCTTAAGAGCTAATTATTTAGAAACCCTACTTTGTTCACAGACTTTCTTCTTCTTTTGAGGTTTTCTTTACTGATGCATGACTTTTTTTTTTTTAAGGTATGATTAACGCTATAAAAGTTACAGCTTTATTCTGACATGGCCTCAGTACCTAATTTATTTTTGTATTTTAAAATATATCTTTATTGGAGTATAATTGCTTTACAATGTTGTGTTAGTTTCTGCTGTACAACAAAGTGAATCAGCTATATGTATACATATATCCCCTTATCCCCTCCCTCTTCAGCCTCCCTATCCCACCCCTCTAGGTGGTCACAGGGCATCAAGCTGATCTCCCTGTGCTATGCAGCAGTTTCCCACTAGCTATCTATTTTACATTTGGTAGAGTACATATGTCAATGTTACTCTCTTACTTCATCCCAGCTTACCCTTCCCACTCGGTGTCCTCAATTCTGTTCTCTACATCTGCATCTTTATTCCTGCCCTGCCACTAGGTTCATCAGTAGTGTTTTTTTAGATTCCAAATATGTGCATTAGCAATGCATGACTTTCTAAAGAGAAGAAATGTTTTTGAGCTAGAACTTACATTTAATAGTTGTATTATTTCAAAGCTTAATACAGTAACTATCACTTGGTTAGGTGGAAGACAGGTACCACGAATGGGGAAATGACTTAAGCTGTCACTGTTTTCGACTGAGTCACTGCTCTGGCAGTTTGTGTGTCCTTACTTTTTAAAATTATTTTTCATTTAACATCTTTATTGGAGTATAATTGCTTTACAGTGGTGTGTTAGTTTCTGCTGTATAATGAAGTGAGTCAGCTATACATATACATATATCCCCATATCTCCTCCCACTTGCATCTCCCTCCCACCGTCCCTATCCCACCCGTCTAGGTGGTCACAAAGCACCAAGCTGATCACCCTGTGCTGTGCGGCTGCTTCCCACTAGCCATATATTTTACATTTGATAGTGTATATATGCCATGCCACTCTCTCACTTTGTCTCAGCTTACCCTTCCCCCTCCCGTGTCCTCAAGTCCATTCTCTAAGTCTATGTCTTATTTTATTTTATTTTTATTATTATTTTTGTAACATCTTTATTGGAGTATAACTGCTTTAGAATGGTGTGTTAGTTTCTGCTTTATAACAAAGTGAATCAGTTATACATATACATATGTTCCCATAACTCTTCCCTCTTGCATCTCCCTCCCTCCCACCCTCCCTATCCCACCCCTCTAGATGGTCACAAAGCACCGAGCTGATCTCCCTGTGCTATGCGGCTGCTTCCCACTAGCTATCTATTTAACGTTTGGTAGTGTATATATGTCCATTCCACTCTCTCACTTGTCACAGCTTACCCTTCCCCACCCCATATCCTCAAGTCCATTCTCTAGTAGGTCTGTGTCTTTTTTTTTTTTCTTGTGGTACGCGGGCCTCTCACTGTTGTTGTCTCTCCCGTTGCGGAGCACAGGCTCCGGACGCACAGGCTCAGTGGCCATGGCTCACGGGCCCAGCCGCTCCGCGGCATGTGGGATCTTCCCGGACCAGGGCACGAACCCGTGTCCCCTGCATCAGCAGGAGGATTCTCAACCACTGCACCACCAGGGAAGCCCTGGGTCAGTGTCTTTATTCCCGTCTTGCCCCTAGGTTCTTCATGACCTTTTTTTTCCCCTTTTTCTTAGATTCCATATATATGTGTTAGCATACGGTATTTATTTTTCTCTTTCTGACTTACTTCACTCTGAATGACAGATTCTAGGTCCATCCACCTGACTACAAATAACTCAATTTTGTTTCTTTTTATGGCTGAGTAATATTCCATTGTATATATGTGCCACATCTTCTTTATCCATTCATCTGTTGATGGACACTTAGGTTGCTTCCATGTCCTGGCTATTGTAAATAGAGCTGCAATGAACATTTTGGTACATGACTCTCTTTGAATTATGGTTTTCTCAGGGT
>NC_041220.1:38244107-38244331 GCF_002837175.3 Physeter macrocephalus | reverse complement strand
ACTTTTGTTTTTTGTTCTTCTTTCTCTAATTGTTTTAGGTGCAAGGTTAGGTTGTTTATTTGAGATGTTTACTGTTTTTTAAGGTAGGATTGTATTTCTATAAACTTCCCTCTTAGAACTGCTATTGCTGCATCCCATAGGTTTTGGGTCGTCATGTCTCCATTGTCATTTGTTTCTAGGTATTTTTTGATTTCCTCTTTGATTTCTTCAGTCATCACTTCGTT
>NC_041220.1:38243174-38243901 GCF_002837175.3 Physeter macrocephalus | reverse complement strand
TTGGGTTGTTTGTTTTTTTGTTATTGAGCTGCATGAGCTGCTTGTAAATTTTGGAGATTAATCCTTTGTCAGTTGCTGCATTTGCAAATATTTTCTCCAATTCTGAGGGTTGTCTTTTGGTCTTGTTTATGGTTTCCTTTGCTGTGCAAAAGCTTTTAAGTTTCATTAGGTCCCATTTGTTTATTTTTGTTTTTATTTCCATTTCTCTAGGAGATGGGTCAAAAAGGATCTTGCTGTGATGTATGTCATAGAGTGTTCTGCCTATGTTTTCCTCTAAGAGTTTGATAGTGTCTGGCCTTACATTTAGGTCTTTAATCCATTTTGAGTTTGTTTTTGTGTGGGGGGTTAGGGAGTGTTCTAATTTCATACTTTTACATGTACCTGTCCAGTTTTCCCAGCACCACATATTGAAGAGGCTGTCTTTTTGCCACTGTATATTCTTGCCTACTTTATCAAAGATAAGGTGACCATATGCGCATGGGTTTATCTCTGGGCTTTCTATCCAGTTCCATTGATCTATATTTCTGTTTTTGTGCCAGTACCATACTGTCTTGATTACTGTAGCTTTGTAGTATAGTCTGAAGTCAGGGAGCCTGATTCCTCCAGTTCCATTTTTCGTTCTCAAGATTGCTTTGGCTATTCGGGGTCTTTTGTGTTTCCATACAAATTGTGAAATTTTTTGTTCTAGTTCTGTGAAAAATGCCAGTGGTAGTTTGATAGAGATTGC
>NC_041220.1:38242382-38242835 GCF_002837175.3 Physeter macrocephalus | reverse complement strand
ATTCTGTTTGCTAGTATTTTGTTGAGGATTTTTGCATCTATGTTCATCAGTGATATTGGCCTGTAGTTGTCTTTCTTTGTGACATCTTTGTCTGGTTTTGGTAGCAGGGTGATGGTGGCCTCATACAATGAATTTGGGAGTGCTCCTCCCTCTGCTGTATTTTGGATGAATTTGAGAAGGATAGGTGTTAGCTCTTCTCTAAATGTTTGATAGAATTTTAGGTCCTCATTAAACGTTTCTTGTATTTCCTCTATTCTATTTCCAAGATTTTGGATCATCTTTACTATCATTATTCGGAATTCTTATTCTGGGTTTGTTATTGTAGGTCCTTTCCTTCTCTTGTGTGTCCTGCCTAGAGAAGTTCCTTTAGCATTTGTTACTTTTATTTGTTGGAAGATTTTAAACACAGTTTCAATTTCAGTGCTTGTGATTGGTCTGTTCATATTTCCTATT
>NC_041220.1:38237449-38240396 GCF_002837175.3 Physeter macrocephalus | reverse complement strand
TTTTCTTAATTATTCTGGGTTTGTTATTGTAGGTCCTTTCCTTCTCTTGTGTGTCCTGCCTAGAGAAGTTCCTTTAGCATTTGTTGTAAAGCTGGTTTGGTGGTGCTGAACTCTCTCAGACTTTGCTTGTCTGGAAAGGTTTTAATTTCTCCATCAAATCTGAATGAATCCCTGCTGGGTAGAGTAATCTTGGTTGTAGGTTTTTCTCCTTCATCACTGTTTGCGGTCTGCTTTTCGCAGCCTTCAGGTTCATAGTTCCCATTGTTTTTGGTGTCTGTCCCCAGTGTCAAATGTTGGTTAGGTGGGTTGTGTAGACTTCCTGGTGGAGTGGACTAGTGCCCGTGTTCTGGTAGATGAGGCTGGATCTTGTCTTTCTGGTGGGCAGGTCCAAGTCTGGTGGTGCCCATTTTAGGGACGTTTTCAACTGTAATCTCTTCAAGTATTTTCTCAGTCCCTCTCTTTCTCTCTTCTTCTGGGACCCTTATAATTCGAATGTTGGTGAGTTTAATGTTGTCCCACGAGTTGTTTGGTATAGGGTGTCCAGCACTGCAGCTTGCTCGTCGTTGAGTGAAGCTGGGTCTTGGCAGAGATGGAGATCTCTGGGAGATTTTTGCCGTTTGATATTACGTAGAGCTGGGAGGTCTCTTGTGGACCAGCTGCCTAAATTTGGCTCTCCCACCTCAGAGGCACAGCACTGGCTCCTGGCTGGAGCACCAAGAGCCTTTCATCCACACAACTCAGAATAAAAGGGAGAAATAATAGAGAGAAAGCAAGAAAGAAAGGGGATAAAATAAAATAAAGTAAAATAAAGTTATTAAAATAAAAAATAATTATTAAGAAAAAAGAATTTTTAAGTAAAAAAAAAGAAAATAAACAAACAAACAAAAAAAATGGACAGACAGAACCCAAGACAAATGGTGAAAGCAAAGCTATGCAGACAAAATCACACACAGAAGCATACACATACACACTCACAAAAAGAGAACAAGGGGAAAAAATAATATATCTTTGCTCTGAAAAGTCCACCTCCTCAATTTGGGATGATTCGTTGTCTATTCAGGTATTCCACAGATGCAGGGTACATCAAGTTGATTGTGAAGCTTTAATCCGCTGCTCCTGAGGCTGCTGGGAGAGATTTCCCCTTGTCTTCTTTGTTTGCACAGCTCTTGCTGCCTAAATTTGGCTCTCCCACCTCAGAGGCACAGCACTGGCTCCTGGCTGGAGCACCAAGAGCCTTTCATCCACACAACTCAGAATAAAAGGGAGAAATAATAGAGAGAAAGCAAGAAAGAAAGGGGATAAAATAAAATAAAGTAAAATAAAGTTATTAAAATAAAAAATAATTATTAAGAAAAAAGAATTTTTAAGTAAAAAAAAAGAAAATAAACAAACAAACAAAAAAAATGGACAGACAGAACCCAAGACAAATGGTGAAAGCAAAGCTATGCAGACAAAATCACACACAGAAGCATACACATACACACTCACAAAAAGAGAACAAGGGGAAAAAATAATATATCTTTGCTCTGAAAAGTCCACCTCCTCAATTTGGGATGATTCGTTGTCTATTCAGGTATTCCACAGATGCAGGGTACATCAAGTTGATTGTGAAGCTTTAATCCGCTGCTCCTGAGGCTGCTGGGAGAGATTTCCCCTTGTCTTCTTTGTTTGCACAGCTCTTGGGGTTCAGCTATCGATTTGGCCTGCCTCTGCGTGTAGGTCACCTGAGGGCGTCTGTTCTTCACTCAGACAGCATGGGGTTAAAGGAGCAGCTGATTCGGGGGCTCTGGCTCACTCAAGCCTGGGGGAGGGAGGGGTACGGATGCAGGGTGAGCCTGCGGTGGCAGAGGCTGGCAAGACGTTGCTACAGCCTGAGGCACGCCATGTGTTCTCCCGGGGTAGTTGTCCCCGGATCTCGACACCCTGGCAGTGGCGGGCTGCACAGGCTCCCGGGAGGGGCGGTGTGGAGAGTGACCTGTGCTTGCGCACAGGCTTCTTGGTGGCTGCAGCCCCAGCCTTAGCATCTCATGCCCGTCTCTGGGGTCCGCGATGATAGCCACGGCTCGCGCCCATCTCTGGAGCTCCTTTAAGCGGTGCTCCTTATCCCCTCTCCTCGTGCACCAGGAAACAGAGGGAAGAAAAATTCTCTTGCCTCTTTGGCAGTTCCAGACCTTTTCCCGGACTCTCTCCTGGAGAGCCGTGGCGCACTAGCCCCCTTCAGGCTCTGTTCACGCCGCCAACCCCAGTCCTCTCCCTGGGATCCGACTGAAGCCCAAGCCTCAGCTCTCAGACCCCGCCTGCCCCAGCAGGTGAGCAGTCAAACCTCTCGAGCTGGTGAGTGCTGTTCGGCACCAATCCTCTGTGCAGAAATCGCTCCACTTTTCCCTCTGTACCCCTGTTGCTGCGCTCTCCTCCGTGGCTCCAAAGCTTCCCCCCTCCACCACCCGCAGTCTCCGCCCGTGAAGGGGCTTCCTAGTTTGTGGAAATCTTTCCTCCTTCATGTTCCCTCCCACTGGTGCAGGTCCCATCCCTATTCTTTTGTCTCTGTTTTTTCTTTTTTCTTTTGCCCTATGCAGGCACGTGGGGAGTTTCTTGCCTTTTGGGAGGTCTGAGGTCTTCTGGCAGCATTCAGTAGGTGTTCTATAGGAGCAGTTCCACAAGTAGATGTATTTCTGATGTATCTGTGGGGAGGAAGTTGATCTCCACATCTTACTCTTCCAACATCTTGAAGCTCTGGTAATTCTATTTTTAGTTTTTTAAGGAACCTCCATACTGTTCTCCATAGTGGCTGTATCAATTTACGTTCCCACCAACAGTGCAAGAGTGTTCCATTTTCTCCACACCCTCTTCAGAATTTGCTGTTTGTAGATTTTCTGATGATACCCATTCTAACTGGTGTGAGGTGATACCTCATTGTAGTTTTGATTTGCATTTCTCTAATAATTAG
>NC_041220.1:38235249-38236786 GCF_002837175.3 Physeter macrocephalus | reverse complement strand
AAAGGGATATAATAAAATAAAGTAAAATAAAGTTATTAAAATAAAAAATAATTATTAAGAAAAAAGAATTTTTAAGTAAAAAAAAAGAAAATAAACAAACAAACAAAAAAAATGGACAGACAGAACCCAAGACAAATGGTGAAAGCAAAGCTATGCAGACAAAATCACACACAGAAGCATACACATACACACTCACAAAAAGAGAACAAGGGGAAAAAATAATATATCTTTGCTCTGAAAAGTCCACCTCCTCAATTTGGGATGATTCGTTGTCTATTCAGGTATTCCACAGATGCAGGGTACATCAAGTTGATTGTGAAGCTTTAATCCGCTGCTCCTGAGGCTGCTGGGAGAGATTTCCCCTTGTCTTCTTTGTTTGCACAGCTCTTGGGGTTCAGCTATCGATTTGGCCTGCCTCTGCGTGTAGGTCACCTGAGGGCGTCTGTTCTTCACTCAGACAGCATGGGGTTAAAGGAGCAGCTGATTCGGGGGCTCTGGCTCACTCAAGCCTGGGGGAGGGAGGGGTACGGATGCAGGGTGAGCCTGCGGTGGCAGAGGCTGGCAAGACGTTGCTACAGCCTGAGGCACGCCATGTGTTCTCCCGGGGTAGTTGTCCCCGGATCTCGACACCCTGGCAGTGGCGGGCTGCACAGGCTCCCGGGAGGGGCGGTGTGGAGAGTGACCTGTGCTTGCGCACAGGCTTCTTGGTGGCTGCAGCCCCAGCCTTAGCATCTCATGCCCGTCTCTGGGGTCCGCGATGATAGCCACGGCTCGCGCCCATCTCTGGAGCTCCTTTAAGCGGTGCTCCTTATCCCCTCTCCTCGTGCACCAGGAAACAGAGGGAAGAAAAATTCTCTTGCCTCTTTGGCAGTTCCAGACCTTTTCCCGGACTCTCTCCTGGAGAGCCGTGGCGCACTAGCCCCCTTCAGGCTCTGTTCACGCCGCCAACCCCAGTCCTCTCCCTGGGATCCGACTGAAGCCCAAGCCTCAGCTCTCAGACCCCGCCTGCCCCAGCAGGTGAGCAGTCAAACCTCTCGAGCTGGTGAGTGCTGTTCGGCACCAATCCTCTGTGCAGAAATCTCTCCACTTTTCCCTCTGTACCCCTGTTGCTGCGCTCTCCTCCGTGGCTCCAAAGCTTCCCCCCTCCACCACCCGCAGTCTCCGCCCGTGAAGGGGCTTCCTAGTTTGTGGAAATCTTTCCTCCTTCATGTTCCCTCCCACTGGTGCAGGTCCCATCCCTATTCTTTTGTCTCTGTTTTTTCTTTTTTCTTTTGCCCTATGCAGGCACGTGGGGAGTTTCTTGCCTTTTGGGAGGTCTGAGGTCTTCTGGCAGCATTCAGTAGGTGTTCTATAGGAGCAGTTCCACAAGTAGATGTATTTCTGATGTATCTGTGGGGAGGAAGTTGATCTCCACATCTTACTCTTCCAACATCTTGAAGCTCTGGTAATTCTATTTTTAGTTTTTTAAGGAACCTCCATACTGTTCTCCATAGTGGCTGTATCAATTTACATTCCCACCAACAGTGCAAGAGGGTTC
>NC_041220.1:38233898-38235117 GCF_002837175.3 Physeter macrocephalus | reverse complement strand
TACTGTTCTCCATAGTGGCTGTATCAATTTACGTTCCCACCAACAGTGCAAGAGTGTTCCATTTTCTCCACACCCTCTTCAGAATTTGCTGTTTGTAGATTTTCTGATGATACCCATTCTAACTGGTGTGAGGTGATACCTCATTGTAGTTTTGATTTGCATTTCTCTAATAATTAGTGGTGTTGAGCAGCTTTTCATGTGCTTCTTGAGCATCTGTATGTCTTCTTTGGATAAATGTCTATTAAGACCTTCTACCCATTTTTGTATTGGGTTGTTTGTTTTTTTTTAATATTGAGCTGCATGAGCTGTTTATATATTTTGGAGATTAATCCTTTGTCCGTTGATTCATTTGCAAGTATTTTCTCCCATTCTGAGGGTTGTCTTTTCATCTTGTTTATGGTTTACTTTGTTGTGCAAAAGCTTTTAAGTTTCATTAGGTCCCATTTGTTTATTTTTGTTTTTATTTCCATTACTCTAGGAGGTGGATCAAAAAAGATCTTGCTGTGATTTATGTCAAAAAGGGTTCTTCCTATGTTTTCCTCTAAGAGTTTTATAGTGTCCGGTCTTACACTTAGGTCTCAAATCCATTTTCAGTTTATTTTTGTATATTTTTCCCAGAACCACTTATTGAAGAGACTTTCTTTTCTCCATTGTATATTGTTGCCTCCTAGGTCATACATTAGCTGACCATAGGTGAGTGGGTTTATCTCTGGGCCTTCTAACTTGTTCCATTGATCTATGTTTCTGTTTTTGTGCCAGTACCATATTGTCTTGATTACTGTACCTTTGTAGTATAGTCTGAAGCCAGGGAGTCTGATTTCTCCAGCTCCGTTTTTTTCCCTCAAGACTGTTTTGGCTATTTGGGATCTTTTGTGTATCCATACAAATTTTAAGGTTTTTTTGTTCTATTTCCATAAAAAATGCTTTTGGTAATTTAATAGGGATTGCATTGAATCTGTAGATTGCTTAGGGTAGTAGAGTCATTTTCAGAATATTGATTCTTCCAATCCAAGAAAATGGTATATCTCTCCATCTGTTGGTATCATCTTTAATTTCTTTCATCAGTGTCTTATAATTTTCTGCATACAGGTCTTTTTTCTCCCTAGGTAGGTTTATTCCGAGATATTTAATTCTTTTTGTTGCAATGGTAAATAGGAGTGTTTTCTTAATTTCACTTTCAGATTTTTCATCATTAATGTATAGGAATGCAAGAGATTTC
>NC_041220.1:38213262-38233683 GCF_002837175.3 Physeter macrocephalus | reverse complement strand
ATTTCTTTTTCTTCTCTGATTGCCATGGCTAGGACTTCCAAAACTATGTTGAATAATAGTGGTGAGAGTGGACATCCTTGTCTTGTTCCTGATCTTAGTGGAACTCAGAGGCAGAACATTCTATGACATAAATCACAGCAAGTTCCTTTTTGACCCACCTCCTAGAGAAATGGAAATAAAAGCAAAAGTAAACAAACGGGACGTAATGAAACTTAAAAGCTTTAGCACAGCAAAGGAAACCATAAGCAAGACGAAAAGACAACCCTCAGAATGGGAGAAAATATCTGCAAGTGAAGCAACTAACAAAGGATTAATCTCCAAAATTTACAAGCAGCTCATGCAGCTCATTATCAAAAAAACAAACAACTTAATCCAGAAATGGGCAGAAGACCTAAATAGATATTTCTCCAAAGAAGATATACTATACAGATTGCCAACAAACACATGAAAGTATTCTCAACATCATTAATCATTAGAGAAATGCAAATCAAAACTACAATGAGATATCATCTCACAGTGGTCAGAATGGCCATCATCAAAAAATCTACAAACAATAAATACTGGAGAGGGTGTGGAGAAAAGGGAACCCTCTTGCACTGTTGGTGGGAATGTAAATTGATACAGCCACTATGGAGAACAGTATGGAGGTTCCTTAAAAAACTAAAAACAGAACTGCTATAAGACCCAGTAATCCCATGACTGGGCATATACCCTGAGAAAACCATAATCCAAAAAGAGTCATGTACCAAAATGTTCATTGCAGCTCTATTTACAATAGCCAGGACATGGAAGCAACCTAAGTGTCCATCAACAGATGAATGGATAAAGAAGATGTGGCACATATATACAATGGAATATTACTCAGCCATAAAAAGAAATGATACAGAGTGAAGTAAGTCAGAAAGAGAAAAACAAATACCGTATGCTAACACATGCATATGGAATCTAAAAAAGAAAAAGAAAAGAAAAAAATGGTCATGAAGAACCTAGGAGCAGGATAGGAATAAAGACGCAGACCTAGTAGAGAATGGACTTGAGGACATGGGAAGGGGGAATGGTAAGGTGGGATAAAGTAAGTGAGTGGCATGGACATATATACACTACCAAATGTAAAATAGATAGCTAGTGGGAAGCAGCCACACAGCACAGGGAGATTAGCTTGGTGCTTTGTGACAACCTTGGGGGTGGGATAGGGAGGATGGTAGGGAGGGAGATGCAAGAGGGATGAGATATGGAGATATATGTGTATGTATAGCTCATTCACTTTGTTATAAATCAGAAAGTAACACACCATTGTAAAGCAATTATACTCCAATAAAGATGTTTAAAAAAGAATAGTATGGTACTTGCAAAACCAGAAATATAGATCAATGGAACAGGATAGAAAGCCCAGAGATAAACCCACACACATATGGTCACCTTATTTTTGATAAAGGAGGCAAGAATATACAATGGAGAAAAGACAGCCTCTTCAATAAGTGGTGCTGGGAAAACTGTACAGCTCCATGTAAAAGAATGAAATTAGAACACTTCCTAACACCATACACAAAAATAAACTCAAAATGGATTAAAGACATAAATGTAAGACCAGACACAGTCAAACTCTAGAGGAAAACATAGGCAGAACACTCATAGACAGATGAATGGATAAAGAAGATTTTGCACATATATACAATGGAATATTACTCAGCCATAAAAAGAAATGAAATTGAGTTGTTTGTAGTCAGGTGGATGGACCTAGAGTTTGTTATACAGAGTGAAGTAAGTCAGAAAGAGAAAAACAAATACCGTATGCTAACACATATATATGGAATTTAAAAACAAAAAAAGAAAGGTTCTGAAGAACCTAAGGGCATGACAGGAATAAATATGCAGACGTTGAGAATGGACTTCAGGGCACGCGGAGTGGGAAGGGTAAGGTGGGACGAAGTGAGGGTGTGACATGGACAAATATACACTACCAAATGTAAAATAAATAGCTAGTGGGAAGCAGCTGCATAGCACATGGAGATCAGCTCTGTGCTTTGTGACCACCTAGAGGGGTGGGATAGGGAGGGTGGGAGGGAGACGCAAGAGGGAGGAGATATGGGGATATATGTATATGTATAGCTGATTCACTTTGTTATAAAGCAGAAACTAACACACCATTGTAAAGCAATTATACTCCAATAAAGATGTTAAAAAAAAAGTTCAGGAATCATTTCAGGTATCCTGGATCTAAATTGGCAAGATGAATCTAGAACTCCACTAAATAAAATCTGTTGTGGTCTGGTCTACTAACAGCCTATTCTGATCGAGTCTCAGTCATTCTACATGGATCTAGCAGGTAGTCCAGGCAAGTAACTGAATTGGCCCACTAGATGGAGTGTCTTAGTGTTAAACATTTAAAATTAGTGCCTATCAAAAATAACTAAAATAAATTATAATGTTTTTCCTTTTGTAGAGATTAGAAAATAAGGATGGTTCATTTGGAAGAACATTCTTGTTTCACAGATAATTCTGTGAGTATGTGATGTGTGCCCTATTGATAGAGAGTCCTTTAATGCAATGCCATTAATAATTTTTACATTCTCTTAAAGTATCTGGACTGTGTCTAATAGCTGTATCATTCAATAATATATATATATTTCAAGCTTGCGTTTGAAAAATACTTAAAGAAAGAGAACATGTCTCTGGGAAACAGTGTACTTTAAAAAAATGTCCTCTAGAAGTTATCAAAGAATGATTGGTTAAAACATGGTACAGGGCTTCCCTGGTGGCGCAGTGGTTGAGAGTCCGCCTGCCGATGCAGGGGACACGGGTTCGTGCCCCGGACCGGGAAGATCCCACGTGCCGCGGAGCGGCTAGGCCCGTGAGCCATGGCCGCTGAGCCTGTGCGTCCGGAGCCTGTGCTCCGCAACGGGAGAGGCCACAGCAGTGAGAGGCCCGCGTACCACAACAAAACAAAACAAAACAAAACAAAACATTGTACAAATGAAGCCATGCAGTGTCTCAGGATCAAGCCACATGAAAAAGCTGTGTTCTCCTAAGATCATTTATATCTCAGTGTTGCCCAACTACACACAAATGAGTGTTAGGCCAGAGCTTCATTCCCCTTCTTGTAAAACTCTTAACAGTCGGTCAGGACCATCATCCTTGTGTATGAATTTCTATTACTGTCACATAATTTGAGTTTTTACTTTAATCAGTTATGATTTAGCATAAGTATTTAAAATATTTTTCATGCTTAATCAGTAAATGGTTAAGTGTAGCAGTAGGTACAAGGCATTTTTCTGTAGGAAATAATAAATATTTTTTAAAACAAGGTACATTCATATCCTTAAGTATGCCCATTAAAGTTATGAGCATTCAACTTTATAAGTCATTTCATTAAAACCCTCGCTTAAGCTTATGAGGCATTTCTTTGTTTTTACAAAGAATGACTTAGATTTTTCCTTCTAAAGCTTCCAGGAGAGAAATACCATGTGGTCATCCTTGAAGTTGTGTAGTTGGTAGATCTAGTCTAGTGTTACATTTTCTTCTTAGCTGTTGGCTTGACAGTTTATGGCAGTGACAGTCAAGTTCATCATGTTTTGAGGTCAACTTGTTTGGTGAGATATCACTTGCATTGCTTTACTTGTTCTTTTCTTTCTTTTGCATTAAAGTTTGCAAAACATTAAGTATCACATGTATGTTCTGGGTTTTTTTGCATTAAAGTTTGCATAAACATTAAGTATCACATGTATGTTCTGTCTGTTAAGCTATAAAAATAACAAGATCATGTAAGCATGATCTTATAATTTATAAAGGAAATAATTTATAAAGTATTGATTGTGCTAACTAATTTTAACTATTGAGGTTATCATCTCTATTTTTAAAATAATGTGATATTGTTTAAGGATAAAGTATAGGTGAATATAAATTCAGGGGTTTGGGAATGCATAAAAACTTTCACCACCGAATGGTATTAGGTTAAGAAATTTGTCATTTGAGAGATTTTTCTGGAAATTATTCTATCATGGGCAGGTGAAAACTACTCCATCAATGTTTTTTCTAGGCTTTATGCCTGGTAGTCAATTTGAAAATTCTCTGATCTAGTAAGTTTAGAACTCATGGAGAAAATACTTATTCGTCACTGAAGAATACACTGTAAATACTGATTGTTAGTACCTAGGAAGATATAGTAGCAGTGTCATTTCCCTGGAATTCAAGAGTGAGTGGAAAATTAAATTGCATATTATGTTCACAGGTCTTAATAATTGAAGTACTCTTTGCATCTTAAATCTGGAGATAGCAGTGCCTACTAGCAGCGTACATGTGCCAAACTTGCCATCGGCCTTCCTCAGTTGGGGTTCTGTAAGGGAATTAAGCTCCAAAGTCCTAGGTGGCTTTTGTTCTAATGAAACTTCTCTTTTATGCATCTGGAACATCTCTATTATGCACCGATGATACACAGTTTATACATATCATTATTCTATATGCCCTCTTTCTAGGCATAATCATATGGGAACACTGGTATTGTATTCAGGCATTCATTGTAACTAATAGCACTGGCCAGTGATGTCTTTTTCCTCTATGTTAGCAGCTTGTATGAAAATGAAATCCACAACCTTGACATACTTAGGAGCAGGTGCTAAGCAACCAAACTAACCAGGCAGCATAAGGTCAGGCTATTCAATAAGATGCTGTGACAGCAAACTTGGCTACCTAAATAAGCTTTCATAAATCCCTAAGCTAGAGACCCATTTATGTGGTGACTAAAGAAGGTTCATAATCTCTTTAAGAGCTGTCTTAAAGGTGAGCTTTGTGTTAACTCACTTCATTGTGGTTTTGGAGGCCTGGCCCAGTTGGCTTCTGAGTTTGATCTTGCACCTGTGAACGCCCAGTCCTTTTCATGAGACGTCTAGCTTCTGATGAGAAGTGAAGGAGGAGAGTTAGGGAGTTTCTAGGGAATAGGTAGAGGCTAAGACAGTACCAAAGCACTGCATGTACTTAAGAGTATTACACTTATCAGTCACTGCTCTCCATAAACTTGTCGGATGGCACTGTAATAAATAAAACTACTGAGGAAAACCATAAACCTAGGAAATACCTCCCAGAAAGTCTGTTTTCCTGGGATCCTACATAATGTTCTTAAAGTTTGGAGGAATACCAGGAATATAATGCTGTTTCTTTACTATGTGAGTTCATGTTTTTAGCAGATGAGTTTCCAAAAATATATCTTTGGTGGTTGATTCTCTGTAAATCAGAGAACTGCTTTATTTCTCCGTGTTTTTTTTAAGGTAATCACATGTAGCTGTGTGAAAAGGAAGGTTCTAAGACAAAGCGTCTAATATAACCCGAGGAGAGTCACATTTCAACAACATGATGGACTTTTATCCAGGAGAAGCATGTTCAGGTTTTGCTTTTTGATCCTTTTGATGTTCCAGACAAATGAACACTTGGACTAGATTTTTTTTCCACAAACCTTTAGTCCTTCCTGTAGGGATAGGATACTTTTCTGCGCTTGATCAAATTTGTTGTAGCAGAGAACAGATAGCCTAGCTTAGATGTGCCAGGCATTGGCTATACATTTATCAAGATCAGGGTGACACTGATTATCCTGGGAATGGAGGACATGTGTCAGTATCTTTTAGAAGCCATCTTTCACAATATTGTTATGTGACCAAGAATAAGAATTAGATTGGATATAAGAGAGAGATGAAATCCATTAAAGGCCTATCAAGAAATAAGTTTGATGTTAAAGATATTCAAACTCAGTTCTCAAATTTGGGAGTCTAGATTCTTAAGACATCCAAAAGAATTGAGAGAGAAATCATGACCCACAGAACAAGCCATAAGTGTTCGAGCTTAAGGCTGCCTTGTTTTGCAAAGAAATGTTATTTGGGACCATGATTGCTTTTTTCGAAAAAAATCTATCATTAAATAAAGTTTAATTTAAAGAATAAAAAGATGATTCTATATCAAAAAATTGATTAACAGAGACCTTGATTACTTTAACAGTGGTTAAAAATAATTACCATTATCTATGAAATGATATTTAAAGAGAGAAGTATTGTTTTCATTTGCACAGCAAAACACCATATTCAAATTAAAAGATGAAAATCATTCTGTACCATACATAAAAAGCTTACCTGAAAATCTAAATGAAGAAGAATCTATACATAAAGACCCAGTTTTGCCCTTTAGCTTCTGATGTAAAATGGTTTCGATCCTATCCCAAAATTTTGCTGCATTATTCATATAACAGGATTTAAACTTAAGCACAGCATGTGTTGTCACTTTTCCTTTGGCTTGGCTGCAGAACAGAAACAGACAAAGAAATTATGCTTTTATTACTGAGCCTCTATCATTCTTATTGGAGTCATTCTATCCTTTGTTAAGCAGAGCTCCTGGCAGTTTTCTAGTTCCTCCAAAGGGAGGGAAATGGCACTTTATTGACATGGTGAACAGCAAAGAGAGTGTGATTTAGACTCACAGGAACTGAGTTTGTACTCTAGATTCACCGTTTCACATTCACATTCAACCAATCTACTCTGTTGCAAAAGCCTTGAACAATATCTTCCTTGTCTGTTCAATTTTGTATGGTGCAATTTGTGCTTTGACAGCCCGGTGGTGGGAACAATTTTGTCATGTTTATTGGGGGAATAATAGCAATCTGTATGGATATAAGTGTTGAATGAGGATGAGGGTATGAGATGAGGTCAGAGAGAAGCAGGGCCATTCCAGGTAAGGTTATGTGCACTATGTGAGAAGTGTGGAATTTGTGGGAAACTGCCAGAGGATATTAAGGAAGGGGATGATGGCCTCTTCTAATTCATTTTGATTGCTGCATGCAATATGTATAATAGTGGAGCAAGAGTGAAAGCTGAAGATTAGACAAGTTGATGCAATAATCTAGATAGGATTGCTTGGGTTCAGACTACAGTTTTTTACTTATTAAATATGTGACCTTGACAAGTCACTTAACCTAACTTTGCTTCAATCTCCTCCTCTGCAAAATGAGAAACTAATATATACATACCATACAGGGTTGCTATCAGGTTAAATGAGTTATTATAAGTTCTCTGGAGGTTCTGGTTGAGAGCATGGATTATTTAAAAAGGAACCAAAAAAATTAAATAGCACAAGTTCTAGTTTTAGGAAGAGGTATATTCCAAAGCATATTAGCTTTTCTATTTGAGATTGTGGTTATTATTTTTCCATATCTATTGCAGGTTACCTCTTCCTCACCAGTGTTTGGATAAACATCTTTGCTGCTAGAAAATAACTGTAGAATTAGGAAGGTAAGGTAAAAGAGTGAAGCTGGTTGGGTGTAAATACATGTGTATACATTTTTGTGAGTGTTAGGGCCTGCTGCAAACAGTGCAGCTTCAGTGTCAGAATATTGTTACCGTGTGGGAATGTGGGTCACATGTTGTTAGATCTTTTGATTTTTTTTAACGCATTCTGAGAATCCTGCTTTTATGTGAAATTTTCAAACTTTTACATTTAATCCACAATTCTAAGCAAGATTTGGCACATTATCTACTAGTGTGCCACTCCTGGGACAGACATTTTATATGTGGCTCTCTTATCCATTCTTACGTTGAAATTATCTGATTTTAGAATTACCTTTTGACTTCGTGCCTTCAAATAAAAAACAACCCCATTTAACCTTTACCTGATACTCACCATCAGCTGGAACTCTTGGTTCTGGTTCAATAATTTTCCAACAGACCTTGAATACATTTTTTCACATTTGAAAATGCTAGTGGTTTTGAAGCCCCAAATTTAACCTTTCGATTATATACTATGCAAAGATATTCTGTTGAATATGAGATATGAAGGCAAAGGAAAAGTTTATCCTCTGTGCCTCTCAGGCTGTTTTACATACCTTACTTGGGCAACATGTGATTTGACATACTGTCTTCTCAGTCTGGATCCATGAAATGTTTCATTTATCTGTTAAACAGTAAAATGAATAACTTATGCTTTTAATTTTAAAGTTTTCATTGTGAAGAACTTCAAATATACATGAAAATAAATAGAATAGTATAATGTACCCCATGTACCCATCATTCATCTTCACCAGTTATCAATCAAGGACCAAACCAGTTTCATTTTACTACTATCCACATCCTAGGGATCAAATAACTCCTTAATATCATCAAATACATAGTGTTAAAATTTCCCCAGATCTCACTTAAGAAAGAGATGCAATGTGTGTTAAACATGTGTTTTTTTTTAAATTACCTTTATACTAGCTCAATTAATTCACAAATATCCTTAAATCAATAAATTGTGTGGCAAGGTGAGGCAGTAATATTTGCTTCCTAACAGCATGATAGGGAAGAATATTCATTTTGGAGAGGTAAATTCAAAGGTCCAACGGATAGAGTTTGTCTTCCATGTTCAGCCTCCATTGAACATCAGTGCCATAAAACTAAACAGAAGTGTCCCGAGAAGGAGGAAATATTTCTTTTTTTTTTTTGTACTATGGCAGCCCGCTTTTCACCTCTGGACTGCAAACCATTTTCCCTGATCTTTCAGTTATGTGCTACCGACGGGTTCAAAGCAGGATATGTAGAAATCTCTCAGAGAAATCTCACATAAGAGTCATTTTCACAGCTGTTCTTGATCTTAACCTAATGATGATTTCTCACAGCAGGACCTTCACAGAGGACAAGACAAAACATTGCACTGTCCATGGCTTTTACTTGGGCAAAGATAGTCCTTCAGAAACAGTGACTCATTTTTGGAATTGCAAAGATTTAATTTATATTTTTCCTCTTGCTCCAAAGCAATTGGAATATGTTCACTTATTCAATAAATATCTATTGAAATAAAACCACTAACAAATTAGATAGATCCATACTTTCTTGGAGATTCAATGAAGGAGACAGATAATAAGCAGACCAAGAAATATGATAATTTGAGATAGTGTTAGGTGATATAAAAAATGTAAAATGATGTGATGGAGTGATTTAGGGAATAGTACTTGAATGATAAAATAAGATCTCTTTCAAGAGGTGACATTTGATTGAGACCTGAAAGATGTAAAGTTGACTATCAAGGGGAGAAGAATATTCTATATGGAGTGAACAGCAAGTGATATAATCATAGGTAAAAATGAGATTAGTATATTTGAGGGATAGAAGCAAAGTTGCTGTGACTCAAGTAAAGTGATCAAGGGAGAGTGTATAAGCTGAGGTTGCCCAGGTAGATAGCAATGTGATTACAGAAAGCCTATTTGGCCATGGTAATAAGTTTGGATATTATTCCTAAATATAGTGAATGGAGGAATCCTGACAAGATGGTAAGTAAACTATACTGTATTTTTCTTCTATTCTCTGTTCCAATCTGCCACTCCTGAGGCCAGGTGGAATTGGGTTTTATGGGAGTCCTAGAAACAGGAAGGTGATGAGGAATTTCTTTTCCACAGGTCAAGGAAGAACCTAGAGAATAGTATGAGTCCTGTGCAAGGATAGAATCAAAACAGGCCCTGGGAAGATCTTGGTCAACAGAGGTGCGTGAATACCCAGGGATAAAGTCTACATTGGACCATGTGAGTGTGTTTCCATGGCTCCACAGAGGCCAAGAAGGAACTGAAAAGGGGGCTGAAGCCTCCTTTCTCCTGATGCTAGGCTAGTACTGGGAAGAACTTGGGGAGCTGGAAGACTTCCTCCTGGGTCCTTGGTATGGAGATGCAGAAGGCCTGCTGCCCACATTCAGACTACAGGATTTAAGAATAGCTCATGCTCTATCTTGTAGGATTGTCTCCAGTAACAAGACAGTGGTCTGAATAAACCCACAAGGAAAAATGATAATACAAATAAACCCAGCAGCCAGAGAAAGGAAATAACAGATTAGGTGCTCATCAAAAGAGAACTGCCGGAGAAAACAGCAACCTAACAACAATGGCAAAAAAACACACATAAAAACATTCAGGTACATCAAAAAAAGACTATGTAGTACTAAAAAGCACAATTTTCAAGTTAAAAAATTTAGTGGGTCAATTTAAAAAGATGAGTGTCATTCTTTTTTTTTTTTGAGTGTCATTCTTGAGATCCAAATTTGTGACCTGTAAGGCCAGAAAGAATAAATACTTTAAATAGTAAAATTTAAAAAGAAGAAAACAATGAGGGAAGAGAAACAAAACACTTAGATCGTGATTCCAGAAGTGGCTGTAAATAATAGGATCTTGAAGAGAGACGAGATAGAGGGAAAAAAAATAATAGTAAAATAAGTAATAGTAGGAGGTGGTTCTGAATTAAATAAAGATCAAAATCTACAGATTCAAAGGGATAGACTGAGTTTCAGGCAGATTTGATGCATCAGGGGAATATTTTCGAATTTTAGCTACAAACTTTAATACTGAAGTAAAAATATGTTGACAGAAGAAATAGAATCATTTCATCTGTAACATTTGAAGGTGGAAGCTGGTGGAATAATATCCTCATACTCTGAGAGAAAAAGCTGACAATTTAACAATCCTATTCTCAGTCAAGATATAATTTCTCGTTGGAGTAAAAGAAAGTTATTTATGGATATTCAAGAATTCAGTAATATAGCATTCACATATCACAACTGAGGAGAATACATGACTAAGGATTCTAGGAAAGCAAGATATAGAACAGAATTGAGGTCTCAATAGAGGGGGAGGTGAAGAGGAGAGGGAACAAATGTTGAGCAATGAAACCTGAGGGGTGTGTGTACAATACAATGAATGTATAATGGAAATGCTTGCAGCAGAAGCAACAAACTTTAAGAAACAGTCTAACAATAGAACTTGAGGTGCTATTTCACCTATTAGAAATAGGAAAGGAGGGCAGGAGAGGGAGGGGAAACAAGTGCTAAAAAGCCTTATCAGGAGTGGGGAATGGGAATGTGAGGAGAGGATACAAATGAAAGTATGTTAAAGGCCTCCCATTCTTGGGTTGGGGTTTAGGTAAGGAAATAATGTTTTGATAGGGCTAATAATTTTTTTAATAAAGAAAAATATTCATCTAACTTTGAGTTTCAGGATGGATGTTAACTATTAACTAAGTACATTGAAATTTTCAAGAGGAAAAAAATAGAATGAAAAACAGTGAAAATCAGCAAGAATAAGGATAAGAAAGTAAAAAAATAAAATGTTATTTACTTAAAGCAAGATGGAGAAATAAAATCAAGTATATTACCTGCTACAATTAATGAGAATAGATAAAACTTTGTCATTAAAGAATCTATGAAATTGCATTCAAAACCAAAACCTAGTTATCTATTATTTAAAAGAATTGTACTTGTAAATAAAGGGATGAAAGACTGTTGACTATTTTGCTCCTGACTGAAGTGTGCATGTATTTTTTTCCCCTCTTCCATGTTTTCTAAACTTACACTAAAAGGATTCATCAAATCATCTTGTTCAGATAGCTCAGGATTGTTTTTCTTTTGCTTACCCTGTGCTCTTGGGTTCTATGGTATTTCTGTAATTATGTAACAATGGTGTTGCACAGTAATCTATCATATAGAACTATATGTATGGAAAATTTTGATCAGTTTTTTAAAGAAAATTATCCTGTTTGCAAAGGCACAATAAAGTTGCATCTTATAGACTATAGGCAATAAAGCTAACAATAAACTTTATTTAGCAGAAACCATATTCACATTCCCTGTTCATTTGATCTTGAGAAAAGTCTAGCATATCCAGTAGTTTCACGGATATCATTTTAACTTAAAAGGTTCTGATATATTTAATTTATAAATCTCAGACTGATAGAGTTTTGGAAAACAATAAGAAATGCTTTGTTAATGTATGTCTTCTTATATAAAACCCATGGCTTCTCCTGTGTATATTTTTAAAAATTAAAGGAATGCACATTTGACAAAAAAAAAAGACCATTGATTATGAAGTTATGAGAAAGAAATGCTATACAATTAATGTGGAACACAATATAGAATCAAAAAATAGATCCTAGATTATACACGGACTTAGAATACAACAAGATGGCATTTTATTTTATCTATTTTTCAAATTAACATTAAAATTTTATTTGGAAAAATGTAGTTTAGGGAAGATCTAGGCTTATTTCATGTATGAACATGTGTACTAACTGTTTAAGTACCATAGGTTTGAGTCCTAAAACACAGAAATTCTGATATATTTTAGTCTGTATGATTTCCATTATAAGAGAAAAAAATGTAATGGTATATTTATGATTTTACATATTGCCTTATCAAATATGTTCTTAGTACAAGGGAACTTCATATTGCCTTATCAAATATGTTCTTAGTACAAGGGAACTTCCATTTGACCATGTACTGAAATAATGTGTACTGATGGATGTTAACCAGACCTATTGTGGTCATTTCACAATATACATGTAGATGGAATCATTATGTTGTATACCTGGAACCAACACAATGTTGACAATGTTAATGTCAATTATACCTAAAAAAACAAAAACAAAAACTGAAGCCTTTAAAAAATTTTACATGTCTGATGACTGGAAGAATTTTCCACACACTGGATTCTAGCTCCTTAATACCAAGATTCATTTATCCCCCTCTACCACATACTTCCAGGGTTGATGCTCATGATGCATTCCTCATCATTCTAGGGCCCCAAACCTCTTCCTCATATAACAATGCTAATTTTCTTGTGAGATGCATAAGTTCTAGAAGCTATCTGTGCAGTGAAGAGTTAACTCAGTAGGCTTAGGGTGTTCAATCCCTGTACATTCCAAAGGAAGGAGTGAGCCTTGACCAGCTTCTGAGGAATAACCTTTAAGCCCTTGGAATGTCCTGCCTGAGAAGAGTGTGTTTGTATACCTGGGGCTTTGGGCCACACCAGATGGTTTATGTTAACACTGTGCTGGATGCCTGTGGGGGATGCCTGCTTTTTATTTACCTGGGGCCCTGGGTCATGGTATAAAAGTTTCACCTCCGGAGGGGCTGCAGACTAAGTAGTTAAGGACAGTCATGTGGACACTCCATGCTTATGTGACTGTCCCCCAGAAATTACCCTGGATGCCCTAAGGCTTGGATGAGATTCACTGGTTGGCAATATTTCATATGTGTTGTCAAACCTTTTGTGAATGGGAACAGTAATTATATGCTGCTTATGAGCTGTTATGATGATTAAGTGAGATAATATGTCATATGCTTAGAACAGTGACGGACACTGTTCTAATAAATAAAAGCTATATAAGGGCTTGTTAAATAATTCTAAGGGGTGAGTACAGGAAAGCCAGAGTTTAGAATCTGAAAACATATATCAAGCAACAGATTTGGGATGATGAAGTTTGAGCAAGCAACCAAAGGGTCAAAAGGCAAAGAAATCTGGAGCAAAAAATAAATAAACACACACACACACACACACACACACACACACACACACACACACACACACACACATACAAAGTAGAGGGAGTACATATAGAGAAGAGAGGGGAAGATAAAAGGAGGGGGAAAGATGGAGAAGGAAGGGAGACTCTGGACAATGCAGAGGGGACCACCTATATTTAGAGATCTACAGATGATAAGGAACCAGCAAAGGCAGCTGGGAAAAGAAGTTAGTGAAGAAGAAAATATGGAGAAGGAGGTATCTTATAAACCAAAAAGAGAAAAGTTTCAGGAAGGAACATAAGTAATGGTGAGAAGTTCAAGTAAGAAGTGACGATCAGATTTGGCAACAGTGAGGTATTTGGTGACCTCTTATAAGAGTAGTTGAATGCATGGGGGAGAGAAAGAAATTCCAGCTGTACTGGGTTAAAGTGAGAACAGGTGACAAAGGAGGTGGAAACAGCAAGCACATCTAACTTTTTCAACAAAATTTCATTGAGAAGGAGAGCAGGAAAATGATGCTGGAAGAGAACATAGAGTCAAGAGCAACATTTTTAGATGAGAGTGTGTGAGCTAGCTACTGATATCTCTGAAGAAAAGACCATGAAATACTGTACTGCACTCTAGAAGAGCAATAGTATTACAGTACCTTGTTTCTGTGGAAAAGAAAATCGTATGAAAAGAGAGAAATATATAGCTACTTGTATGCTCAGAATAATTCAACTGTTGTCAACTCTCTTAGGCTGCAGAAATTTTCTGCTGATCCATAAATCTACCTTTTCCTCTTTAAACTGTTTCATTTTTCTTTCTCACTCCTTCCTAACTCCCTTCCCCCTGACTTTTTCTTCTCCTTTTTTTCAAATATTATTTGAATATAAGGAGATGACTGGGGCAAGAGGTACAGGGAGCATACCTGTAGCTACAAAGAGAAGACAGAGTAAGTGACAAAATTAGTACCATAGATTTTGTTTTCTGTAGGTATTCAGAGATGGGAGACAACATTTTGAGTTGGAGTGGTTAGATAATAGCATCCTAGAATTGAGAGTAATAAATCCACAGATTCATGGAATTTAATTATAAATAATCTTAACCAGTCCTATTCTTCAGATAAGTAAACAGAATCTTGCACAAGCTAATTACTTATGTAATTGAGTGATTACACCAGAAACACAAATAATATCACTTCCTATATTTTCCAGATGGCTAGCTGATTGGCCCAACACTATTGAATTTGAAATTGCATCTTTATCATAAACTAAAAGATTGTACTGGATTTATTATTAATTTGAACAGAATTGATATAATTAAAATAATGAGTCTTCTGTACAATTTATGTTAGTTTTATTCATGTATATCTTATAGTTTTTGTTGCCATTAAATGGAATTTTAAAATAATGTTTATATTTTGTTATTTTTGCTGATTAAGAAAACTATTACTTTTTGTATGTTGGTCTGGTATTTGGCCACCTTGCAAAACTCTGTTATTATTTCTAGTAATTTTTCAACTAAGTCTTTTGAATATTTTAAGTATCTAGTAATATTGTCAGTATATAATGACCTTTTCCCCTCATTCTTTTCAATGTACACATATTACTTCCTTTCTTTTTGTAATTGCATTGGTATAGACTTCCAGTAGAATGTTTGATTCAGTCTTTTAATTAATTTACAATATATTACTTCCTGTTGGAATAATTAATACCTTATGTTAATTAATTAGTTACCCACCATGACTTCCTTTCAACCTTTGCTTTCTCTGATCTTGAGTTTATTTGAAGCTTCTGTTGGGAAGACTCACTTTCTTGGAGGCTGGTATTTTACCTCCAGGGCTCTGGAGTTTGTCAGCAACTCTGCTGCTGAGATTTTACTCTTAGTGGAGCTCTAGTTTTTATCTTCCAGAAACTCCTCACTCTTTTAGTCTTTTGGGTGGCAACATTTTCACCATTGTAAGACACATTGTATTGTTTTTATTTGTCTTCTCTCATTTCAGTGAGATTTAAGGAGAGAGAGAGGGATAAATGCTTGCTTTTAATCAGCAATCTTGCTTTGGAAGTCAGGCTAGAAACACTTTGAAGAAATAATCAATACAATTTGGTGAATGGTTAGATAATGGAGATAATGGTTAGATAATGGAGAAGGAGGGGTCAAAATTGACTTTAAGATATGGTGACTAGGTGAGTGGGAGAATGGGAATACTATGAACCAAAACCAGGGAAAGAGACTAGACTGAAGACCAAAAATGATGCCTGCTAAATGATACTTGAAAAAAATAAGCTTCAAAATGAACTCAGACACCCAGCTTTAGCATATAATATTTGTTTAATAAGATGTGGATATATGGAAGATGTAGAACCATCCTTAGAGTGAACAGTAACTTCAGGCTTAGGGTGTTCCAAGAAGCTGTAAGGTGGATTTATAGAAGTTTCCCCAGTAGCACTCATGCAATACCTGTTTTTAAGAAGCTTGGTCTCTTGGTACCCGTAGGAAAAGGGTTGTTAGATATTTGACCTGAAACTAAGTGCCAAGTTTCAGAAACTCACTTAGAATTATGTTAGTGTTCATTAATACCATTCCCACCCTCCATAACCATGTCTGCAGACATTCTGTCCTGAGCATCTAATATTTATTTCTTCTCTCCTTATTTTCCAATTGTAGAAAACTAGTGCATCAGTAATTTTTGTAAGTTTTCTTCATACCATTTGAAATATGAATAATAGCTCCATAATGTTGGTTGCATTTTTTGATAAACCTGGGATATTCTCAATTCCTTCATGGTTAAAAATTTAATGCACAATGATTTTCATTTAATGTCAGATCAGCATTTTTTCAATAGCCTATATTGGAGAGTACAGTAATCTTGAATTTAGTTTTCTTATAAGTTTTGAAGGGCATGAAACTGAATGAACACTGGCATAATTTTTACTCATATTAGGTAGGACAGGAATCCTGAATATTATCCTTCACTTTGTTACCTTTTAAAAATTACATACTTCTAATCCTGATCAATTCCATAGATAATCTGTCATTTGGTAGGCTGCACAGAGAGACATAAGTATAAAGGTGCATATGCCCATACCAGGTTTAGTCTGGCTCAGCAGAAAATTTGTTATTTGATGAATACCCTGGTTATATAATGACCAAAGATGCTCCCTGCTCTTGGATACTCTGGTAAGTGGTTTGATGTATAAGCTTGGCTGATCTGTTTCTTATGGGTAATCTTAGATATCTTACACGTATCAGGTATTGTTTTGGTCATCTATAATCCACTGCATTTATATGTGAAAACCACATAGTATTTGGTTAAACATTTTGGAATATTTGACCTATCATGTGAAAATTGATGTAATTGGAAATGTGCCTGAGATTTTTATAATGTTTGCATGCTCATTAATTATAGGACAATAAATCATAAAGTAGAAGGAAGCATACTTGCATTATGACTTTGGGTAAATTAACCTCTTCATGCCTCAATTTCCTCATATGGAAAATGGGGATATCAGGAGAATCAAATAAGTAAATATATAAAGTGCTTAGATCAGTACTGACAATTAGTAAAGCTAATTTTTGTTGTTAAGGTACTACCTCACTCCTAAATTTTAGAATTTATATTCACTGTAGTTGGACATCATATCTGCTGGAGAGCTACAAAAAGAAAAGAAAAGAAAAGAAACAACAGAGATTTCTTTTTGAGTTTCCCACTAGAAAACCATATATCTAAAACATGAAAATGTTCCCTATGAAGGCTTATTCTCTGTAGTGAAAAAAAAACTATGATTCATAGTAAAGCAGCATCTCTCTTTATTTAATTCCTTTTCTCCTTTTAGAGTGAATCATCACAAGAATTATTTAATGGAAATCAGAAGAAAAACAGGCCGTGTGCATTATAATAATGACTAATAGGTAAGTTTGATGAATGATTCACAAGTCCATTTTGTACACGCTATCATCACCAGTGTTGTACTTTTGAACATTGTGTATATGGTAATAATTATAATACAAGGAGCATTGAATTAAACGAAAATAGAAGGAAAGGCATGTAAAAGCAGGCATTCTGACCCATGTAAATGAAAAAGTATGAGAAATATCTGGTGATTGTTTTAATACAGGTGACTTACAAATTGGGAATGAGGACTGCGAAAGGAGCCTGAAGCAAGATGTCAGGATTGGTGGTTGATTGACCAAGATGATATGATAATAGATCAGACTGATAGTTTTGGAATATTCATTTGTGAAGTAAACATAGGTTAATTGGTTTGAACCTATTGATTTGAATTTATAGCAGAAAAGGTAAATTTCTTAGTGTGGGCATATTTGGAGTTATTGTAAATTTACATATTAGCTTTGTTATATACTTATAATTTATTAAGTCTACTGGCACTCTTATTTTAGGTAATTGTTTTAGACCATCCTTATTTTAAGGGTTTACAGAATAATAAGACTTCTCCTAAGATTATGACATATTTAACCTTATGTCATGCCAAGAACATTTCCATGGTATAGGTATTTGTCATTTCATTTTTAGTTGAAGAAACTGAGGTGTGGGAAGATTAAATAACTTGTCTGAAGTCATACAGGTAGTAAATGGCTACACACAGAATTGAATAAGGACTCTGAGTCCAAAGTCTACTATTTATTAATCAGTGTGTTATACTGCTTCCTTGTCATTTCCTTCTTTATCATAAAGCTAAACTAAAAGTGGGAATTTTCTTTCTTCATTTTCTATATGCTAACTCTTAGTCTAATGGCAAAAGCACACCAAAACTTTTAAAGTCTTTGGATTTATTAGAAACTGGAGGTAGTGGAATGCTGTGGAAAAACTACAAACTTTACTCAGAGACAGTTAGGTCTGAAAATGTCCTGTCAGGAATCTGCTCAGGGAAACGGGAGATGAATGATGACACCATTGCTCTTGGCAGAATTTGGTTTGATTGATAGAATTATTTGAGTTAGTTAGAGTGGTATCTATGATATAGGAAGCTTATGTCCAAGGGGCAGTCAAGACTTTTCATTAGGTCTTTAGTCAAGTAAAGTTTAACTTATAACAAGCATATTCTTAAGTAGACATTTAAAAATTTTTACATACACTGAGGATCAACAAGAAGATTTTTATTTTGGGCTGTATGTTCTCTTCTACACTAGCCATTTCTCTTCCTTGAAGGACTGTTTAAGTTAGGAGCAGATACAGCATAGGCTTGGTCAGGTATCTTGGAGGTAGAGTAAGTTTTATTCATTTAATTTATTAACACGTTAGAAATATTCTTTGACTGTCTATCACATGTCAGGCATTTCTTAGATGTTTCAAAATGTGTCCCTCTTAACATTTTTCCTCCCATACATGTATTCTAACTGACTTTCTGAAAGGGCTCACTATCCTCATCTAGAATTGAGGTAGTGGTAAGAAATAATATCAAATTATCAATCATTTCCAACTTGGAAGGTGAGTGCCAGGATTCTGGCATTTTAAAGAGCATAGCATTAAAAAAAACAATACTAAGAAAATAATTTCATCTTACCAAAGATACCATCTTTTTAGTTAGGTCCATATATTCTTGTGAATATGGTTTTTTGAACTTGCTGTCATAGTCAATATTACTGACTTTAAAGCTCATATGATAGTAAAAAGGTGTTTTTCCTGAGGAGGAGAAAAAAGAAAAAAATAGTTCTGACTTTACTTATTGTGTAACTGCTTTCATTCTTAAGGAATCATGTGAAATAGAATACTCTGATGAAATTTCAAGTTACTTAACATTTAAATAGTCTTAATTCCTAGCGATTGTGGAAATAACTTTGACATGCCTATTAAATTATAACCTTGCCCAAGAATGTAAACCATTTTGTAACATTCTGATAAAATTCTCCATGTGAGTGGCTGCAGTTAATTATTTTAAAAATCTTTCCTATATAGTCACAAATAATTTTAAAAAACAAACAAAAAAATGACATAGCATTTTTCTTGGATTGTATTGGCAAAGATGACAAAAATAATAATACTCAGGCTTCAATAGCTATACATATATCAGACAAAATAGACTTTAAGCTAAAAATAGTATTAAGAGACAAAGAAGTTCATTATATAATATTATATATACATTAAATAATATAATATGACCTATTATTATGCAATGATAAAGGGGTCAATTCATCAAGAAGACATAACAATCATAAATATATATGCACCCAACATCAGAGCATCTAAATATATTAAGCAAATACTAACAGATCTGAAGGGAGAAATAGACAAGAATGCAGTAATTGTAGGGGACTTCAATACATCATTTTCAATAATGGATAGATCATCCAGAGAGAAAGTCAACAAAGAAACGTTGAACTTGAATCATACTTTAGAGAAATTGACTTAACAGACTTATGTAGAACATTGTATCCAACAGCAGCACAATACACATTTTCTCAGGTTTACACAGAATATTCTCCAGGATCGAGCATATGACAGGTCACAAAACAAGTCTTAGAAAATTTTTTTCTTTTTTTTTTTTTTTTTTTTGTGGTATGCGGGCCTCCCTCTGCTGCGGCCTCTCCCGTTGCGGAGCACAGGCTCCGGACGCGCAGGCCCAGCGGCCATGGCACACGGGCCCAGCCGCTCTGCGGCATGTGGGATCCTCCCAGACCGGGGCGCGAACCCGGTTCCCCTGCATCAGCAGGCGGACTCTCAACCACTGCGCCACCAGGGAAGCCCAGGAACACGTTTTTTAAAAAGAAAATTTTATTGGGGTATAGTTGATTTACAATGTTGTGTTAGTTTCAGGTGTAGAGCAAAGTGAATCTGTTATACATATATATATATGTGTGTATATATATATATCTCCACTCTTTTTTTTTTTAACATCTTTATTGGAGTATAACTGTTTTACAATAGTGTGTTAGTTTCTCCTTTACAACAAAGTGAATCAGTTATACATATACATATGTTCCCATATCTCTTCCCTCTTGCGTCTCCCTCCCTCACACCCTCCCTATCCCACCCCTCTCAGTGGTCACAAAGCACAGAGGTGATCTCCCTGTGCTATGCGGCAGCTTCCCACTAGCTATCTAATTTACATTTGGTAGTGTATATATGTCCCTGCCACTCTCTCACTTCATCACAGCTTACCCTTCCCCCTCCCCATGCCCTCAAGTCCATGC
>NC_041220.1:38212096-38212815 GCF_002837175.3 Physeter macrocephalus | reverse complement strand
GTTCCCTTTTCTCCACACCCTCTCCAGCATTTATTGTTTCTAGAGTTTTTGATGATGGCCAATCTGACCGGTGTGAGATGATATCTCATTGTCGTTTTGATTTGCATTTCTCTAATGATTAATGATGTTGAGCATTCTTTCATGTGTTTGTTGGCGATCTGTATATCTTCTTTGGAGAAATGTCTATTTAGTTCTTCTGCCCATTTTTGGATTGGGTTGTTTGTTTTTTTGTTATTGAGCTGCATGAGTTGCTTATAAATTTTGGATATTAATCCTTTGTCAGTTGCTTCATTGGCAAATATTTTCTCCCATTCTGAGGGTTGTCTTTGGTCTTGTTTATGGTATCCTTTGCTGTGCAATAGCTTTTAAGTTCCATTAGGTCCCATTTGTTTATTTTTATTTCCATTTCTCTAGCAGATGGGTCAAAAAGGATCTTGCTGTGATTTATGTCATAGAGTGTTCTGCCTATGTTTTCCTCTAAGAGTTTGATAGTGTCTGGCCTTACATTTAGGTCTTTAACCCATTTTGAGTTTATTCTTGTGTGTGGTGTTAGGGAGTGTTCTAATTTCATACTTTTACATGTAGCTGTCCAGTTTTCCCAGCACCACTTATTGAAGAGGCTGTCTTTTCTCCACTGTATATCCTTCCCTCCTTTATCAAAGAAAAGGTGACCATATGTGTGTGGGTTTATCTCTGGGCTTTCTATCCTGTTCCACTGA
>NC_041220.1:38201580-38211491 GCF_002837175.3 Physeter macrocephalus | reverse complement strand
TGAATTTTGTCAAAAGCTTTCTCTGCATCTGTTGAGATGATCATATGGTTTTTCTCCTTCAGTTTGTTGATATGGTGTATCACGTTGATTGATTTGCGTATATTGAAGAATCCTTGCATCCTGGAATAAACCCCACTTGATCATGGTGTATGATCCTTTTAATGTGATGTTGGATTCTGTTTGCTAGTATTTTGTTGAGGATTTTTGCATCTATGTTCATCAGTGATATATCTCCACTCTTTTTAAGATTCTTTTCCCATATAAGCCATTACAGAGTATTGAGCAGAGTGCCCTGTGCTAAACAGTTGGTCCGTATTAGTTATCTATTCTATATATAGTAGTGTGTATGTGTCAATCCCAATCTTCCAATTTATCCCTCCCCCCGCCCTCACCCCCGGGTTACCATAAGTTTATCTTCTACATGTGTAACTCTATTTCTGTTTTGTAGATAAGTTCATTTGTAGCCTTTTTTTATATTCCACATATAAGCAATATCATATGATATTTGTCATTCTCTGTCTGACTTACTTTGCTCAGTATGACAACCTCTAGGTCCGTTTGTGTTGCTGCAAATGTCATTATTTTGTTATTTTTTATGGCTGAGTAATATTCCATTGTATATATGTACCACATCTTCTTTATCCATTCCTTTGTTGATGGACATTTAGGTTGCCTCCATGTCTTTGCTATTGTAAATAGCGCTGCAATGAACATTGGAGTGCATGTATCTTTTCGAATTATGTTTTTTTCTGGATATATGTCCAGGAGTGGGATTGCTGGATCATAAGGTAGCACTATTTTTAGTTTTTTTGAGGAACCTCGATACTGTTTTCCATAGTGGCTATACCAATTCGCACTCCCACCAATAGCATAGGAGGAGAAGGGAACACTTCTAAACTCATTTTACAAGGCCAGTATTACCCTGACCAAAACCAGATAAGGACATTACAATAAAACTATAGATCAATATCCTTGATGAATATGGTACAAAAATCCTCAACAAAATGCTAGCAAACTGAATTTAACAACACATTAAAAGGATCATACACCACAATCGAGATTTATCCCTGGAATCCAAGGATGGGTCAATATACACAAATCAATAAATTTGATATACCATTTTAATAGAATGACAGATAAAAATCATATGATCATCTCAATAAATCAGTAAAACTTTTGACAAAATACAAAACCTTTCATGTTGTAAAAACCCATTGGGTCTAAAGGGAACAAACTTCAACATAATAAAGACCATATATGACAAACCCACAGCCAACATGATAATCAAGGGTGAAAGGTTGAAAGCTTTTCCTCCAAGGTCAGGAACAAGATAAGGGTGCCCACTCTCACCACTCCTATTCAATATAGTGCTGGAAATCCTAGCTGGAGCAAAGGCAAGAGAAAGAATTAAAAGGCATTCAACCTAGGAAGAAAGAAGGAAAGTTGTTATTTGCACATGGATGACCTTATGTATAGAAAATCATATAGACTTTGCCAAAAAACTGTTAGAACTAATTGAGTCAGTAAAGCTGCTGGACACAATCAGTTGTGTTTCTATATACTAACAATGAAACATCTGAAATATAAGCATAGTAGTGGGATTGCTAGGTCATATGATAGTTTTATTTTTAGTTTTGTAAGGAACCTCCATACTGTTTTCCATAGTGGTTGTATCAATTTACATTCCCACCAACAATGCAGGAGGGTTCACTTTTCACCACACTCTTTCCAGCATTTATTGTTTCTAGATTTTTTGATAATGACCATTCTGAGTGGCGTGAGGTGATACCTCGAAAACCATAATTCAAAAAGAGACATGTGGGCTTCCCTGGTGGCGCAGTGGTTGAGAATCCCCCTGCCGATGCAGGGCACACGGGTTCGTGCCCTGGTCCCGGAAGATCCCCCATGCCGTGGAGCAGCTGGGCCTGTGAGCCATGGCCGCTGAGCCTGTGCGTCTGGAGCCTGTGCTCCGCAACGGTGAGAGGCCCATGTACCACAAAAAAAAAAAAAAAAAGAGAGACATGTACCACAATGTTCACTGCAGCACTATTTACAATAGCCAAGACATGGAATCGACTTAAATGTCCATCGAGAGATGAATGGATAAAGAAGATGTGGCACATATATACAATGGAATATTACTCAGCCATTAAAAGAAATGACATTGAGTTATTTGTAGTGAGGTGGATGGACCTAGAGTCTGTCATACAGAGTGAAGTAAGTCAGAAAGAAAAACAAATACTGTATGCTAACACATGTATATGGAATCTAAAAAAAAAAAAAAAAAGGTACTGATGATAGTACATGGAGATCAGCTTGGAGCTCTGTGGCGACCTAGAGGGGTGGGATAGGGAGGATGGGAGGGAGGCCCAAGAGGAAGGGGATATGGGGACATGTGTTTGCATATGGCTGATTCACTTTGTTGTTCAACAGAAACTAACACAGTATTGTGAAGCAATTATACTCCAAAAAAGATCTATTAAAAAAATATACACATAAGCATATTATGATAATCATTTTGTAATATACAAGTGTATGGTGGTAACAATTTGCAATATATATCAAATCAACTCATTGTATTTCTTCAACGTACACAATGTTATATGTCAATTATATCTCAATAAAGCTGGAAGAAGAAAATTCCAAAGGAACATAATATTTTTGTTATTATATATTTTTATTTATAAATACTATATGACCTTAATTTTCTATTAGGATATCAGGGTTGAAAATCTAGGGCATTAAGACGGTATTAGGCTTTATTAACTTGTTGGACTACTAAACAAATTTTAAACACTAGAAAGGAAAGCCATTCCTTAGCTCTGTTATCCTGTTAGAGCACCGAGTCCTGAATTGGAAGGTGTAGTGATAAATTAGGTGCTACTGTTGGTATTCAGAGGAACTATCAGACTATTATACTAAAGGATTAGTTTCTCTTCTTCAAATGTAACCTGGACCTTGAGCAGATAAAAGAAAAAATTATGATCTAGGATCTCTTCTGAGTGTTATTTTGATTGGTTTTTCCTCCCTAGAAGAGTCATGTTTTTCCAATAATCCAGGTCACATTCTGGGCTAGGGCTAAGAGCTCCAGGGAGGACTAGATCCTGACTAATTCTTCTCTTTGTATCTTTATTTATTTATTTATATTTGCTTTCCAAGTGGTTTTTACAATTGAGAAATAATTGACATACAACATTATATTAGTTTCAGGTGTACAACATAATGATTCAATATATGTACATATTGCAAAATGATCACCACAGTAAGTCTAGTTAACATCCATCCAAGCGATTTTTATGCACATTAAAGCTTGAGAAGCAAGGTTTACATAAGTGGCTCTCAGCCTGGGCTTTCAACAAAGATCACATGTGGATTTTTGAGAACTATCAAATCTTGGGTCCTCTCTCACAGATTCTGTTCATTGGTCTGGGTGGGAACATCAATGTTGCTTTAATTAAGTGCTCCAGGTGATTCTAAGTGAGGCCAGGGTTAAGTATGTGGGCTCCCAAGTATATTTATGAGAGTTGAGTCCAGGCTTTTGTCCAAGGGGAGGTAACAGGGTCTGTTCTACATGGGTTTGGTAGAGGCAGGGCGGTGGAGCTCACATTAGCTAACATTAGCAAAATGTCTGTGGGAAGGGAGGGTCCTCGAAGACAAGAAAGGAGAAGATCGAAGTTTGTTCTCCAGGTAGGAGCTCATTGTTCCTGAATCTCTCCTGAGACAAGGAAGGGTTGACTTTCCTGAGTTTCAAGGCCCTTCTGCCCATGGCCACATTGGTAGCAGGTAAAGGATCTGTGCCGAAGCCTTTAAAGGCATATTCTCAAGATGCTGATGTGATTCCTCCACATAATCTCACCTGAGGAAGAAACCTAGAGGAGGAAGCGGAAGAGGAAGAAATGGCAGGTTCTCAGATAAATGTCCTGTCTTGGATCAGGGGCTATGTCCTCCTTATTTCTTGAAATGCCATGGTTTTAGAACATGCAAAATTTTACTTCTGTACTTCTGGTGTTTCTGCCTAACAAGTTTTTTTTCAACTACCTTTTTTTTCTTCTTTCTTGTGACAGTCAAGGTTAACTCGTAAGACCACTCCTCCCCTGTATCCCAGATCCTTCTTTGTTTTCTCCATTCAGACTTCTGATGGGCCTTGAGCACTTGCCACCATGAATTAATGACCTGCAACTACAGATAATGTTCCCTTTGTGACAGATCACTTTGAAAAGTCATTGATAGCTAAGATTCATATGTAGGATGAAGTGGGGACCTGGTATATCAGTGAAGAAAGGAAGTGTAGTGTTTATTTCCCATATGGATGGTCCGTCAGCTCTATGTAGACCAGGATTAAGAAAATGCACATCTAGGGCTTCCCTGGTGGCACAGTGGTTAAGAATCGCCTGCCAATGCAGGGGACACGGGTTTGAGCCTTGGTCCGGAAAGACACCACATGCCATGGAGGAGCTAAGCCACTGTGCCACAACTACTGAGACTGCGTTCTAGAGCTTCTGAGCCACAACTACTGAAGCCCGCGTGCCTAGAGCCCATGTTCCGCAACAAGAGAAGCCACCGCAATGAGAAGCCCGTGCACTGTAACGAAGAGTAGCCCCCACTTGCCGCAACTAGAGAAAGCCCATGCACAGCAACAAAGATCCAAAGCAGCCCCCCCCAAAAAATAATAAAAAATAATAAATAAATAAGAAAATGCACATCTAAACAGGATGGCATTTATGGCCCAGAATAATGCAGAAATTTCTGAAAGATAAGAGTAATTAGGAGACACTGCCTTTCTAGAATGCTAAAGAAAGATTATTTAAATACACTACTGTATTAGAGATTGCGGAATATGGGCACTCGATGTGGCTTGACATTTGAATAAGACTGATGTTTTTCATGACTAGATTTAGATTATGATTTGCTTATTTTTCTGGCCAGTAAATATCACAGCAGTTATATGTCCTTCAGCAAACATTAGGCACCTGATATCAGTTTGTCCCATTACAGCTGATGTTAACTTCATTCACTTGGTTCATGCGGCAGATTCCATCCCCTGCTCTTTGTATCTTTTCAAAACTACTGAAAAGTAATCTAAAAATGCTGTTCAAGGAAATGGATTTATGTTGAATTTTCTTTTACAATACCACTTGTCCTGTGAGAATTCTTGCCCCATAGAATTCTTTCTGTGGTCAGGACCATACATATATTGTGGGCTTAAAATTAACTGATAACAGTATCAGTACACTTGTCCCTAGATGTTTCCACACGTAGATCTTTCTCACACATGGTGACTTACTTGCTCAAAACTGCATTCTGGTGGCCACCAATTGCTCTCATTTTTGTCTGCTATTATCTTAGAAGATGACTCACCTTAAATACCCTCAGCTTGGTCCTTGGCTTCTGTTCTCAACATTTAAGACTTGTTGAAAGTAGTTCTCCAGGCCAGGATCTCCCAAATGTGCCTCTAGAGAGTCAAAGAGATGCCTTTTACAAAATCTATTAGTTAACATTAAACATGGCCCTGAAGAGACAGTCTAGAAAAAGTACCTCACATATTTATCATTTTGGCCTTTGGCTAAGAAGAAAAAAAAGAAAATAAATTTGAATTGAGAAGAAATTATTTTTGCCTTGACTCTGATGCTTTCACTTTCATTTCCTATTCCTTGAAAGTGAAGTTGCTATTTGGGGATTAACAATTTCCATTTACAGTTGGCATAGGAATATTTGAAATATCCTAAACTAGTGGTAGTGAGAAAATCAGCAAGATAGATTAGCTTTCTCCATGCATATCCAGAAACGTTCCTGGAAATCTCATCTGTTCATTTCCTCATCAATTACTCACAGCCTAACCTACTGCAAGAGAATTTTAACCTCCTGAGGATGAAATTATGTGCTACTTCTTGATATTCTTTCTTCTCTTTTTCTATAGTGATACAGTTTGTGATTTTTTACTGAGCAGATTCTATCCAAAAATAAAAAATATGTTTTCCTGTCTCTGTTTGTTCCATCTAGGAGTGATGGAGTACATTTAAGTTCTGACAAATGGAATGAAATGGAAAGTAGTATGTGCAATTTATGACATGTTTTCTTAATAGAAGCCATGCTCTTCTTCCTATTCTGCCTTCTGTCTGGCTGGAATGTGAATATGATGGTTAGAACTGGCATAGTCACTTTGAATATTGAGATGATCTGGGCAATATAGGTCATGGTAGCATAGCAAGATTGAAGGAGCCTGGGTCCCTGACATCTTGAAGTGACATACTGAACCTGAGTCACTGATTTCTGAACATATTTGTGTCTGAATCTTATAAATATATGCATCTGTTTCCCCCTAGATCAGTGGTTCTCAAATCTTGCCTGAACATTAGAACCACCTGGGGAGCTTTTAAAGTTAAAATTTCCACTCCAGACAGCATCTTTGAGTGGGGCTTTTGTACTAGTATTTTTTTGAAAAAAGCTTTCCAGGTGATTCTAAGGTGCAGTCAGGGTTAAATTTTATTAATCTAGATCAGGGATCAGCAAATTGTGTAATCTAGCTTGCTGCCTAGTTTAGTATGGCCTGTGCCTAAGAAGGTTTCTACATTTTTTAAAAGTTGAAAAAAAGTCAAAATACTATTTTGTGACATGTGAAAATTACATGAAGTTCAAATTTCAGTGCCCATGAATAAAGTTTTATTGGAAATTAACTACATTCACTTATTTACACATTGGCTATTTTAGCATTACAACATTAAACTCAAGTTGTGATAGACTATTATGGCCCACAGAGAGGAAAATGTATACTGTCTGATCCTTTACAGGAAAAGTGTGCTGACCCTGCTTTAGATGCTCAGCACTTTAAGGCAAGGACTAGTGTGATGTTCTAGCAACTCTCCTTCATTACTCCATTACTCCCATTATAGCACCTAGCCTACTACCTGACATTAAGTACACAGTAGTCATCCAATAAATGGCTTGTTGGGTTAAATCTGTATGCAGTTTCAGATAGAATGGGAGAAAGAGGAAGGCTATCTATCTATCTATTTATCTATCTTCTCTTAAAAAGTTAACCAAATAGATAACACATTATTATTACATAGAGTCAAGTGAAGTAGAAAAAGGTAGGTTTTGTGGAGTGAATATCTGGGCTGTGTTTTGGTTGTCCAACTGTCTTTGTTTAACTAGTTACTGGCCCAAGTGGAAGAGTAGTATTTTGAGGGTATGGCTAGTAGCTTCCAGGTTTGGTGTCTAGAATAGTGAACTAGAAAATCTTAAAATGGTAATGGGCAGAACAGAGCCCGTGTCTCTGCAGAGCTGGAACTCCTGGCTTGGGGTCTCTTCCCTCCGCCAACACGGAATTGCCCCGGAGCCCAAGGGGAGGGCGGCCTCACTGAGGCTGCCGGCTCTGGAGGGGCCCCAGCGGCCGAAGCCGTGACAGTCGTGGGGACGGCCAGCCGGGAGAAGATGGCGGAAGAGTAAGACGCGGAGATCACCTGCCTCCCCACAGATACATCAGAAATACATCTACATGTGGAACTGCTCCTATAGAACACCTACTGAACGCTGGCAGAAGACCTCAGACCTCCCAAAAGGCAAGAAACTCCCCACGTACCTGGGTAGGGCAAAAGAAAAAACAGAGACAAAAGAATAGGGACGGGACCTGCACCAGCGGGAGGGAGCTGTGAAGGAGGAAAGGTTCCCACACACTAGGAAGACCCTTCGAGGGCGGAGACTGTGGGTGGCGGAGCGAGGAGCTTCAAAGGTGCGGAGGGCAAAGCGGAGAGATTCCCACACAGAGGATGGGTGCCGACCAGCATTCACCAGCCCGAGAGGCTTGTCTGCTCACCCGCCGGGATGCATGGGGGCTGGGAGCTGAGGCTCCAGCTTTGGAGGTCGGATCCCAGGGAGAGGACTGGGGTTGGCGGTATGAACACAGCCTGAAGGGGCTAGTGCACCATGGCTAGCTGGGAGGGAGTCCAGGAAAAGGTCTAGAACTGCCGAAGAGGCAAGAGACTTTTTCTTCCCTGTGTTTCCTGGTGCGTGAGGAGAGGGGATTAAGAGCGCTGCTTAAAGGAGCTCCAGAGAGGGGCACGAGCTGTGGCTATCAGTGCAGACCCCAAAGACGGGCATGAGACACTAAGGCTGGTGATGCAGCCACCAAGAAGCCTGTGTGCAAGCACAGGTCACTATCCACACCTCCCTCCCAGAAGCCTGTGCAGCCCGCCACTGCCAGGGTCCCGTGATCCAGGGACAATCTACCCGGGAGAACACATGGTGTGCATCAGGCTGGTGCAACGTCACGCCGGCCTCTGCCGCCACAGGCTCGCCCTGCATCCGTACCCTTCCTTCCCCCCCCGGCCTGAGTGAGCCAGAGCCCCTGAATCAGCTGCTCCTTTAACACCGTCCTGTCTGAGCAAAGAACAGACTCCCTCAGCGACCTACACGCAGAGGCGGGGCCAAATCCAAAGCTGAACCCCGGGAGGTGTGCGAACAAAGAAGAGAAAGGGAAATCTCTCCCAGCAGCCTCAGAAGCAGCAGATTAAAGCTCCACAATCAACTTGCTGTACCCTGCATCTGTGGAATACCTGAAGAGGCAACGAATCATCCCAAACTGAGGAGGTGGACTTTGGGAGCAAACATATATTATTTTTTCCCCTTTTTCTCTTTTTGTGAGTGTGTATGTGTATGCTTCTGTGTGTGATTTTGTCTGTATAGCTTTGCTTTCACCATTTTTCCTAGGGTTCTGTCCATCTGCTTTTTTTTTTTTACTTTAAAAATTTTTTTCTTAATAAATATTTTTTATATTTTAATAACTTTATTTTATCTTCTTTCTTTCTTTCTATTTTTTCTCCCTTTTATTCTGAGCTGTGTGGATGAAAGGCTCTTGGTGCTCTGGCCAGGTATAACGCCTGTGCCTCTGAGTTGGGAGAGCCGAGTTCAGGACACTGGTCCACAAGAGACCTCCCAGCTCCACGTAATATAAAACGGAGAAACTCTCCCAGAGATCTCCATTTCAACGCCAAGACCCAGCTTCACTCAACGACCAGCAAGCTACAGTGCTGGACACCCTATGCCAAACAACTAGCAAGACAGGAGCAAAGCCCCATCCATTAGCAGAGAGGCTGCCTAAAATCATAATAGGCAACAGACACCCCAAAACACACCACCAGACGTGGACCTGCCCATCAGAAAGACAAGATCCAGCCTCATCCACCAAAACACAGGCACTAGTCCCCTCCAACAGGAAGCCTACACAACCCACTGAACCAACCTGAGCCACTGGGGACAGACACCAAAAACAACGGGAAATACGAACCTGCAGCCTGCGAAAAGGAGACCCCAAACACAGTAAGATAAGCAAAATGAGAAGACAGAAAAACACAAAGCAGATGAAGGAGCAAGGTAAAAACCCACCAGACCTAATAAATGAAGAGGAAATAGGCAGTCTACCTGAAAAACAATTAACAGCTGATCTTTCAGCAGAAACTCTGCAAGCCAGAAGGGAGTGGCAGGACATATTTAAAGTGATGAAGGAGAAAAACCTACAACCAAGATTACTCTGCCCAGCAAGGATCTCATTCAGATTTGATGGAGAAATTAAAACCTTAACAGACAGGCAAAAGCTGAGAGAGTTCAGGACCACCAAATCAGCTTTACAACAAATGCTAAAGGAACTTCACTAGGCAAGAAACACAAGAGAAGGAAAAGACCTACAAGAACAATCCCAAAACAATTAAGAAAATGGGAATAGGAATATACATATCAATAATTACATTAAATGTAAATGGATTAAATGCTCCCACCAAAAGACACAGACTGGCTGAATGGATAAAAAAACAAGACCCGTATATATGCTGTCTACAAGAGACCCACTTCAGACCTAGGGACACATACAGACTGAAAGTGAGGGGATGGAAAAAGATATTCCATGCAAATGGAAATCA
>NC_041220.1:38198421-38201018 GCF_002837175.3 Physeter macrocephalus | reverse complement strand
ACCCCACTTTCACCAATGGACAGATCATCAGAAATGAAAATAAATAAGGAAACAGAAGCTTTAAATGATACATTAAACAAGATGGACTTAATTGATATTTATAGGACATTCCATCCAAAAATGACAAAATACACTTTTTTCTCAAGTGCTCATGAAACATTCTGCAGGATAGATCATTTCTTGGGTCACAAATCAAGCCTTGGTAAATTTAAGAGAATTGAAGTCATATCAAGTATCTTTTCCGACCACAACACTATGAGACTAGATATCAATTACAGGAAAAGATCTGTAAAAAATACAAACACATGGAGGCTAAACAATACACTACTTAATAACCCAGAGATCACTGAAGAAATCAAAGAGGAAATCAAAAAATACCTAGAAACAAATGACAATGAAAACACGATGACCCAAAACCTATGGGATGCAGCATAAGCAGTTCTAAGAGGGAAGATTATAGCAATACAATCCTACCTCAAGTAACAGGAAACATCTCAAATAAACAACCTAAACTTGCAAAGCAATTAGAGAAAGAAGAACAAAAAACCCCCAAAGTTAGCAGAAGGTAAGAAATCATAAAGATCAGATCAGAAATAAATGAAAAAGAAATGAAGGAAATGATAGCAAAGATCAATAAAATTAATAGCTGGTTCTTTGAGAAGATAAACAAAAGTGATAAAACATTAGCCAGCCTTATCAAGAGAAAAAGGGAGAAGCCTCAGATCAACCGAATTAGAAATGAAAAAGGAGAAGTAACAACTGACAATGCAAAAATACGAAGGATCATGAGAGATTACTACAAGCAACTCTATTCCAATAAAACGGACAACCTGGAAGAAATGGAGAAATTCTTAGAAAAGCACAACCTTCTGAGACTGAACCAGGAAGAAATAGAAAATATAAACAGACCAATCACAAGCACTGAAATTGAAACTGTGATTAAAAATCTTCCAACAAACAAAAGCCCAGGGCCAGATGGATACACAGGCGAATTCCATCAAATATTTGGGGAAGAGTTAACACCTATCGTTCTCAAACTCTTCTAAAATATAGCAGGGGGAGGAACATTCCCAAACTTATTCTATGAGGCCACCATCACCCTGAATCCAAAACCAGACAAAGACGTTACAAAAAAAGAAAACTACAGGCCAATATCACTGATGAACATAGATGCAGAAATCCTTAAGAAAATACTAGCAAACAGAATTCAGCAGCACATTAAATGGATCATACACCATGATCAAGTGGGGTTTATCTCAGGAATGCAAGGATTCTGTAATATATGCAAATCAATCAATGTGATACACCATATTAAATTGAAGGATAAAAACCGTTTGATCATCTCAATAGGTGCAGAGAAAGCTTTCAACAAAATTCAATACCCATTTATGATAAAAACCCTCTAGAAAGTAGGCATAGAGGGAAGTTACCTCAACTTAATAAAGGCCATATATGACAAACCCACAGCCAACATCATCCTCAATGGTGAAAAACTGAAACCATTTGCACTAAGATCAGGAATAAGACAAGTTTGCCCACTCTCACCACTATTATTCAACATAGTTTTGGAAGTTTTAGCCACAGCAATCAGAGAAGAAAAAGGAATCCAAATCGGAAAAGAAGAAGTCAAGCTGTCACTGTTTACAAAAAACCTATATGCAGAAAAGTAAGACACTGATGAAAGAAATTAAGGATGATACAAACAGATGGAGAGATATACCATGTTCTTGGATTGGAAGAATCAACATTGTGAAAATGACTATACCACCCAAAGCAATCTACAGATTCAGTGCCATCCCTATGAAACTACTAATGGCATTTTTCACTGAACTAGAACAAAAAATTTCACAATTTGTATGGAAACACAAAAGACCCTGAATAGCCAAAGCAATCTTGAGAAGAAAGAAGGAACTGAAGGAATCAGGCTCCCGGACTTTAGACTATAATACAAAGCTACCATAATCAAGACAGTATGGTACTGGCACAAAAACAGAAATATAGATCAATGGAACAGGATAGAAAGCCCAGAGATAAACCCACACACATATGGTCACCTTATCTTTGATAAAGGAGGGAAGGATATACAGTGGAGAAAAGACAGCCTCTTCAATAAGTGGTGCTGGGAAAACTGGACAGCTACATGTAAAAGTATGAAATTAGAACACTCCCTAACACCACACACAAAAATAAACTCAAAATGGATTAAAGACCTAAATGTAAGGCCAGAAACTATCAAACTTTTAGAGTAAAACATAGGAAGAATGCTCTTTGACATAAATCACAGCAAGATCCTTTTTGACCCACCTCCTAGAGAAATGGAAATAAAACCAAAAATAAACAAATGGGGTCTAATGAAACTTAAAATCTTTTGTGCAGCAAAGGAAACCACAAAAAAGATGAAAAGACAACCCTCAGAATGGGAGAAAATATTTGCAAATGAAGCAACTGACAAAGGATTAATCTTCAAAATATACAAGCAGCTTATGCAGCACAATTTTTAAAAAAACAAACAAACAACCCAATCCAAAAATGGGCAGAAGACTTAAATAGACATTTCTCCAAAGAAGACATACAGATTGCCAACAAACACATGAAAG
>NC_041220.1:38190825-38198208 GCF_002837175.3 Physeter macrocephalus | reverse complement strand
AAGAAGATGTGGCACATATATACAGTGGAATATTACTCAGCCATAAAAAGAAATGAAATTGAGTTATTTGTAGTGAGGTAGATGGACCTAGAGTCTGTTACACAGAGTGAAGTAAGTCAGAAAGAGAAAAACAAATACCACATACTAACACATATATATGGAATCTAAAAAAAAAATTGGTTTTGAAGAACCTAGGGTTAGGACAGGAATAAAGATGCAGACGTAGAGAATGGACTTGAGGACATGGGGAAGGGTAAGTGTATGCTGAGGCGAAGTGAGAGAGTGGCATGGACATATATACATTACCAAATGTACAATACATAGCTAGTGGGAAGCAGCAGCATAGCACAGGGAAATCAGCTCTGTGCTTTGTGCCCACCTAGAGGGGTGGGGATAAGAAGAGTGGGAGGGAGATGCAAGAGGGAGGGCATATGGGGATATGTGTATACGTATAGCTGATTCACTTTGTTATACAGCAGCAACTAACACAACAATGTAAAGCAATTAGACCTTAATAAAGATTTTTTTAAAAAGATAGTAAGAAGAATAGGACAGAGAACTTGGCACATAGAGCTGTTTTTAAGAAAAATCAATTCTTGAGAACCCCAGAATTTTTCTATTGTATGGAAAATATATATACAAGTTTTTACTGACCTTTTAAATTTTATTCCTCAATAATAGGGAATACTCTACTTTTTAATAAGAATTTTATCAGAAGAAAACTTTGTATAGAGAAAAAATGATAGGCTTTGGAAGAAGAAAGCTTAGAATCCCATATTATAGACTTTTAATGTTTGTTTGTTAACTCATTGATTATCTCTTCAGAAAGTTATAAGATTAGCTAAGGTAGGGAGAATGACTACTTGCTTCACTAATATTTTCCAAGAACCTAAATCTTTACCAGGAATTTAAAAAAGAGTACACTAAATCTTTGGGTTTAGAGTGCCCTAAACCAAAGTTTGCTAAAGAACAATCTTGTTAAATGTTATTAACCATAAATTTTCTCTGCCTAATAATATTGTCTGACTGCTTCTCTTCCCTCATTCTCAAAATTCCTAATTTTCCCAATAATGTAACCAATATTTCTGTGTGATTAGAAAGACATATTGAGTACTCAGCATAAGTGACAAAATAAACAATGAGTCTGAAGACTACTATGGTGATGACCATCATTAAGATACACAGGGTAATCTTTCTACAATTTGTGATTTTCATTTTTGTGTTTGAATCTGTTCTTTTGAGCAGAAAGGACAGGGAAGCAAGTGTTAATATGAGCAAAATATAGGATACTCTCAGAAATACATATGGACTTGATGTTAAGTGTAAAAGTATATTTTGTTTTACATCAATTATGGACTCAGTGGACTGCTTAGCTTGTAGAACAACATGCAGAAGTAGTGAATTAATATTTGACCTGCTTATTTTTCAGCATGTATGAATAATATAATACTAAAATCAAACTTCATTCATTCAGAAAATTTTTATAGATGACCTACTAGGCATAGTTGTAGGAATAAAAATCTCTTTCATTATGGAGATTACATTTTACTGAGGGGAGATAGACAACAAATGAAGTAAAATTAATAAATAAAATACATAACTAGTAAAAAGGTAATAAGTGCTGTAGGAAAAGTAGAGCTAGGTAAAGAAGATCAGGAATGTGGGGGGGGTGTGAGAGATGGTGGTGGTGGTGGCAGGATGCGATATTAAACAGAGTGGTCAGATTAGACCTATTGAGAAGGTAAAATCTGAGCAGACTTGAAACAGGCAATGGTGTTAGCCATACAGGTATCTGGGATGTTCCAGGCAGAGGGAACGACCCTACGAAGGCCCTGAAGGAGGGGCATATTAGGAGGGCAGTGTGAATAAGGAGTAATGTAGTAAGAGTACTTCTCGGTGTTATGAGGGCCCAGATCATATAGGACGTGTGGGTCATTGTAATAACTTTGGTTTTTTCCCTCTGAGTTAAATGTGTGCTTTGGAAGTCTTTGAGTGGAAGACTATGATGATTTGGCCTAATTTCTTAATGGGATCCCTCTGACTGCTTTTTGGAAAGTAAATTTTACAGTACAAGGATGGAAGCAGAGTGACAAGATAAGAATTGATTCTAATCATTGAAGCACAAGATGATGTTGGCTTGGACCAGAGTGGTGGAGGTGGAGGAAATGAAAAGTGTTTGAAGTTTGGATATATTTTGAATACAGAGTTGATAGGAGTTCCTGATGAATAGGTGGAATGTGAATGGAAAAGGGGTGTCAAAGATGGTTTCCAGTTCTTTAGCTTGAGGACTTGAGGAGGGATTTGTCTTCATCTGAGATGGGAAGGTTGCTGATAGAGCAGGTTTTGAGGGGATGATTATTATTTCAGTTTTATGTTTTAGATGTTCACTAGTCATCCAAGTGAAGATGCATGTTGGATATACAAGTCTGGAATTTTGGATAGAGGTCTGGGCTGGTGATGTACATTTGGCATTCTTCAACATAGAGATTATGCTCTGGGACTAGATGAGATTACCAAGGGAGTAAGTGTAGCTAAAGAAGAAGACCAAGAGATGATCACTGGGACACTCTCATATTAAGAGATCAGGGAGAAGAGGAAGACCAAGCAAAGGACACTGAGAGGAAGCAACCAGTAAGGGTAGGAGGAAAACCAAGAAAAAGTGGTGTCCTGGGAGCCCATAGAAGTGTACCAAGATTTGTGAAGGGGATCAACTGTGTCAGATGTTGCTGATGGCTCATAAACAAGATGAGCAAATGAGCACTGAAAATTGATCATTGGATTAGCATTATGGACGTAATTGGTGACCTTGATGCAAGAAATTTTAGGAGTGGAAGGGGCATGAGAATGGTTAGAGATGGTTTGAAAGAGAATGGAAGTAGAGGAGCTAGAGACAGTGACCACTGACCACTCTTTCAAAGATTTTGCTGAAAAGGGGCATAAAGAAATGGGAATATATACATGGCGAAGGAAATGGGGTCAAGAGAAATTTTATTTTATTATGGAAATTTTTAAATATACATAAAAGTAGAGAAAATAGCTCAATAAACTTTTGTTTATCAATCACATAGATTTAAAAGTTGAACATTTTGCAAGATTTCATCTATTTTTCTGAAGCATTTAAAAATAGTTACAGGAAAATAATTGCCTTATGATATTCACAATGGAAAAATCATTTTAGATTTTTTCCATCTAAAAAATAAGGGCATTTAAAAAATGATCTCTAATGAAATTAGCAATAATTCTTTAATATACTCTAATACCAAGTTCATATTCAAACATCTCTTTTTGTCTTTAAAATGTCCTCAAAATGTCTTTTACAATTTTTTGTTGCTGTTCTTGAACAGAAATCAGATCAAAACCCTCACATTGCATTTGGTTATCATTTCTCTTATGTCTCTTTTAATCTAGAATACCTTTCATACTCTGCTTTCCTTTTTAAATTTTTTGTGACATTGACTTATTGAAAGTACTGGGTCAGTTGTGCTATAGAATGTTCTACTAAGAGAAGTTTGTATATTTTTCAAATATTTTAAATTAAAATGTTGTGGACTTCCCTGTTGGTGCAGTGGTTAAGAATCCGCCTGCCAATGCAGGGGACACCGGTTCGATCCCTGGTCCGGGAAGATCCCACATGCTGCGGAGCAACTAAGCCTGTGTGCCACAACTACTGAGCCTGCACTCTAGAGCCTGCAAGCCACAGCTACTGAGCCTGCGTGCCACAACTACTGAAGCCTACGTGCCTAGAGCCCATGCTCTGCAACAAGAGAGGCCACTGCAATTAGCCCTCGCACTGCAACGAAGAGTAGCCCCTGCTTGCCGCACCTAGAGAAAGCCTGTGTGCAGCAGCGAAGACCCAACGCAGCCAAAAATAAATAAATTAATTTTAAAAAATAAATCAACATTTTGTGACAATTAGACTCTCATGCAGTTGTAAGAAATAATAGAGAGATCCCTCATATATTTTACCCAGTTTCCCCCAATGGTAACAAATTGCAAAACTATATATGATTTCATAACCAGGATATTTACATTGATACAGCCAAGAAAACTAACCAAGAAACCAAGATACCAAGATTTCCATCACAAGGATTCTTCATGTTGCCCTTATTCATAGTCACACTCACTTGCCTCCAGTACCATTGCCCTCCTTAACCCTGGTAACCACTAATTTATTCTCCTTTTCTATAATTTCATTTCAAGAATGTTATATAAGTGGAATATAAATATGAAACCTTTTTGGATTTTGCTTTGTCACTCAGCAAAATTCTTTGTCAATTCATTCAGGTTGTTGCATGTATCAATAGTTCTTTTTTAAAAGTTATATTAAGAAGTAAGTCATAGTATAGATGTACTATAGTTTGTTTAATCATTTACTCACTGCAGGACATCTGGACTATCTCCACTTTTTGGCTGTTAGGAATAAAGGTGCTATATACATAGATGTTTTTGCACAAACATGTTCTCATTTGTTTGGGATAAATGTCTGGAGGTGTAATTGCTGAGACGTATGGTAGTTGTATGTTTAAATTTTAAGAAACTGCCAAACTGTTTTCCAGTGTGGATGCAACATTTTATATTTCCACCAGCAATGTATAAGTGATCCAGTTCCTCTGCATCCATGTCAACATTTATCATGATTTTTAATTTTAACAATTTTGATAGGTATAGAGAGGTACCCCGTAGTTTTAATTTGCATTGACTAATGGTGTTGAACATCTTTACATGTGTGCTAATTTGTTATATGTCTATCCTCTGAAATGTCTGTTTATATCTTTTGTCTGTTTAATAATTGGATTGTTCTTTTTAACTGTTGAGTTTTGAGAATTCTTTATATATTCTAGATACTAGTCCTTTGCAGAATTTGTGTTTTGCAAATAATTTTCCCCCAGTTTGTAGCTTGTCTTTTCACCTTCCTAACAGTCTTTTCACAAAGCAAAAGTTTTTAATTTTGATGAAGTCCAATTTCTCAAATTTTTCTCTCATGGACCACACTTTTGGTGTCAAATCTAAGAACTCTGCCTTGACCTAGATTGTCTTATATTTTTTCATAAAAATTTTGTACATATTATGCTATGATCCATTTAGAATTAATTTTTACATGAGGTAAGAAACTTAGGTTGAGGTTAATTTGTTCCTTTGGATTGCTAGTTGCTCCAGCCCCATTTGCTGAAAAGTCTATCTTTCCTCCATTGAATTGCTTTTGTATTCTTGTCAAAAAATCAGTTGGGCATACTTATATGGGTCTATTTCTGAGTTCTCTTCTGTTCCATTGATCTATATGTCTTTTTTTCCTCCAATACCACACAATCTCCATTACTGTAGTTATATAGTAAGTCTTAAAATCAGGTAGAACTATTCCTCCCACACTATCTTCTTTGTGAAATATTTTTTAGCTTTCTAGTTTCTTTGCTTTTCCACATAAACTTTAGATAATCTTGTGTATATCTAAATAAAAATCTTGCTTTGATTTTGATAGGCTTTGCTGTAAAACACTATATCAGTTTGGAGATAATTAACATCTTTACTATGCTGAGTCTTCTAATCCACATAGCATGTCTTTCCATTTAATTAAATCATCTTTGATTTCTTTCATCAGTGTTGTGCAGTTTTAAGCATACAAATCCTATAAATATTTTGTTAGATTTACACTTAAGTTCTTTCTCTCTTTTTTTTAGCAATTGTAAATAGTATTATGTTTTGATTTAGAAGTCCATTGTTCATTGCTATTATATAGAAATACAATTAATTTTTGCAGTTTATCTTGCATCCTGTGACTTCTTGGGCTCACTTTTTAGTTCTCGGAAGTTGCTTTTTATTTTTTTTCAGATTCTTTGGGATTTTCTATGTAGACAATCATGCCCTATTGGTACTATTGGCAAATAGGTTCAGTTTTATTTCTTACTATCCAATCTGTAAGCTTTTTATTTTCTTTACTTATCTGATTGCTCTGACCAGAACTTCATCACTATGTTAAATAAGAGTCATGAGAGTGGACATTTTTGTTTTGTGCCTGATATTAGTGGGAAAGCATTTAGTCTTTCACCATTATTTTAAGTTTTTTGCAGATGTTTTTTTCAAGTTGAGAGTTTCTCTCTATTCCTATTTTCCCTAGAGTTTTTGTCATGAAACAGTGTTGAATCTTGTCAAATACCTTTTTACATCCAATGATATGTAACGTTTCTACTTTAGTTTGTTAATATGGTGGATTATATTGCTTTTTAAAAAAATATTGAACCAGCCTTGAACCTCTGGCATAAACCTCACTGGATTTGTGTGTGTGTGTGTTTAAATTGCAATTTCAATTTCCTTAATAACTATGAGTCTATTCCAATGATTTATTTCATATTGTTTGAGTTGGGATAGTTTGTGTTTTTCAAAGAATTGGTCCATTTTGTCTAAATTGTCAAATTTATGTGTGTAGAGTTGTTGGTAGTATTCCCTCATCCTTTTGATGTCTACATGTACCTATATCCCCTGTTTCATTCCTGATATTGGTAATTTGTGTTTTTTCTCTTTTTTTCTTTTGTCACTTTTCCAGAGATTTGCTAATTTTATTGATTTTTTTTCTAAGAACCATTTTTTTTTCTTTTTTCATCTCATTAATTTCTGTGCTTATCTTTGTTATTTCCATCTTTCTGCTTGCTTTGGGTTTCCTTTACTCTTCTTTTTCTAAATTCTTGCAGTGGGAGCTTAAATTATTATTATTTTAAAAATTTATGTATTTTGTTTATTTTTGGCTGTGTTGGGTCTTCATTGCTGCACATGGGCTCTCTCTAGTTGCGGGGAGTGGGGGCTACTCTTAGTTGCGGTGTGTGGGCTTCTCATTGAGGTGGCTTCTCCTGTGGAGCACGGGCTCTAGGCGTGCAGGCTCCAGTAGCTGCAGCATGTGGGCTCAGTAGTTGTGGCTCGTGGGCTCTAGAGCGCAGGCTCAGTAGTTGTGGCTCATGGGCTTTGTTGCTCCATGGCATGTGGGAGCTTCCTGGACAAGGGCTCAGACCCGTGTCCCCTGCATTGGCAGGTGGATTGTTAAAAAATGCATCACCAGGGAAGCTCCCTGGGAGCCTAAATTATTGATTTGAGACTTTTTCTCTTTTCTAATGCATGCTTTTAATGCTATAAATTTCCATCTCACAACTGTTTTAGCTGTGTCTCACAAATTTCATGTGTTTTATTTTCATTCCATGTATTTTTTTTTTAAAGAAGATGTTGGGGGGCTTCCCTGGTGGCACAGTGGTTGAGAGTCCGCCTGCCGATGCAGGGGACACGGGTTCATGCCCCGGTCTGGGAAGATCCCACGTGCCGCAGAGCGGCTGGGCCCGTGAGCCATGGCCGCTGAGGCCACAACAGTGAGAGGCCCGCGTAACGCAAAAAAAAAAAAAAAAA
>NC_041220.1:38174145-38190686 GCF_002837175.3 Physeter macrocephalus | reverse complement strand
GCAGGCTCAGTAGTTGTGGCTCACGGGCCCAGTTGCTCCGCGGCATGTGGGATCCTCCCAGACCAGGGCTCGAACCCGTGTCCCCTGCATTAGCAGGCAGATTCTCAACCACTGCGCCACCAGGGAAGGGAAGCCCCATTCCATGTATTTTTAAAACACTCTTTGAGAATTTCTCTTTGAGTTCTGGATTACTTAGAAATGTGTTGTTGAGTTTCCAAGTGTTTTGAGATACTCCTTTTCCTTATTGACTTCTAGTAGAACTCCACTGTGGTTGAAAGACACGCTATATATGATTTTTTAATTCTTTTAAATTTGTTGGTTTGTTTTATGGCACTGAATATGATATATCTTGGCATATGTTCTATGGGTCCTTAAAAAGAATGTGTCCTGCTGTTGTTGGCGTTTTCTATGAATGTTGACTAGGTCCTGTTGATGTTGGCATTGTTTATTCTATATTTTGTTTCTCTGCATATTCAACAATTGAGAGAGAGGTGTTGAAGTCTATAACTGTAATTTTGACTTTTGAATTTCTCCTTTCAGTTTTTTTTCTTCACATATTTTGCTTCTCTGTTTAGTACACACACTTTTAGGGTTGGTATGTCGTCTTGGTTGATTGACTCTTTTATCATTATACAATGTCCCATTCTGGTAATTTTCTTTGCTCTGAAGTCTACTTCTTTATCTGATATTAATTTAGCCACTCCTGCTTTCCTTTGAGTAATGTTTTAAATAATATTACATGATAGGGCTTCCCTGGTGGCACAGTGGTTGCGCGTCCGCCTGCCGATGCAGGGGAACAGGGTTCGCGCCCCGGTCTGGGAGGATCCCACATGCCGCGGAGCGGCTGGGCCCGTGAGCCATGGCTGCCGAGCCTGCGCGTCCAGAGCCTGTGCTCCGCAAACGGGAGAGGCCACAACAGAGGGAGGCCCGCATACCACAAAAAAAAAAAAAAAAAAAAAAAAAAAAATTACATGATAGGCCTTTTTGCCATTCTTTTACAGTTAATCTGCTTATATTGTTATATTTGAAGTGAGTTTCTTGTAGACAATATACGACTGGATTATGTTTTTCAATCCATTCTGTTAATATATGTCTTTTACTGGTATATTTAGGCTATTTAGCTTTAAAGTAACTATGAGTATTTTAGGACTCAAGTCTGCCTTTTTAATGCCTTAATCAAAACAGCCTTCAGAAGTCACCTGGAGGCTAGAAGTCTGAGATCAAGGTTTCAGCAGGTTTGGTTTCTTCTGAGGCCTCTCTCTTTGGCTTATAATTTTTCTCCTTGTGTCTACACATAGTCTTCTCTTTATACATATCTGTGTCCTAATTTCCTCTTCTTATAAAGACACCAGTCACATTGGATTAGGGCCCACCTAATGACCTCCTCATAACCTAAGGTCTCTTTGGAGACCCTATCTCCAAATACAATCACATTTTGAGGTATTAGGTCAGGACTTCAATATATGAATTTTGAGGGGACACAGTTCAGTCCATAACATATTTTTGTATTTTATGTTTGGTTTATATATATTAATATAGATATTTCATATTTATATTACTAGCATAATATACATATTTTATTTATATTATATATTTTAAATAGTATATACCCATACATACAATATTCCAGGTATGCTTGCATGTTTGTGTGTGTGAAAAATGTATCTGATATATATATCAACATTCATTGAAATGACTCTGCTAAATGTTGATTGGTTTAAAAACACTTATGTTAGTTTGATTTTTATTTGCAAACAGAGTCAAATATCTATCAGAAAATTTATTTTTTAGTTAACAGTCATTCCCTGAAAGGTAATATTCCCTGAAGAAATATTTACTAGATCCCCAGAGCAGATACATTTCCAAATCTTAAGCTTTTTAGAAATTTCCTTTTACTTAAAAAGAAAACTGACTTTGACTATTTAAATATTGTTTGTCAAAGTTATGTTTCCATCCTGCACATAAAAATTAATATCTCAATATTTCCATGGAAGTATGATGTTCATGAACTCTTTTGATCTATAATAAAATAAAAAACCCTAAAGGACACCTCACTATATAAATGTTTAGATGAAAACACTTTTCAATTGGACCAATTCACTTACTGAATCTAGAACAATGTATAATATAAAGTTTTTGGAAAAAGAAAAGACTAAATGATATGGTAAAACCCTCATAACTTAAATTCTTATAGATTAGTATATTATACTAAAGCACCCTCTTCCATACCCAAAGGTATATGTCTGTATGTCTTCTTCAATACAGCTTGCCATGGAATAAGCTTCAATGAAAATATGATAAATGGAGTGTGAAATTTGATGTGGCAAATACTTGGAGTATATTTTCTATTTATCGCAACTGTGTTTTTCTAACAAATTGAGCTATATAAAGATGCTGCTTTTGTAGATCAAAAAAATTGAATATTGTCAATTTTACAACAGTTTAACCTATAGATTCAGACACATTTAATTTATTGTTTCTCCTTATTTGTCTATAAGGTGACAAAAAAGTGATTCTTGTAAACAACAACTTGTTTATTAGGGAGATTGTTTGACTTCAAACTTCTGTTCAGTGTAAATTTCCTAAAATGAGAGATGCATGGCCTTTTGGAGATGGCAGGGATTTTGCAAATCATCCATTCTTGTTTCCTTATTTTAAAAAAGTGGAAATTGTAAGACAATATTTTCTCTTCAGAACCTTTCAAATCTAGGGAAGACAAACATTCTAGGTAGAGATTTCTCCTTTGGTTATCAGCAGCATATTTAGGGTTAGGGTTTGAATTTGGATTAGGATTCTTTCCTGATCTCCTAAAGGAAACGTAAATCATATAGGGCACTCTAACTTGCAACTCTTACTTATCTTACAGCCAAAATCTAAGATCACTACAGTGACTTAACTATCTTGATTCACAAATGCAAAATTATGGTTAGTGAATAAAAATTAATTCTAAAGGCAAATGAACTAAGTGTGTATTTCTGTCATTCTCACCTGAGTTTTCAAAGGTGCAGATGTTCTTCTTACTTACAAAGGATTTTATTGATTTGGAAAGTAGTTATCCTCTGTGTGAGTGTGGTGTGTGTGTGTATCCCTAAATTCAAAAGAAAAATTAAATTTTGTAAACATCCAGATTCTTTATTCTCTAAGAACAATGCGAGACATTTAAATTCCACTTTCTCCAAGTGTTATTATGTGAATTGTCAGTTGAAAAATAGACTACTTATTCAACAGAAATTGGGTCTTAGGTGGGAGTTGACATGAGGAATAGAAAAACTTGTTTTGATTTCTGCAACATGCCTTAATTTTCCAAAGTTTTATTTATTCACCAAGTGTATCTTGAAGCCATTCAGGTGTGATAAAGGTAAGATGTAATAATGGTAAGGTGTAATAATGATATTGAGATTGATTTAGCAGTTTTAGAAAGTGTGGCTTGCTGATGAGTTTTACATAAAAATTATTTCCTTGAAAGGATGAAGGCAGGGTCTGTCTATACATTATTTCTCATATATCATTTATGAAGCCTAACGAACTGAGCAAGTTGACGTGGAAATAAAACACATTAATTAGAGACAAGGCCAGACATTTTTTTTTTTTTTTTTTTTTTTTTTTTTTTTTTTTTTTTTTTTTTTTTTTGCGGTACGCGGGCCTCTCACTGTTGTGGCCTCTCGCGTTGCGGAGAACAGGCTCCGGACGCGCAGGCCCAGCGGCCATGGTTTTTTTTTTTTGCGGTACGCGGGCCTCTCACTGTTGTGGCCTCTCGCGTTGCGGAGAACAGGCTCCGGACGCGCAGGCCCAGCGGCCATGGCTCACGGGCCCAGCCGCTTCTTGGCATATGGGATCTTCCCGGACCAGGGCACGAACCCGTGTCCCCTGCATCGGCAGGCAGACTCTCAACCACTGCACCACCAGGGAAGCCCGGGCCAGACATTTTTTACTAGAGTTTTTGTTAATTAGATCATAAGGATTAACAGTCACCATTTAATGGAAAAGATTTCAGGGGTACTCTTAAGTTAAATATTTATGTGAATGTATAAAGTGACTGATTATTGAATAAGTTATATCCTGCCCAATATTAAACTGTTCACCTAGAATCTAGATGTTGGAAAGATCAAAACCAGAAAAGTTGTTTAAAAATTGTTAAAAACATGGGTAGGGCCCAATGAGTTTATCAAGGTGTGCATTTTGGAGTGACAGGAAGGACTGTAATTTGTACGTGAACATTTATCTTTGTGTGCTAATTTGATTATCTTAAGAATCAAAAATTATTTGTCCATCTGTGTGCCATGGAACCATTCAGCACATTTCTTTAACTTTTGGGCCAGTTGCTATCTAAGCATGTGGCACTGCTAATGGAAAGAAATAAAATTTTTTTGTTCTTGTTTCCAACTGAAATATTAAATCACACCAGTAAAAATGTATAGCAGTGAAGCACTGTGATGTTTCAATGATTAACATTAAGACCTAAACTTTTATCTACCACTTCCTATAGGTAAAATAGCACATTATAAACATAAATATTAATGTCTCTGTATCAACACACATCAAGAATAGATACATATAACTATCCTGTGTTCTTTCAATTTTCAAAGTGCAATTATCTTTTAAAAAGTAGAATGCCCCAATTTTACTTCAGAAATTTCAGCAATTTATACATATACTTCTCATGAATGTTTTAATTGTGATGGAAATATTTCTCACAAACACTAACAAGCAAAACAGACTCTAATGATTAAAATTTATCAATCATTCTTATTTTTCTTTTATTTAGAATATACCTTGTTCCTTCTTCCATATAAAGTTCATTTTTGAGACTATAAAATACAAATGAAGCTACTTTAATGAATTTGGTCCCTTCATAAAATTTCCCTGAGGAGCAAGGGCAAGCCCTCCTGCTGCCCAGCCCATTAAGCCCACCTGTTCTGTGGTGGTTTCCATGCCTGCTCTCTCCACAGAGGTTGTCCCTTTGCCATCATCTCTCCGAGTGCTGTGCAGCACAGTCATTCTCCACCCATTTAGCTTACAAGATACTGTGACTTTTATGTGTTTTATGATAATGGTGTAATGATAACACTTAGCACTCATACAACTTTTCATCTTCAAAGCACTTTCTGAGCATTTCCTATTTGTACATTAGTAAAACATGAGCTGTATATATGCTGTTCCATACATAATAATCATATGACCCAAGTTAAAAAACTCTCAGTTGTTGTGACTGAGGAAACAGTAAGGTTATGTGGTTTGAGAAGGACAGTCAGCCTTTATTTAGTTTTGCATTTTGTGAATCTAAAGAGAGCAGCTGCCCTTCTTATTCCCTAGATTGTGGCAGTTTCTTTATTGCTTTTTGGTGGAAGACCAATGGCTCTCCAAGTTCTCACCCTCCACCAGAATCTGAATGCTCTCCAACTCATAACTCTTGTCTCCTTTGACTCATATCATCCTTTCTGAATTCCTCCCTGAAATTTTTACTTCTACCCCAATACTAGCACTCATTAAAGAATTTTTCATTCCCTGAAATCCAAAGGGTGTTGATTTTTTATTAAAAGTATACTTGGGTTTAACCAGTAATTTTTCAAATTTTTAGATAGCATTCTTGTTCTTAGCAGCAAATTTAGATAGTGTTGTGGAGACTAGATTTGACACATTCTAATGTTTAGCCACTTGGAAGAAAATGAATTTGCCAGAGGCCAGGGACCAGCAGTAAGGGAAAATCCAGTTATGCTGGGAGAGAAGGCTTCCTTGGGTAACAATCTTTGTTAAAGAGATTCAAACTTGTATTGTCGAGTAAAATCATTGTTCTAACCTGCTCTTCCCCTCTTTTTTTCCTCCCAAACATGTAAAGGTAAAGGTCATCACAGTAATGATATTTGTATCAGAATGAAAAACCATAACGGTGGTTCTCGTATCAATTATTAATAGGACCTGGATCAGAAACATTTGCATTCTTTAACAATTTCAACTTTAATTGTATTTATTTGAGGATTCTAGGCTAGGCTTTTGTACTTTTCTTCAAAATATCTAGTATGCTCTTCTCACTCACTTGTCTATGTAAATCTATTCATCCTTTAACATTAGGTCAGTCCCTACTTTTTCCATGTGAGCGTCTCAAAATATACTGCTTAATCATTTGAAGTTCATAAAGTCATGGGATCTTGCACCTTCCTGAGTTCTTTGTGCCATCATGGTGTTTAAGCCCTTGAATAGAGAGACTTCACAGTGTATTGAGGCAGTGAGATCCTGAGGTAGCCTTGTTGAGTGTGATGGTGACTGAGAAGAGTGGGGGATAATAGTCGATTTATTCTATGCTTCTAAGCACTGTGTAGAAATGAACGTGTGAGAAAGCTGACTGACCTGTAGCTTGTGCCAGTGAGGTGACAGTCTGGACAGATTATGACTGTAGATCAGCCCCCTCAACCGAGTGCTTTGACACTATGTAAGCTGGGTCACCTGGAACTTAGAGAACAGGGAGGAGTATGGTAACTCGCTTGAGAAAACCCCAGACTGCCTAAGAAAAGCCTGAATTGGCTAAATCTACCAAAAATAGAGTGTACAGCTGCAGTCATTGGCAGAATGGGAGTTTGAAAGAGATATAATTAAGAAAATTACTTTTCTGGGGGGTATACTTGAGTTTATGGCAAGAAAATATCATACCAGCTAAAGAAGCACGTTTGAGTATGAGCTTTAAAAGGCAGATTTTAAGTTACACAAAAAGGGGTTTTCACACTAATTTGAAAAGATTCATGCACCCCAATATTCATAGCAGCATTATTTACAATTGTCAAGATATGGAAGCAACCTAAGTGTCCATCAACAGATGAATGGATAAAGAAGATGTGGTATGTATATACAATGGAACACTACTTAGCCATAAAAAAGAATGAAATTTTGCCATTTGCAACAACATGGATGGACTTGGAGGGAATTATGCTAAGTGAAATAAGTCAGACAGGGAAAGATAAATACTGTATGATATCACCTACATGTGGAATATAAAAAATACAACAAACTAGTGGATATAACAAAAAAGAATTAGACTCACAGATTAGAGAACAAACTAATGGTTACCAATGAGGAGAGGAAAGTGGGGAGGGGCAATTCAGGGGTAGGGGATTAAGAGGTACAAACTATTATGTGTAAAATAAGCTACAAGGATATATTGTACAACACAGAGAATATAGCCAATATTTTATAATAACTATAAATGGAGTATAACCTTTAAAAATTGTGAATATGTAAAGCAACCATACTCCAATAAAAATTAATTAAAAAATTGTGAATCACTATATTGTACACCTGTAACTTATATAATATTTTACAGCAACTATACTTCAATAAAAAATTTTTTAAAAGGCAAAAAAAGGGGGTTTTCATAAAAGTATTAGTTTTTAAGCAATGAGTATCAAGGAAAAACATAGGGTCATAGCTTTAAAAAATTATATAGAAGAAAGATTCCATAGAAAGGGGCTATATGGAAGTTACAACTCTAAGTTTCTTTTTAAATGCCATAATTTTATGTGTTTGAAAGTGTCTTCTCTATATATCTAACATTTGTGATGATGTACACTAGAATACTTTCAAAAACTAAAAGTATCTTTTTTTCTTATTATAAATCTAAGTGTCCACTTTAAAAGCTATCATTAAAAATCAATCATTGGATTGAGATGAGAATTATTTAAAAACTAATTTTTAAGTAAATATTAATGGATGCATTGACATATAAAGTAGGTTAAAACCTTTTGATAATTATCATGAAACAGCATAATGTTAAAGATAAAATATAAAGTGAATAAGGCAGAATACAAAATTGTACTGTATTGTTGGAGGAGGCCATGGAAAGGACATGACTGCCAGCTGACTCACAAGCTGGACCTGGGCAACTGGAGGCTCCTCGCCCCTCTCCTGTCCTTGGGATGTATGTTCTGCCCACTATTCCCACAGTGGGAGCCATTTTCAAGGATGCAGCCTTGAGAGAGCAACGTGTTGCTGAGATCATCTGGACTGTATATGTGACTGAGCTCAGTTAAGGCCTCTAAATACTGTAAACTTTAAAGATTTTGGTGGACAGCTGTGGAGATCTGCTCTTCTTGCGGCCACCCAAGACAAGCCTTGAGTGTAAGTTCTCTTGTTTACTAAAATTGCCACCTACCAGTCTGAGGTGGTCTGCCTCTTTCTTCAGTCTGTCCTTTCCTTCTGTGTACAGGGGCCAGTTTGGGAACCAAAATTATGATTACAAACTAAGTAAAATTATACATATATTTGGATGAGAACTGGAAGAGAATATGAGAAAGTGAAAATTGATATTATTAGCAGTCACTGATTTTTTTTAAAGCTTTTCATTCTTTTCCATTATTATAATGTTGTTTACACAATACATTCTTTTAAAGTGTATATTTTTAAAAATTATGACTTATTCATTTATAGCCATTTTTAACATTTCAGGTGAAATTTTAAAATGGATCTCTCTCTTTTTTAAAAAACAACATTTTTTTTGGAGTATAATTGCTTTACAATGGTGTGTTAGTTTCTGCTTTATAAAATGGATCTCTTTTAAAAATAAGTATAAAATACATGTTATGCACTTTTCTGTCCAGTTTTCAAATAGAAGACATTTAATGAAGGGAAAGTTTGAAAAATCACAAAGGATAAAACATAAAGATATTTCAATCTTTAAAAAGTACTTGGGAAAGAATAAATTTTATTGGTTTTTAAATTTAATAAAAAATCCATTTCAAAGATACTGTTCTATGCAAAAATTTTTATTTAGAACACCTTAGATGAGGGCTAGTCTAAGAGGTAATCCTGGAATACATGCAATTCATGATTTGAGAAATAGTATTATGGATTTTCTTAATGAATATATATTGTGTATACTCAAGGTTGATAATTCTTATTTTAACTATTTTTGTAAAAATTGTTTAACTCATAAAAACTAATTAGTCAAATTCTCTATTCTTATCTGAGAATACTTTTGTTGATCTTTTTGTTAATGTTCATATGATTGTGTTGCTATGAATATATATAATTTCTTTAAGTTCCATAATTGTATATGTTTGAAAGTATCTATGTCTCTGTGTCTGTATCTCTGTATGTACTTGTCTCATCCATTAGCTCTGTGACCTTTAGCAACTCAGGCTGTACACTTGGAAAATTTTTTACAGAATGTTTATTAAAATTTAGAACATGTATTCTAGATTTTTTTTTCAAAATGTACTTTGATTTTGGAGGTCATAATTTAATAAATGACTGCATGTAAGATAAAATTTTTTGTGGCTACAATCTCCATCCACTTTGAGAAAAAAGTTAATTTTTCCTTCCCATTGAATTTGAACTTTCATTGTATACAAACATTCACTGAATGTCTATTATCTGTTATGCATCACGATGGGATTTCTGAGAGGAAAGGCAACTATGTCTTGATTTAGAAAATTTAAATGCTGTAAGAATTTGTGGAAAGTCTGTGTACATCTGCTGTGTGATTGTGTAAATCTCATGAGAAACTTGTGACATAAACTGGTCATAAGGTTAATTGCTATATATTTTTGTTTCCTCAGTCCCAATGATTATATCATTCACTATTATTGAGTTCCATAAGAAACCTTATCTGTAAATATACATACACACATCTTGCTTTCTTAAATGTTAAAAACTTACTTGAACAATTAAAATCCAATATGTCAAAATGTAGGATCCTATTAAACTTTTCCATATATATGTAAGTAATTTGAAATATATACTCACATATTAGTAAATATTTTCTTTTAAGTGTTGGATATCAAGTCTGCTTGAGGCAAACATTATCCAGGAGAATATTCTCTTAGACTATAGGCCCTCTAGCTCTTATTCCTCCTTTTTCTTTGTCTCATTTATGAGCCTGATTATTTGGTCCAATTTTAAATTATTATTTAAAAATTTTCAATTTTAGTTTTAAAATTTAAGAACGTATTTTAGAGGAGTATAATAAAATAAATCTTATTTTTGAGTCAGGGTAGAAGAATCCCTCTCATTAGAGGGGTCCTTCTCTGAAAGATTCTAATTTTCTTAATGTTTGCCTTGAGTTGAGTCCTACAATTACATCTCTAAGCTGGCATTTATCTAACAGATTATATGAACCTACAAAGAAATGAAAGTCACACATCTGGGTATCTAGAAAGGAAGTCTTCATTTCAATCTCATTCCATTGCTACTGACCCTTTGGAGTCAGGCCCCAACAAGGGTCCTCCTGACCTATGTCTTACTCACCAATATAATGAGACCGAGTTTGGTTCAGAAGCAAAGGAAAGTGTTATTCTAGGATCCAAGAACGGAGAGTTTCGAGCTCCAGCTCTAGAGTATACCGTTCTCCCTGACAGGCCGGCATCAGGGCTACTTTATAGGATTCGCATAGGCTGGCAGAGTTCTCTCAGGTGGGCGCAGTTCTCGCGAGGTGGGCGCAGCTGTGCTGCTCACGCCCAGATCACAGTGCCGGGCGGGCACTGTGTGCAGCCTCACTGCACACGGACCTGCGCCGCCATCTTAGACTGGGGTGTCGTGTGCGGTGCTTCTGCATACAGCCGCCAAAGTGTCCGGGACAGCGTATTTATGCTGGGAGTGCTAACCCAACGTGTTAGGTGCAAGACTTCTGCACGCAGCTTCTATAGACAAGTGAAACTAGACTAAGCACAAAAGAAGGTAGACCTTATCACCTAGGTTCCATCGAATTTTTCCCAGGGACCCCAGTGGGCTTTGCCGGCGACACCATGGGTAAGTGTTGCCCTAAAGTTAAGGGCATTTTATTTGTTCATGTTTTCTGAGCCAGGTTTGGAAAAATAATGAAGTTACAGTAGATTTATATAAGACATGCTTGACAAGTCTTCTATAGAGAAAAGTTTTAGAGAAGGGATGGTAAAAATCTTCAGAGTTTTAGAAGAAAAAAGTTTTCTTGTTCTGATAAGTGCTACAAACCAAATGGAGATTTCTTTTTTTTAAAGCAGAATAATATAATTATATAGACCTTAACATCTGTTGGATAATTTTAAAGTGTTTTTTTTTTTTAATTCGTCCAAGTATGTGGTATAAACATTTTTGGAGCTAGTTAGTGTTGATGAGTTCTTTATAATCCTATTTTTATTTCTTATGATTTTGACAGTTCATTCAAGTTTATATCTTTCTCATAAAATTGCTGTCAAAAGTAGAGAGAAGGTGATATATTTAAGGTTGAAAAGAAACAAGGTTGCATCCTAAGACTGTTCAGGACGACAAAATGTCAGTGAAATTACCCGGTGAGGATGCATAAAATCATCACAAAAGGAGCAAAAGGCAGGTTTTTTTTTTTCAAGTGGCCCATATGAGTATGAGAGGTATTGAGTTAGGACAGCATTAGAACTAGAAAGGAAGTTTAAAAATTCAGAAAAAGCTACAGTAGTTTAAAACTGTAATAGAACACTACTTCTGGCTGACTCACTTGAAACTCAGAAGATTTTACCAGTACCTTTTGTACCTTCCCTCTCAGCATCTGCTTTCATTGCATTGATATGTATGGAAGCTTTAGTTTTCTTTCCTTCCGTCAAGCGAGTTTTATTGGAGGCAGTGGCTAGGGGGAGTTCAGTGGATGTATCAAGTCCCTGGGGTTGTCCATTCTTATAAGAGTTAAGGCCCAAAACAGAAGAACATTTTTATTACAATAAGAAGTTAGGTGAGATTTTAAGGAAGGGGTGTATTAGTACAAGCTGAATGAAATGTTCAAGAAATCTTCTGTTTACAAACAAACAAAACACACAACCTTTTATTAAACCATTTTTATTATTTCAACTACAATTATTTAACCTGAATCATTTAACATGAATAATTTAACTCTGAATCATTTGATCTGGCCTCTTGTTACAAAATGGGATTTTATGTATCTTTTTATTTTACCCTCAAAAACTTATAGTTTAGGAAAATTAACTAATTGTGGAAGAAATAGAATCAGATATTTGAATAGTACCATGCACATTAGAAATATTTAAGTATAGTAACAATGTTAACACTAATAGGCGATCCTGCTAGATCTTTAAAATTCAAATAAAAACAAGTTTTAAAAGATTAGTGTGGATCATGAACAGAAAGAAAATGCTTTTTTTCTGCTATCTATCATGATATATACCTTAAAAAAAGAGTTTCATATATTTCCTTCAAAGATTCTTTCCTGAATGACCTGAGAATTATAGATTGCTTCCGCTCACCATGTTTGGAATGCCCACAGATGTTCTGCATCAGAGATGTGAGAAACAACACACATATAGGAAAGCATGTAAAACATAAACGTACAACTTAATGGCTTGCTATAAAGCATATATCCATTGAAGTTCACTAACAAACCAGCCTTTCCCTTCGTGATTACAGTTCTACCCTGCTCCTCTAAAGGTGAATATTGTCTTGTATTTTTTGGTAATAAATTACTTGCTTTTTTAAAAAAAATAGATTTAATGAGTAAGAATGAATTCCTAAACAATGTAGACCTTTAAACAAATAATATAGTATGCATTCTTTAGTGACTGGCTTCTTTTATTTAACTTTGTGTTTTTTTAAAATTCAGCCTTGTTGTTAGGTGTGACTCTAGTCATTTTTGTTGCTGTATTGTATTCCATTGTATGAATATAACAAGATTTATTTATCCATTTTACTGTTGATGGACATTTGGTTGTTCCACATTTGGTTGGCTATGGACATTTGGTTGGACATTTGGTTGGCTATGAAGAATAATGCTGCTTTGAATATTCCTGCACATGTGCACCCATTTCTAGAGTATTCACTTTGGAGTAGAATTGCTAGATCATAGGATATGCATATGATATCCTTTATTTGATAATGCCAATTTTTTTTCCAAGTTAAAGCAATTTACACTCCTCCATCCTTACCAGTGCTTGATATCCTCAGACTTTCCATTTTTATCCATTGGTAAGTGTGTAGTTGTGATACATTACAGTGGCTTTATTTTACATTTCCTTATTTCTAATAAGCTTGAGCCCCTTGTCTTACATTTATTGGCCATTTAAATTTCTCTTTTGTTCTGATATGCCTGTTCCAATCATTTGTCCATTTTTCTATTGAGTTATGTTTTTCCTTTTGATCTGTAGTCATTCCCTACACATTTTAGATACAAGGTATTTGTCATGTGTATTGCAAATATCTTCTCACTCTGTCATTTTACCTTTTTATTCCTTAATAGTGTCTTTTGAATAGAAAGTTCTTAATTTTAATAAAATCAAATTTAACTTTCCTTTAAATCTCGTTTTGTTCTGATACTAAAATCACTCTTTCATCTTCTTTAGATATCAAAATACTTCTTGATCATTAAGATATTTCCTTATATTTTCTAAAAGCTACATTTCCCACTCCCTCTTCTAGTCATCCAATATGGCTTTTGTCTCCTACTTCCCTGAAATTGTAAATGCCATCAGATAGCTATTTCAGGTCTCATCCCTCCCCTGAGCTACAGATGTGTGTTTATAGTTGTTTATCTCAGCTTATTGCTTGCAAATTTCAAACGTAACAGATTCAGAAAGAAACTGTTATAGTTTCCCCACACCACAAACTTGCTCCTCCCAAATTTCCTATCTCAGTGGTTCAGACCCAAAATTTGAGTCAACCTAGATCTCTTCCTTTCCCTCAGTCCTTAAATCTAGTCTATTAGAAATTCCTGTTGTTTCTCCCTACAAATATTTTCTGAATTCCACTATTTGTCACCATCTTCACTGTTAGCTCCTTAATCCAGGTCAGTCCCATCTTTGCCCTGGATTACTGCGTTTGTCTTCTGACTCATCTCCCTTCTTTTGTCCTCTTGTAGCTCTTTCTCTTTAGTGTTGCCAGTGTTACCAAACCAAGTTCATTTGCCTGATGCACAGCAAGTCAAATGTCGAGACTGCAGAGGGTTGCAGCAGAGAAAGGGTATATTTGTTGTTGAACTCAAGTTCGTGTGCCTGATGCACAGTGAGACCAAACAAGCTGACACGTTGGAATTTGAGGCAGAGAAGGTTTATTGCAAGGGCCAAGCAAGGAGTATGGGAGGCTCATGCTCAAAACACCCAAATTCCCCAATAGTCTTCTGGGAAGAATTTTTAAAGACATATTTAGGGGGAGGGCTGCAGGATGCATGATTGGTTGGTGGTGAGGTTACAGGGTGGTGGTCGAGGAATCTCAGTCATCAGCCTTCTGGTTCTAACTGGTCTGGGGTCAATGTGCTTATGCTCAGCCTGAAGTTACCACCCTCCACCTGGGTGAGGGTTTTAGTTCCCGTCAAAGAACTCAAAGAAAAGTATCAGATTGTTGTGTATATACTTTGAGGAGGAACTAGTATTCTGCTTTATCACTGCACAGTTTTCTCTTCACTGCTTTTCTTTGTTTCTCTATTCCTTCACCTCCCTAATTAGTAACTGAATCTGCTCTTTGGAAATCAGGGAAGGCCTATGAGCAAGAAACAGAGGGGACATGGTAAGACTTTTGTGCCTAGAAGGACCCCATAGGGTCCTTTAAGCTAGTAAGTAGAGGATTCAAACCTAGAAGGACCCCATAGGGTCCTTCTCAGTGTCAATCCCCCATTTTCTTTGATACTTCTCAATCTTGAGGGGGAATAGGTATGGGGCAAAAAAGGGAACAAGTTTTGGATAGAGAGGTTAATCATAAACTCAGTAGAGGAACTCAGCTTTAGCGGGAGTGTTTCATATTCATGAGACAGCCAAGTGAGGAGATGGGAGAACAAAATCTCAAATTGGCCTCCCCAAAGAGAGGAGGGAGAGGCTTGGGATATTTATGGGATAAAGAAGCAGGGTGGTCTGAGATGTGGGGAGCATTGGGGAAGATGATTGGAAATAAGAAAAAGGTGAGGTAATCGTGGTGCTGCACAAGTGTAACTAAGCTACAGGCTTCTTCACAGAACTCATGGTCAGAAATTGGTGGTGTTGGCATGTTCTGAGGGTGCCAGAACATGTAGCCCTCTGACATTAAAAGGTCACCAAGTGGTCACTCAGGCATGTGCAGTTGGAGGGTCATTGGTCCCAACCAGTCTTAATTGGCTGAAGGTTGAACTGGACACAACTTGGGCAAACATCTTATTGTTTAGGTTACATGCCACTTGGAGGGCATGCATGTTTTTGTAGTAACAAAGGGAGCTTGATTAGTGAAGGCAGGTTACAGGTTTAACGGATCTAACTAATGATTAACCTTGGTTTCACCAGTTTAATCTTTAGGAAATAGAAAATTGATCATATAATTTCCCTTCAGAATTTTGTCTTCACATTTAGAATAAAATCAAAACTTCTTTAGATGGCCCCCACACCTATTTCTTCAACCTCTTCTAACACTAGTCTCTCTTATGTTAGTTTTGCTCTAGCCACATTGACTTCTTACTGTTCCTCAAACCCACAAACTTGTAGTCACCTCAGGACTTTTACACTTGCTTCTTCCTCTGCCTTTCTTGTTCTTTCCTTGAAGTTGACTTGGCTAGCCTACAGTAGTGCCTGGCAAATTGTCAGTGCTCAAAAGATATTGATAAAAAAATGAATGGGTAAAAAAATGAATGGTTAGATGGATGAATTTTGCAGGGAAAAACCCTTTATTAATACTATTTCAACAGATTTTTATTGCATAAGTAATTTCAGTCTAAGTTGTATGATTGGAAGTAGGAAAATGCCTGAGCTCTGTCTGCTTTTTGAATTAATTTCTCATTTCATTCAGTTCTCTTTTTCTCGAGAATGGTTTTCTACTTAATTTGAATTTTGATCAGTTTGATTTCTTTGCTCTGGATGATTTGTTTCATGGTTGTGCACCAGATTAAACAAACAGATATCCTAATATGCTGAAATTCTTCTTTTTCTCAGATGTTATGCTCTCTCAAAACTATTTGCTTATCATGGGTAGAATCTTAGTCTGGAAATCACCATGGAAATAATCTGCTTTTAAGCCTGACCCATTGCAGAAATCTTCTAAAACATTCTTCAGGTTATTATCCAGCTTCTGCTTAAATATCTCTCATGATAAGAAAACTGTTCCTTCAAAAGACAGCTGATTCTTACAGAAATGAATCACTAGAAATGTAGGGGAGTGGGGATGATCTGTTTTCCCCAAAGGAGATTAATTAAACTGATTAGAAGCAGAATGGACTGGATTTTGAGATTTGGATTATGTGGACATAAAAAATATAAAAAATTGTGTTTTGGATCTGTTTGAAGATTAATGTTTAGCAAATAGGAATTGAATTGTATAAATTAGAGCTTGTGACATATTTAAATAAATAACCTGAGGAGTTCTTAGCTCCCTTCTCTCTAACCACACAGTAATTATTATCGTTCATGGCAAATTGATGGTCTGGAAGACTCACTTTTGATATTATTATTATAAGATATTTTCCCTGAGTCTTCTAGAACTACCCCCTTTTTTTGTTATCCTATAATAAATATCCTACTCTTTATCATTGCCTCCATTATATTATATTTCTGTTTGTCATACTATATATATATATATATATATATATATATATAAATTTTTTTTTTTTTTTTTTGCGGTACGCGGGCCTCTCACTGCTGTGGCCTCTC
>NC_041220.1:38114627-38174041 GCF_002837175.3 Physeter macrocephalus | reverse complement strand
ACCCGTGTCCCCTGCATCGGCAGGCGGACTCTCAACCACTGCGCCACCAGGGAAGCCCTGTCATACAATATATTGAGTGTCTTAAAGACAGGGACTATGTCTTGTTTATCTTAGTTTCATTAGTGTATAGTAGAGAGTAGTATAGTAGAGAGCCTGAAATATATAGGGCTCAATAAATTTGCCAAATGAATGATCTACATCCTGTAATTAAGACTTCCCAGGAGTGAAATAGTCAATTGCTTGTTCTAAACTTTCTTGAATAATTCCCTTTTTATTAGTTCTGTTGACTATTTTAAACTCAGGAGTATTCAGTTTGAACATCAAATATTCACTTTGTTTGCCATTTTAAAAAAATTGGTTCATCTGTGTGTTTTCTCTATGATGAAAAGGATTCTCCCTGGTATTAATAACTCTTACTGGCACTGAATTAAGGTTCTAGAATGTTTCTTCCAGAGTTTCCAGAATTATTTTTTAAGAACTGAAAAGATTTATGAATCACCACACCTTCCATAAATATTCAAAATTGCTTTCATGGAGTTACTTAGCTATCAAGAAGATAGATCTCATCAGAACATTTAAAAACTCTCTTAAAATAGGTGTTCTTCTGGTGTTCAAATATCTTTTCATAAAACTATGAATATTTACTATTTTATTTTCAATAAATAATTGAATTTGCTCTATTTTCTGCTAAATAAGTACTTTCCTTTATATAGCTTTCAATGTGTAGAAATAAACTAGTATGTTTATGATTATGTGAAGGCACATGCACACACATACAAACACACCCATGCACAAACACACTCCCCTGAGGCTTACTCTAAATGGCCAGTTTAATATTGTCCTCACAGGGCGCAGTCAGGGAGTTTCAAGCTGGACTCTTGCCTTAGTTACAGAGCTTGATTATAAGGCAGCAGAAAGTGCCAAGCCTTCAGAATCTAGTTGGCCGTTCTATTGTTTGAGAACCAGTTAAATAAATTGTTTTGGATTGTCCTTCATAAGTCATAACTTCCGTAAATACTTAGGCAGAGAAATGATTTTAAAATAGTTTATTTGAAGTAAGGTATACCAGTGATTTATTTGTACATTTCACATAGTTGGTTAAATTTTCAACTTCTGTAAAGTAAGTGACTTCAGTGTAGGTCTCTTCACAATTTTACATGAGGAAATACAAGACGTTTTCATCACAATGCATGTAGTTGTTCTGATACCCAGGTGTCATAAGTTAGCTTTTAGAATGAGGAAGCTCTGACACATAGATGATCATGCATCAGCAAACTTTAGCTCTGCTAGAATCCCATAAAAATTCAGTAACAATTCATAATTCAGACTGTATAAATTGCTGTGCCATTAAATGTTAATAAATTTTATTTGTGTTCTTTTGGTGTGTGTGTACGTGTGTGTGTGCGTGTGTGTGTGTGTGTGTGTGTGTGTGTGTGTTTAAGGGAGGGAAGGCAGGAGAGAGGGAGAAAGAGAAATTGTGTGTGTACGTGTGTGTGTGCGTGTGTGTGTGTGTGTGTGTGTGTGTGTGTGTTTAAGGGAGGGAAGGCAGGAGAGAGGGAGAAAGAGAAAGAAGGAGAGAGAGAAAAGTTTCTTCATTAAGATAATTTTATTGAAATTAAGCTATTTAACTTTTTGTGGTTTTTATTTGCAAACCCACTCTTCCCATTCCCCCCGCTCCCCCCTACCATGGAGACGATAAATTCTCTCATTCACATAGATAAAGAATATTTTAGATAAAAGTTATCATGAAAATTATAATTCTTTGGGTCTCTGGTGAGGAGTGAATATTCTAGCTTTGATTGTAAATGCCTGAAATTCATTGGTTAGTTCCTATGGGAGCATGTTCTTACAGGGTAATTAAGATTGCTGTAGGACTGTACAATGACTTCATACTTGTACTTTTAGGATGTAATGCCTCCTATAAAATATTAAGTAACCAGAAATTTTAAAAAATAATATTTTTCTTTTTTTTTTACATCTTTATTGGAGTATAATTGCTTTTTACATTGTTGTGTTAGTTGCTGCTGTATAACAAAGTGAATCAGCTATAGGTATACATATATCCCCATATCCCCTCCCTCTTGAGTCTCCCTCCCTCCCTCTCTATCCCACCCTTCTAGGTAGACACAAGGTAACGAGCTGATCTCCCTGTGCATTGCGGCTGCTTCCCACTAGCTATCTATTTTACATTTGGTAGTGCATATATGTCCACGCCACTCTCTCACTTCGTCCCAGCTTACCCTTCACCCTCTCCGTGTCCTTAAGTCCATTCTCTACATCTGCATCTTTATTCCTGTCCTGCCCCTAGGTTCTTCAGAACCATTTTCTTTTAGATTCCGTATATATGTGTTAGCATACGGCATTTGTTTTTCTCTTTCTGACTTACTTCACTCTGTATGACAGACTCTAGGTCCATCCACCTCACTACAAATAACTCAATTTCGTTTCTCAAAATATAGTATTTTTCTTGCCTCATATTTTTCTTGCCTTTCTGTCTTAAATGTTATCTACAACTTCTTCCTTTGCCAGTTTGTATACTTTACCCATTTATCAGCTTTGATGAGACTTCCACAGAGGAAACTCCTCTGACCTTGCAGACTTGTGCAGTTTCCTTTAGTTTCCACTCTCAGGGTATCTGTTTCTCTCACTACTAGCATTTATGTTATCACAAGTATAGTATAATTGTTACCTCTGTAACTAGTTTACAGTGTTCCCCCTGGCACAGTACTATGCAACATTCATATAATTTTCTTGAGAAAATATAAAACCCATAGTAACAGCTAAAAGTTAAATAGTATTTAATCTTTAGTATTTATGAAACAGAATGTTAAAATAGGACAGTGTTTCTTTTTGCAGCTGAAAAGTTTTAGAATTTTAGACAGGCACACCTGCATTCAGACTCTGCAACAGAGATGTTATTTATTGCACTAGATCCCAGTGTTTTGGGTTATCCAGTCACGGTAGGCTGTCACTAGAGTATATACCCCTGGCTTATTTGGCAGACCACATTGATACCCCCAGCTTACTATCCCCGTGAGGAACCAGAGCTGCCGTGCGTCTTCATGTACTAGTGGGCCACCAGAGTCCCCCTGCAGGAAACAGAATGATTGATTATTTAAGTGTGAAAACAATGCAAAACTATTGAGTTTACTTCTATGGCAGTAGAAGTCACATCCAGTATGACAATAAAGTTAGTCTGACATTTCCTGTTGAAATACTAAATACCAAGTCATGCGAAAATTAACAAAATCTTCCAAGTACACGTGTTGTTCCTTCAGCAACTGTGAGAAGATGAGAAGCATATTTTCCAGACTCCACCAGTCTGCTACCCATCCCAGGCTCACCTCCTTCAGGGGGCCATCGCTCACCTGTACCTTTCCTCCCCACTGTCACCGCTTCCAGCTTTGGGCTAGATTAGTTTTTCACTGCCTGCATTCACACATCCTGTGGGTACTTTCACTGCTGCTTCATTATTTTGTACATGCACATTTGTGTGCCTGTTTGAACTTACTCCCACTGGATCAGCTCCCCTCGTTGTAGCAGCTGCACATCTCTGCAACTCTCACTGCATTTATGATACTTGTTCAGTGTCTGTTTTTCAGGCTCTACTGTAAGGTTCATAAGGGAAGGGGGCATACATATTCTGGACACTGCTATATGCTAAGCTTCTAGCCCAAAGGAAATGCTAAGAAAATGTCTGTTGAATGAATAAGTTTTTAGAAATCTCACTTATCTTCCTATTCATAGCACAATGCCTGGTATTTGATATACAGTGTATCAAAAAGTATTCTTTTGGTGAATAACAGAAATTTATATGGCAATGAGTAAAACACTCCTTATGAAATATTTACCAGCAAATTATAATAATAAGCCAACCAACTAAATATTTGTGCATGTAATAATCTGTTTGGGGAGAAAAATTAGGATATCTTACATGCTGTATAATGGGTTAAGTCTGTGGGTTCTGGAGTTAGCCTAGGTTTGAGTCCTCTACTTACAAGCTATATGATTTTCACTAAGCTACTTAATAGCCCTTTGTACCTCAGCTTCCTCATCTGTAAATAATATTTTTATGTGTTTAAATGAGTTTAACATGCGTAGCAATCTGAGTATAGCCTGGTAAATAGTACTAATAAAACTCAGCTGTTATTACCAAGTGTGCTTCTAGAATAGTTTGCTATTCATTTGACTGCTCTTAATAGTAGCTAGTTCTTCCATGCCTACTTAATTACTGGTTTAGATGGGGAGAAGGGTTAGTGTCTGAATTACCAGCTTGATGGCAAGCACTGCATGGAGGTGATTGGCATCTGCCTCCTTTAGATCTTGCACATGTGCTCCAGTTTACCAGTTCTCAGCACTCTCCCATCATTGTGTTTTTCTTCTACTTCTTCTATAGTAAGAGATTTCTTTGCATAATGTCTTACCAAGAGTGGGCAAGCAAATATTAAACTAAGTGGGACATGTAATTTTTCCTATATCTGGGCAGCTTCACTGCCTGATTGGGCAGATATCTGAGCCTGTGGTCTAGACCATAGACTTGCTGTGTTCAGGTGATACTGTGTAAGCACAGAGTGGCACATAAAAAGTAAATAATGCAATTTTAAAAAATGAATGAACAAAAACAAATAGGATCTCATAAGCTCCTATGTAAAGTGCTATTTTTTTGAGGCATAAACTCTATGCATTATATATAGTATTTCAGCTGAAAATCAGTGAGGCCCAGAGTGGAACACACAGGAAAGTTTCATGGTGAGCTATGGCCTGAACTGAGCTTGGAGGAAGAGCAGAATCTGTATATGCAGAAGGTAAAGTGTATCATGAGTAAAGCATGAATAAACACCCTTTTATATCTCATGTATATCCTTAAGCCAGTTCTAATTAATGCTCTTAGTAGATCTGAAATCGTGTAGAGGTTTGTTGCTTACTTGATTGGTGAATTCTTTGTAAAACTACGATGAAAGTTGAGAATTTGTTGTTACAGGGCTAGCAATAGAAAAGAAGAAAATGGGAAGGGGAACAAGAAGCATTCCCTACCATCAAGACATCTCCACTTAAAGTGAATAAAAACCAGTGGGTAATTAACAGTGTCTTGAAAATCGATAAACAATTCCCCTCCACCCCCACACAGCTTGTAGTCAAGAAAAATGTTTCATTTTGGGGAAAGTGCTCATGGATTGGGGTCTTTGCCAAAACTAGGTAAGAACTACTACTTATCCTCTCTTTCAAGAATGTAAGCACTAAATATAAAAGTCGGCAATGTTTGAGGAAAGAATAAACCTCATTTTTCTGCTTATGATTCAGTCAGGAAAGCAGTAGCAGATTCATCAAGAAAACAGATGGTTTTTCTTAATTCCAAAAATGTAATTTTGGATACTAAGTAGTTGTTGCTGTTACTGTATGGGGTTGGGTTTCAGACATAGGAATAAAATCTATTAAAAAATATAACCACATCAGTTGTTTAGATAGTTTAATTAAAAATTTAGTATTAAAATCTTATCCTAAGAGAAAAACAAATACTGTATGCTAATGCATATATATGGAATCTAAAAAAAAAAAAAAAAAAAATGGTACCGGTGAACCTAGTTACAGGGCAGGAATAAAGAGGCATAGAGAATGGACTTGATGACATGGGGTGGGAGGGCGAAGCTGGGCCGAAGTGAGAGTAGCATCGACATATGTACACTACCACATGTAAAATAGTTGGCTGGTGGGAAGCAGCAGCATAGCACAGGGAGATCGGCTCGGTGCTTTGTGATGACCTAGAAGGGTGGGATAGGGAAGATGGGAGGGAGGCTCAAGAAGGAAGGGATATGGGGACACGTGTATGCATATGGCTGATTCGCTTTGTTGTGCAACAGAAACTAACACGGTATTGTGAAGCAATTATACTACAGTAAAGATCTATTAAAAATAAATAAATAGCAACATACTTTCCAAAAAAAATCTTATTCTAATTACATTAGAGTAAGAATTCATATTTATTGTTAGTGTTTTTATATTTGGTTGAAAATTACAAAGTAGATCTAAATAGTTTTTTTTCCTTCATTAGAGCTATTTTACAATTGTGGGAGCTATGGTGACTCAAGTAACTAAGCTCTTTGTATAAATTTTTTATCTTCAAGGTGCTGATATTCAGGTGTTATTTATATTTTTAAAATCAATCATCTACAACTCTTAGATGAGTGATTTATTTAAGTCTTCATAGTAGAAGGTTGAGGTGAAAGTTATTGGTGTCATTGATCATGGTCTAGGTTGACAACAGCAGTAGAAATAGCTGAGATAGCTGAGCTTTCTTGCTTAGTGCGTGCCTGACATATTTAATCTCCATCTAATCTTTAGTGGTACCTAAAAAGTTAGATACTATTCTTATCCCGATTTTATAGATAAAAGGATTGGTAATAGAGGTTAAGGAATTCAAACCCGGGTCTGTCTGGTTCTTGAGCTTGATAGTTAACCACTTTGCAACTTGGCTTCTCAGAATCAGTGTTTCATGATAGATCAACTTCATATAAGAATCTGTAAAATCTAGACCATACATTTTTAGAGGATCAGGGCTGTGTATTATAATGATACCTCTATGCCTATCACAGTTTGACATGCTAGTAAGTGCTTATAAACTTGGCTGATGACATGGATAACATTGTCTTGAACTTACCTGGCATGCATCCACTCCACCTTGAGGTAGTCCAGCACATAGCATTCCAGGCAGGATGGCTCCATTATAACTGGATGGTGCATTACATACATTATTACTTATTATATTGACCCGTCCTTGTTCTAGATGTGTAACTGTGCTGCCTGTTAAGTATAAAAGCAGAATGAAAATGGACTTCAGGGTAGATAAATTAATGATTCAATGGTGAATATAGGAAGGAATAATTGTACTCCAAACATTATCTCTTACTCAGCAAAGAAGGTTATTGAAAATGTACTAGTAGTTTTTTCTCAGCAAAGATTTCCATAGTAGAGATGGATTACCCCTTTACATAGATTGGTGTTTTTCTTTTTTTGCTTTAGGTTTGTGATACAGTGCCCCTTAGACCTTAAGAGGGGGAAAAAAATCTGCTTACTTAAAATTGACTAGTAGATTTTGAAATATCCACTGATTAACTTTGAATTAGAAAATTACATATTGATTAACCTTTAATATAGTAACAAAAGAGAAACAAATCTTGTTTCATGGCTAAAGAATGAATTTATTTTATATTGATATTCCTTCAATATGGCACTGCCGTTTTTGTGATTGGCACAAATTTTATTTACTACACCAGATTACTTTGGGCCATGAAAACACAATGAAATATTTTCTAGGACAATTCAGCCTTTGTTTTGTTTCTTGGAGACATGATCTACAGCATAGTTAGAAACCCATGGATATTGTTAACGCTATCATTCCACTCTCTAGGTGATACTCATTTTCCCCTTGGCTATATTTGCTCTTTCATGTCACCCTTATTTCTTTTTCTCATTTTATTTGCTTCATAAATAAGTGTGAACAATACTTATGTACACACAGAGTTTCTTGTTCTGAAGGCAGGATTTCTTTCACTTCAGAATACCTTAAAACCCTTAGAGAATACCTATCTAAATCCTCTTATAAATTTTTAAAACTTTCTTTATAGGGAAGCCATTCAAGTCTGTAGAGTCTCTGGATCATGGAAGAACTCATGTTTCTGTATCACTTGCTTTTACATTTTCCTATTACTGTGTGTGAGAATTCTGTATAGTTTCTAGGGACATTGCTTTGATTTGCTGAAGGAACTCTAGTTAGATCTTAGGATGACCAGACTGTAGCATGGTTCTGTCCATAGAACCTACCCTTCAGGTGTTCCTTAATTTTAAAAAAAATGCATACTAGCAAGTACCAGGAGAGATTGCTGTTGTTTTTGTTTTATTTTTCCTGAGATACTCACCGCTGTATCTTTGAGATCCCCATCCTGTTACATAAACAGTGGAACCAGGTGGAATATTCTGGCTAGCGTCTGGGAGGCACACCATATGGATATTTCTGTTAAAGGTGACTTCTCTATCAAGTTGTAAAAGTGCAATATCATTTTCCTGAGTTTCAGGTTTATAATTGTTATGGATTAAAATAGTCCTTATTCCTCTTTTCTCTTTAGGAAATGTTGTGGAAATACCAAAGTTGACAGTCCACAGAAGAGTATCAGAGTGCCTAAAAATATGAAAACATGTTATTTGAATAGAGAACTTGTGAGAATTTCAAATATTTGGTTTTTGTGTTTGTCCCCCCACCCCCAATCTAGGAAGTATTCGACCAACATTTCTTTGTGATCTATTTTTGTAATTCTTTACTGGCACAATGAGTGATCATTTGTCTAATGAAACATAGAAATATTTTAGAAAACATATCTTGGGGTGATGAACGTCCTGGTGTTCCGTTATTCCAATAAGGATATATTGATACTTCGATGAACACTAGTATAACACAAAACTTTTCTTTGATTTCTCCCTTTTCTACATCCTTCCATTCAAGCAACTAAGAAGTCTGAAATAATGTTCACTTTAGTTTTAACTCTTTCCTTCCAACTGTTATTTTTTTCCTTTCCTTTAGCCAGAAGTTCCATTTAAATAGTAGTGATGATAAGCGGCTCCTTGTCTTATTAATTGATGAATGATTTTTCTGTACTAAGTGTGATGCTTCTTGAAGATTTTGGTGTGTGTGTGTGTGTGTGTGTGTGTGTGTGTGTGTATGTATTCATACACAGAGAGAGAGAGAGAGAGAGAGAGAGTGCACTAATATAAAAAAATATAAGGCATTATCTTGCTGACCTAGGAATAGGGACTTTTCAGCCAGACTCCCAAAATACAAACCATACAGTTAAGAATGGATGAATTTCATGAGATCAAAATTAAGTGTATCATATATAGAGAACAAACTAATGGTAGAGGGAGTAGGGGCAAGATAGGTATAGGGAATTAAGAGGTACAAACTATTATATATAAAATAAATAAGCTACAAGGATATGGTACAATGCAGGGAATATAGCCAACATTTTATAATAAATGAAGTATAACCTTTAAAAATTGTGAATTACTATACTGTACACCTATAATATATAATATTGTGTATCAACTATACTTCAATAAAAAGTGTGTAGCATAAAAAAGAAAATCAATTAAAAGACATAAAAAACTGAAAACAAAATTAACTGTACCATAGACATATTTATCAGATGAATGAGAAAAGACTTGCAATGTTTAATATCTAAAATTTTTGTAGAATATACAGAAGTCTGTAAACCAGCAATAAATGGAGGGAAAAACCATTATACAATGAGCAAAAAATATTAATAGGCATTTCATGGGAGAAGCCCAAATAGCCGGTAGACATATGAAAAGATACTCAAACTCACTAATAAGCAGAGAAATGGAAATTATAACAATAATGAGCATCTAATGTATATTCATAAGAATGACAAAAAATTGAAAAAGAATAGTATTGTCTTGGTGAGAAAGAAGTTCGAACTCTTTTGCATTACATGTGAAGATGTAAAATTCTGGAAAGCATTGTAGTGTATTTAGCACACTGTATATATACTTCTGGGTATGTATGTCAGAGAAATTCTTGAAGGTTTATAGAGAGGCACATATGAAGGCATGAGAGAAAGTGTATATGTGCTGCTTTTTGTGGCAGTGGGAAGTTGGAGCAACCTAGCTGGATGAAGCGATATGGTGGATGCAGTGGTGGACCAGATTAAAATTCCCAGGATTGAGCAAAAACAGTAAGGAAATATGAGACTTATACACAGTGCTACTCATATAAGTTAAAGACACACACACACACACACACACACACACACACACACACACACCAAAGGTTTTGCAGGTAATTGCATATTTAAAGACATATGTCAAATTTGTGTGAGACTTATGGGGGCAGGGAAGGTAGCAGAAGTGGAATACAGGTATGACAAGAGAAAAATAAAAGGAGAGAAAGGTCTTGTACAAACTGATGAAAATAAGTATCTGTGAATTGGAAGGCTGATTAATGCAACATGCTTTTAAGGTTGAATAAAAGCAAAATGTAACCAAATAATTTGAGGGTTTTGTGGAGTTTAGATAGTGGAGTTATACGGAAAATAGAAATTATATATCCAGGAGATACTTTCATAAGGTACAGTAGCTTGCAAAATAGTAAATGCTAGTTAAAAATTCTAAAGAAAAAATATTTGACAACAAGAAAATACATGCACTTTTTATATTAAACTTCTTTTGCCTCAGGGTCTTTATAGTGAAGATTTTAAAAGATACTCTTCTTTCTTTCTTCCCTGTCTGCCTCCCTCCCTCCCTTCCTTTCCTTTCTTTCAGCAAATGAATAAGAGCATGGTTTTGGAACCAGTTGAATTTAGATTTGAATCTTGGCTGTATCGCATATTGGCAGTGTTATTCAGGGCAAGTTATTTAATATCGCTAATGATCAATTTTTTATGAATGAAATGTGATTGATTGATACCCTCTAACACAGATGTAAGTATTAATTGAGACAACCAAGGTATTCCAAGATGGGTAGGTAACTGTGGTCTTACCTTCTGAAGCAGTGAGCTGCTGTCAGAATCCACCTGTTACTGATCAAGACACCTCCGCAGCGGTGACGATTACTCCACTGTAAACTGACTTGCCATGGCCAGTCTCCTTCCTTAGCTTTAGTGCCTCCTATGATTCTCTCTGCAGACAATGTTATTAGGTCTGGACGCATCCCACATTCTAATGGGAAAAGGGAATTAATGTGCTGAGAAGATCATGATTCTTAAACTTGGCAGATGCTTTAAGAATTTCACCATCATTTATGACTTTTATGTCTCTTATGTATTCTTTCCCAGGACATGCTAGGCTTTCCAAAAGCATGATCAATATGTTATATTTTTAGAGTACTTATGTGACTGTTGCCTATAGACTGCATTTTAGAGAACATTGCTGAACTTAATTGGCATGGAGGTTTCAAATTCTGGAGCAGCTTCAGAGTTCTCTGGAATTCCTCATGAGTGGGGGTTAAGATAGGTCAGTGCTGGAGGCACCAGTTCAGGCCACAGGTTCCCTGGGAAATTTCCATCTTCTCAGTAGCCTTGCTACTCAAAGTGTGGTCTGTGGATCTGCAGCACGGGTCTCCCCTAAGAACTTGTTAGAAATGTTGGCTCTGTGTAGAAACAACCTAAGTGTCTGTCAGTAGATAAGTGGATCAAGAAATAGTGGTATATATGTGCATATAAGCATGCACACACACAGGAATGTTATTCAGCCTTAAAAAAGAAGGAAATCCTGTCACTTGCAACAACATGGATGAAACTGTAGGGTATTGTGCTAAGGGAATTTGCCAGACAAAGACAAATACTGCATGGTATCACCTATATGTGGAAATTAAAGTTGAACTCCTAGAAACAGTAGAAGGTGGTGGCCAGCGGGTCAGAGAAATAGGGAGAGTTTGGTGAAAGGGTATAAACTTTCAGCTGTAAGATGAGTGAGGTCTGAGAATCTAATGTATAACATAGTGACTATAGTTGACAACAGTGTATTGTATAATTGAAATTTGCTGAGAGAGTAGCAAATTTGCTGAGTTCTCGCTAAAAAGAAAAAAGGGAGGTGATAAATAGGTGATGAATGTGTTAATTAATTAGCTGGATGAGGGGAATCTTTTCATAATGTATACATGTATCAAATCATGACATTGTACACTTTAAATATCTTGTAATTTTATTTGTCAGTTGTCCCACAGTAAAGATGAACAACAATGACAAAAAAAATGTTGACTCTTAGACCCACCTCAGGGAACAAATCAAAAGCTGCATTTTTCTTCCTCCAACTTTATTAAGGAATAATTGACAAATATTGATACAATGTATATATATTTAAAGTATACAGTGCGATGATTTGATATACATATACGTTGTGGAATGATTACCAAGTTCAAGATAATTAACACATCTAACACCTCACATAGTTCTCTTTTTTGTATGTGTGTGATGGGAATACTTATGATCTACTCTCAGCAACTTTCAAGTGTACAATACCATATTACTAACTATAGTCACCAAGGTTCTCAGAACTTATTAGAAGCTGCATTTTAACAAGTGATTCATGTGCACAATGAAGTTGGAGGGAAACTGCTCTCATCATGAAAACTCTATAGTGGTAATTCAGTTCATTGTGGACAGTTCAGTCCACATCTGTAATTGACTCTATCTTACCAAATGTGCCCTGGAAAAGGAGTTACTTTAGGTACACAGAATATTCTCGAGGGTAACTGAAGGTTTCTAAGTATCTAGATGAGGTTTATTTAAATATTTTAAGAGAGCCCATGACTCTCCAATGGTCAAAGCTGAAATGGGCTGGAGTGGGCTGGATCACTCAACTCCTCTTAACTCCCACTCCCATGGTTTATTTCCTCTGGTTTAGTCTATTACTGAGAAATTAGAGGTAAATCACCACCAACAGTTTCTATTGCTGGACCAGCTCGGAAGTAGTGACATTGCTTCAATAGGACACCATCCAAAGGCATTTTTTCTAACAGATCTCCCAGATAGAGGAGGACAAGACTTCCATTAAGAATATATATGGAATATAGGTTCCTTTGCTACATTCTCCAACCAAATTCTCTAGTAAATTATTTAAGCACATTTTAATGAAAAAGAAGCATGAATTAAATATATAATGAAGTTGAAAAAAACCCACAGAGGAAGCATTAACTTATAACATCACTTAAGTATGTGAGATAGGCCAGCTATCAAGATATATTGAACTAATTTCTAACTACCTTTTATTAGCCAGAGAAGTAAACTGCTGTTTTCTAGGGGCTATATTTCTGCTATCCCAGCCTGAGAGTATACATAAGGACATTGGAAAGCAGTGACTTTTCTAATATGTTATAGACATAAAACTGATATTGCTTTTTGTAATTTTTTTATTATACTTTAGATTAACTTAAATCCACAAAAAAGCAAGCTATTCTGGTGGTTAGGAGAAGGCATATAAATGATGCAACTAAACATAATTTACAAGTCTACTGAAATGCTGCCATGGAACCAGGGCAGGAAAAACTTCCCAAAGCTGCCAAGAAAACCTTAATGAGACTAAACTTGATACAGAGTGGTGGAATGGCATTGCTACTTCTTCCTTCTAAAAGGAGGGGAAAACTTAAACATCACTTCATAGGCCAACAGAATTAGCAATATCTTATCTCAACAACAACCCACATGAGTGAACTAAAAATAAAAATACCATCTCAATAGACACTGCCTTGGCAAAGACTACAAATCACTTGAACATTTACTCTTTTTATTTTGGTAAACTACATTTACAAAGTAATTTAAAAGCTTACCTTGAGTTAAAATATTTTCTGTATCCTGGTCAGTTATTTCTGGTGTTAAAAAAGAGAGATAGAGTAAGATCAATACAAAAAGGACTGTATACCATTTGACCTTAATTTCTTAACGTGTAGTTCTCAGACAACCATAATCAGAATCATGTAGAGGACTGCTAAAATACAGACTCCTTGGCTCCATCCCAGACCTGCTGAAAGAATCTGAGTCATGGGCTTCAGAAAACTGTTTCTAGTATTCCCTCAATTTATTGTTGGCACACTAAAGTTTGTGCTTTAATTTCTCATCAAATGCTTAAAAGATACTTAAAAGTTATTTAAAAGATATTTCTGCTCTCAAGTCACTCAGTTTACTTGGGAAAACAGCAACATAGTCATGGAGATACAATGTAGTAAATGCTATAAGAGAAGTTAATTTTTCATTTTTTTCTAATATATATTTATGTACATATATCTATATCTGTATTACTTTACTGATACTATTTGTAGTACTGCAGGTATAACAAAATATAGGGGGTCTGCCATCACATAATTTATAGGTAGAAATTGATCAAGAAATCATTCAAATAAATTTAAGTGCAAAGTAGAGAGGATAAAGGAGAGAGTTACTAATGATTCTGGTTCACAGATGTTACCATGATGAAAATAACATTTGAGTTGTATTTTGAATACCTAAAAGGAGTTTTTCAGACAGGTAGGAGGTGAAAAGGCATTCCAGATGAGAGATATAGTGGGCACAAATGCATGGAGGTGTAAGATGTTTGTGGAGCAATAAAGTCAGTAGAGCTAATACAAGTGTTGCATGTAAGGAAGTGGTGGGAGAGCACAGAAAGGAAAATATGTTGGTACCAGATAGTGACAGTTTGTATATTCCAGTTTAATGTCTGCTTATAGAACAGTTTTCTCTGCATGTCCTACAGCCATCTCAAACTCAGTGTCACCAAATTTTACTCCAAATTTGCTACTTATATTTCCTCCTTTAGTAAATGACACCACTTCCACCAATAGCTAGAAATCTGAAATGGTCTCTAACTCCTCCTTTCTCATCATTTCCCACATCTTATTGCTTTCCAGATTTTGTACCGTCTAGCCTCTAACCATCCTTTGCATTAGCACCATCTTCCCCCTCCCTTTGGCTACTACTTTAGTTCATGCTTTCATCATTTGACACCTATTCCCTACCTCCACTTTTGCCCTTTTTAATGCATCCACCTCTACCAGACTGACATTTCTAAAAATGTAGATCATATCAGTATATTCTTCTCTGCTTGAAATCTTTTAATGAGAAATCAGCTTATTTCCTATAAGATAAATCTAAACCTCTCAGACAGGTGTTCATGTTGTTTAAAGTCAACTTAAACAAACTTTTTTGCTGCCAGAATTTTCACAGGACTTGGGCATCACACCTGCTTTGTAAGTGTTAGAGGAGGCAAAACATCCTTTTGGAGAAAGGAAATAAAAAGAGCTGACCATTCCTTTTCATTCTTTGAGCAAGAAAGACTTTATTTCAATACTGGCTCCCCTACATGCTGCCTGTATGCCCTGGGCAATTATCTGTCTTTTCTGAGTGGGTACAATAGAAGGATCTATAACATGTGGTTGTTGTGAGGATTTAACAAGCTGTAATACATGAGCATCAGCCAGTCAGGAAGGACACAGCCACCCATGGAGCTGGATCAGTGCCTTGGAGGTCCTTGCTGTGCTAAGCATTAATGCTGTAGTTGCAAGGGGAGGAGCTGGGAGTCCAAGGTAGGGATGGAGAATTTGGAGGGGTTGGGGAGGCACCTTTGTAGGCCTGGTGCAGTGGTTATTTACCAACAGATAGGAAAGAATTTCAATATTTTAACAACTAGTAAAACTATAACAGGTATTTGCTGATTAACTACCAGTCCAATGTGGGAGCCACCAAAATCCCTTAATTGTGAGCTTATTATGATGGGAATCATGGTTTCTTAAGCTAGCAGTACGTGACAAAGTTGAAGGAGTGTCCTTAAATTCTATGCATATATTAAGTAATTCCTTTTTATTTATTTATTTATTTATTTATTTTTATTTATTATTTTTTTGTGGTATGCGGGCCTCCCTCTGTTGTGGCCTCTCCCGTTGCGGAGCACAGGCTCCGGACGCGCAGGCTCAGCGGCCATGGCTCACGGGCCCAGCCACTCCGCGGCATGTGGGATCTTCCCGGACCGGGGCACGAACCCGGTTCCCCTGCATCGGCAGGCGGACGCGCAACCACTGCGCCACCAGGGAAGCCCCCTTTTTCCTTTTTTTTTAAAAGTCATGCAAAAATATTAATGGAGTACTTATTATGTGCTAGACACTGGGCAGTAGAAGGACAGTAGGATGAACAAGGCAGACTGGTCCTTGCCTTTAGAAAACTTACAGAGTAGGATGAAGACACAGAAATAATATTGTAGTTTCAATTGTGATAAACACTGTGAAGGAAAATGAAGGCGTGTATGACAGAGGTAAATAATTTAGTACTGGAAGTTAGAAAAGACTTACATTAGAAAGAAATGATTCAGATGATACTTGACAGATGCAAGGGGGTGATCTAACCTGTGTTATAAGAAACTGGAATAATGTATGCAATGGCCCTGAGGCAAGAAGGAGAGAATTTTTGCAAACAGAGAAAATGAAGGTGTGGCCAGATTGTGGTGAATGAGGAAAAGAATGGTATAATAAATGGCTAGAGGGGTAAGTATGAACCAGATCATACAGTGCTTTAGATGAGATCACCATATCATTTATTGTCCAAACCAGAAAACGTAAAGGGTAATATTAATAATGGTTCTTGGACAATTGACATGAACCCAGGACTGTCCTGGGTAAACCAGGAAATATGGTATTCTTCTTACATGTGGTGTTTATGTTTTGTTTTTATTTTTGTTTTGTTTTGTGGGAAGCCATGGGAGGCTTTTAAGCAAGATTATATTTATATTTTAAAATATTTCCTTGATCAGTATGTGTAAAATACATTGGAAAGGGCCAAGAAAGTATAGAAGCAGAGTAGCTTGGAGGCTAGTGCTGTAGTTCAAGTAAGAAATGATGTTGGCTTAGACCAGAGTGATAGCAATAGGGGTGAAAAACAATGGAAATAGATTCCATTCTAGGCAGAAGTAGAGAGGAGGTAGGGGTATTGTTAAATTTAATAATTTCCTTCTTTATTCTACAAGTATTTACCAGACACCTTCCAATTGCATGCTCTGTTCTCAGGGAGATAGATCCTTAATTAAATTGTTCTCTGACCTTGAACAGCTATTTACCATTCTTATAGCTACAAATTGAACATCTGGCAGCAAACATGCCTTACAAGGAGGGTTAAGAGGGAAAAATAATAAAGAATTTTTAGCAAATAAAACTTACTAAATGAATGCTAAATGATTCTTTAAAACTTTAGAATATTTTATATTGGAGAGCTATATATTATAGTTAGCTTCATAATACATTGTTTTCATAAAGTTTAATTCCAAGGGAAAAAAGTCAGTCTCTCATTAAATCGAAACATGAATTAGAACTGGTAGAGAGATATATTGAAATGAAATGGCTAAAAAAAATGATACTTGCCTATTAACTCAGTTGGAGGTTTCATTGCCAAGTTTTCAGAGTTACTCAGCATTTGGTTTAAAACAGACTCAATTCTCCTTTTCACTGATGGTCCATTGTTATTCCTGGTGAATTTAAATTTCATGACAGTATCTGCTATCACACCACTACCACTTTGCCTGAAAAACCATAAAGATATTTTTTTAAATGTATAATTATGATAATTTTCTGTCTTTCCCTTTATATACTCTTCTTGATTAAGCATTAAAAACATTACTTAAGAAATTTAACGTTAGAACAGATTCACATAACAGTGTTTCTTTATGTAATGATATATCACAATGCTATCCCACAAACACTAGATTTCAGTGCATAGTACACTGTACCCACCATTCAGGATAGCTTGTTTTAAAGTTAGAATGCCAGAGTTTGAACACCAGCTCTGCCATTTACTGTTGAACTTTAGGTAGGTTTTTTGTTTCTTAATCTTTCTGTACCTGTATCCTCACATTAAAATGGGTTATTATGAAGATTATATGAATTAACATATGTAAGACTTTTGGGAAGAGTACATAGCATACAGTAAGTATGCTGTAAGTATTAGCTATGGCTAGACTTCACAAATCTTCAAAAAACCCCACTCATCTCATTAAACAAACTTATAAAGAGATGAACTTCCAAGTTTATGTGACTTATAGGCTCAAGTTAATTTTCTGGTACCTACACCCCCTTATCTGGCTACAAAAGAAAATTCTAACTTCTGTAGTCATACGTTAAGATTTTTATCTCTGTTTCAATTAACTGTTGATATTTCTCACAAGAACCTTGATAATTTGGCTAAAGGTTATAATTCTCTAAAATCGAGATAATATCCATTTCCTCCCGTGTAAATTACCATGTAAATCACTTCCTCCACCTAATTTTGGCACTCTCCTTTTCTGAAAATGAATGTGCATTAGGCACACTTGGTTTTGATGCTCTCATACTCACTCTAGGCTGCCTCCTCTCATCTCAATTGCTAATTTTGCCATAATATTCACCCCAGATATTAATTTAATATTTACTAGGTAAATACTAAATAAGCACCTTTTTTGTGCTGGGCATTATTCTTAGTTCCAGAAATTAGCTATAACCAAGATTCACAGTTGCCATTCTCATGAATAGGGCAGTTTAGATGAAGAAGCAGACACTGAATAAATAATTACATCTTACATTTCTAGCAACATGAAAACCTAAATAATTTAAAAAATCTTTTCATATAAAACAACCAGAAATGCTAGCTAAAATATAATAAATTCTATTTGAAATGCAAAGTTGGGCTCCTGTGAAAATAAGGGAAATCTCAGAAGACTAAAAATGAAGAATATGAATATTACATGGTAAGCATTAGAATTCCAATTGTTTTGTGTTTCAGCATTAACAGATACTGGAGATGAGGTCTTGGGCTAGTACAAAATAGGGAGACGGACATGAGGTTTCAGAATAAGGCTAGGTTTCTCAAAGAACTAGGCATTCAGTAAAAAGAAAGAAAGGAGAAGAACTCACATCATGAAAGAAAAAGAAGTTTAGTTGTCTCAGAGGTCCAGGTCTGGATGGAAAAAAGTTTCTCCTGAGAATTCATAATCATGAACCTGACTTCATGAAAGTTTTGGATTTACATTAATACCACCTGCATGGTCCCAGACACTTTAAGAAATTAACCAAAAAATGGTCCATGTGATGCCAGTCCTCCTAGAGTATCTGATAGAAGCAAATGCTTTGGAGGTATGTATGTTAAATCCAGACTGCATAGGACCCCAGTTACAAAGTGGGATTAAAGATAAGCATACAACCTCAATGGTAAACAATACATCATGAGCTAAAATCAGAATAAGAAGAGCATCCTCAAAAAGTCCACATAATAAAATTAACAGATATTCAGGTAAGTAAATTTGAAATGACAAATGATATAAAAGGGGAATTATAAATATGAGAAAAGTATAGTACGTTTTCAAAACAGGCAGGTAAACATAGTCAAACATACTTTCTAATTGAAATGAAAACTTGATGGATGAGTTACACAGAATAGTAGACAAAGTTGAAGAGAAACTGGTTAACTGAAAGAGATGAAGAAATCACACAGAATGTAACATAAATAAAGGTATGAAAAAGATCAAATAGAGGCTAAGAGACAGGAGACATCTCAAAGTTTACCTAGTGAAATGCTAAAGAAGAGCACAGAAAAATAAAGGAGCAGCAGTATTACAAGAGATAATGAGAATTATCCGGAATTAATAAACACAGTAAGCCTCAGATCGAGATGAGTCTGAAGCATACTCAATAAAACAAAACACACACACAGATACATCATAATAAAACTCTGAACTCCAAAGGCAAATGGAAGATTTTCAAACAATAGAGAAAAAACTAGCTACCAAAGAAAGTTTTGACTGAAGGACAATTTCTTAATAGCAGCGATAAAAGGCAGTATATAATTGTATTTTCAAAATGCTGAGAGAAAATTGCTGTCAACTTGGAATTTTATATCCACACTAAAGTATTATTCAAGAATGAGGCTAAAATAAGGACCTTCCATGCATCACAACAAAAACAAAACTAAAGAAAAGTGTAGTTTATTGTTCATGTACTGTTGTTAAAGAATTTATGAAGGAAGTACTTCAGTAAGAAGGAAATTGAACCCAGAAGAAGGGTGTTTGTTAGGTACAGGAAGACATAGGAAACAAAGAAAATGGTAAACTGGTAATCTAAAAAGACATTGACGGGGGTGGAGTCAAGATGGCGTACTAGGAGGACGTGGAATTCGCGTCTCATACAAGGGGGGCACCTACCAGGCACTGGTGGGGGACTGTGGGCACCTAAGGGGACAGTAGGAACCCCCAGGGACTGGGTAGGACGTGGGGCCTGTGGGGGAGTGAAGGGGGAGGAGAAGTGGAGGCCGGATGGGACTGGTGCCCCTGAAGGGTGGCTGGGGAAGGGGAAGGGATCCTACGCCCGAAGGGAGAAATTGGGGAACCATTGGGAGGGCAGAGGATCAAAAGGGAGCATGGCCAGGTTTCCCCTGCCCACTTGGGCCCCCAGGAACCTGCTGAGATCCCAAGCCTGATCCTCTGCCCACAGAGGCCCCCTTTAGCCATGTCGTCCTGAGGGAGTGGGAGGGAGGGAAGGGGGAGCAAAAGTAAAGGCCAGACCTATGGGACTGGAACCCCTGAGGGGTGGCTGGGGGAGGGGAGGAGTTCCTACACCCAGCGGGACCCACCCATGGTTAGGGGTCCAGCGGCGATGGGGGAGACCCTGTTGGAGACAGTGGGGGAGGGGCGCGAAGGAACAGAAGGGAACACAGCCAGTGCGTCCCCTGTCTGCTTAGCAGCTGGGGAGCCTGTTTGGCTCCCAGGCCTAATCCTTTGCCCTTGGAGCCTCCCTCCTGCTGCTCAGAGCCCAAGCCCTGCTCCTGCACCCCCATCCAGGACCCCACCTCTGCACTCGGAGACCCCCTCTGAGACCCCCTCCAACGCACTGGGCCTAAACCCCACCCAGACACCCTCACCCACGGGCCTACCTCTGAACTCCGGAACCCCACACTCTGGAGGCCTTCCTTTCCACATGCTGCTTCTCCCCTTCCACACAGCTTCTAAGCAGAGACCCCCTGTGCCCCCATGCTTGAATTTTGCCCTGCCTAGGCCCTGCCCACAGGACTTTTTCCAGCTATGTGGGTCCTGAGCCTAGGCCCCGCCCCACACACAAATGTCACCCCCCCACCCACCTAGGTCCTGCCCCACACTGAACCCCGCCCCTGCCTAACTTCCACCCCACCTAAACTCTGCCCCCATAGCCAAGGCTTTTTTCTTTTTTCCTCTTTTAGATTGGGGTTCTGTTTTACCTTGTTGATTCATTGTTGTTGATTTTCATATTTTTATTTTTCCTAATAAATGTTTTATTTTTCAAACTTTATCTTATTCTTTATACTTTGTTATTTTTCTCTCCTCCTGGCTAGCTTCCCCCGCCCACTTTTTGTTTCCTTTTTTCTGTTGTGGTCTTATTTTACGTTGTTGCAGTTGTTTCCATTATAGTTTTATTTTTCCTAATATATTTTTTATCTTTCTAATTTTATTTTGTTTTTTATTCTTTGATATTGTACTGCTCCTTTGTTTCTTTTTTCTCGCTTTTTAAAAAAATTTTATTTTTTTACTGTGCCACAAAGCTTGTGGGAACTTGGTTCAGAGGCCAGAGATCAGGCCCAAGCTCCTGTGGTGGTAGCTCCGAGTCCAAACCACTGGACTAACAGAGGACCTCAGACCGCAGGGAATATTAATCAGAGACCTCCCAGAGTTCCTCATCTCAGCACCAAGACCCAGCTATATCCAACTGCCTGCAAACTCCAGTGCTGGAGGTCTGAGGCCAAACAACTAGAAAAACAGGAAAACAGCACCACCCATCAAAAAAAAAAAAAAAAAGAAAAAAATATGTTACAAATGAAGGAACAAGGTAAAAACCTATAGAACAAATAAGTGAAGAAGAAATAGGCAACCTACCTGAAAAAGAATTCAGAGTAATGATAATAAAGATGATCCAAAATCTTGGAAACAGAATGGAGAAAATACAAGAAACATTTAATAAGGATCTAGAAGAACTAAGGGGCAAACAAGCAGTGATGAACAACACAATTACTGAAATTAAATATACTCTAGAAGGAATCAATAGCACAATAACTGAAGCAGAAGAATGGATAAGTGACCTGGAGGATAAAATAGTGGAAATAACTGCTGCAGAGCAAAATTTAAAAAAAAGAATAAAAAGAATTGAGGATAGTCTCAGAGACCTCTGGGACAACAGTAAACACACTAACATTCAAATTATAGGGGTCGCAGAAGAAGAAGAGAAAAAGAAAGGGTCTGAGAAAATATTTGAAGCGATTATAGATAAAAACTTCCCTAACATGGGAAAGGAAATAGTCAATCAAGTCCAGGAAGTGCAGAGAGTCCCATACAGGATAAATCCAAGGAGAAACACCCTGGAACAAATATTAATCAAACTTTCAAAAATTAAATACAAAGAAAAAATATTAAGGGCAGCAAGGGAAAAGCAACAAATAACATACAAGGGAATCCCCATAAGGTTAACAGCTGATCTTTCAGCAGAAACTCTGCAAGCCAAAAGAGAGTGGCAGGACATATTTAAAGTGATGAAAGGGAAAAACCTACAACCAAGATTACTCTACCCAGCAAGGATCTCATTCATATCCGACGGAGAAATTAAAACCTTGACAGACAAGCAAAAGCTAAGAGAATTCAGCACCACCAAACCAGCTTTACAACAAATGCTAAAGGAATTGCTCTAGGCAGGAAACACAGGAGAAGGAAAAGACCTACAAAAAGACACCCAAAACAATTAAGAAAATGGTAATAGGAACATACATATCAATAATTACCTTAAATGCAAATGGATTAAATGCTCCAATCAAAAGAAATAGATTGGCTGAATGGATACAAAAACAAGACCTGTATATATGCTATCTACAAGAGACCCACTTAACCTATGGACACATACAGATTGAGTGTGAGGAGATGGAAAAATATATGACATGCAAATGGAAATGAAAAGAAAGCTGGAGCAGCAATTCTCACATCAGACAAAATAGACTTTAAAATAAAGACTATTACAGGAGACAAAGAAGAACACTACATAATGATCAAGGGATCAATCCAAGAAGAAGATATAACAGTTGTAAATATTTATGCACCCAACATAGGGGCACCTCAATACATAAGGCAAATGCTAACAGCCATAAAAGGGGAAAACGACAGTAACACAATCATAGTAGGGGACTTTAACACCCCGCTCTCACCAATAGACAGATCATCCAAAATGAAAATAAATAAGGAAACACAAGCTTTAAATGATACATTAAACAAGATGGACTTAATTGACATTTAGAGGATATTCCATCCAAAAACAAAAGAATACACTTTTTTCTCAAGTGCTCATGGAACATTCTCCAGTATAGATCATATCTTGGGTCACAAATCAAGCCTTGGTAAATTTAAGAAAATTGAAATCATTTCAAGTATCTTTTCCGACCACAACGCTATGAGACTAGATATCAATTACAGGAAAAAAACTGTAAAAAAAATGCAAACACATGGAGGCTAAACAATACACTACTAATTAACGTAGAGATCATTGAAGAAATCAAAGAGGAAATCAAAAAATACCTAGAAACAAATGACAGTGAAAATACGACTGCCCAAAACATATGGGATGCAGCAGAGTAGTTCAAAGATAGAAGTTTATAGCAATACAGTCGTACCTCAAGAAACAAGAAACATCTCAAATAAACAACCTAACGCAATTAGAGAAAGAAGAACAAAAAACCCCCAAAGTTAGCAGAAGGAACGAAATCATAAAGATCAAATCAGAAAAAAATGAAAAAGAAATGAAGGAAACGACAGCAAAGATCAGTAAAACAAAAAGCTGGTTCTTTGAGAAGATAAATATTGTTAAACCATTAGCCAGACTCATCAAGAAAAAAAGGGAGAGGACTCAAATCAACAGAATTAGAAATGAAAAAGGAGATATAACAACTGACACTGCAGAAATACAAAGGATCATGAGAGATTACTACAAGCAACTATATGCCAGTAAAATGGACAACTAGGAAGAAATGGACAAATTCTTAGAAAAGCACAACCTTCCAAGAATGAACCAGGTAGAAATAGAAAATATAAACAGACCAATCACAAGCAGTGAAATTGAAACTCTGCTTAAAAATCTTCCAAGAAACAAAAGCCCAGGACCAGATGGCTTCACAGGCAAATTCTATCAAACATTTAGAGAAGAGCTAACACCTATCCTTCTCAAACCCTTCAAAATATAGCAGAGGGAGGAACACTCCCAAACTCATTCTACGAGGCCACCATCACCCTGATACCAAAACCAGACAAAGATGTCACAAAAAAAGAAAATTCCAGGCCAGTATCTCTGATGAACATTATATGCAAAAATCCTCAACAAAATATTAGCAAACAGAATCTAACAGCACATTAAATGGATCATACACCATGATCAAGTGGGGTTTATCCCAGGAATGCAAGGATTCTTCAATATATGCAAATCAATGTGGTACGCCATATTAACAAATTGAAGGATATAAACCATATGATAATCTCAATATATGCAGATAAAGCTTTTGGCAAAATTCAACACCTATTTATGATAACTCTCCAGAAAGTGCGCATAGAGGGGACTTACCTCAACATAATGAAGGCCGTATAGGAGAAACCCACATCAACATCATTCACAATGGTGAAAAACTGAAACCATTTCCTCTAAGATCAGGAACAAGACAAGGTTGCCCACTCTCACCACTGTTATTCAACATAGTTTTGGAAGTTTTAGCCACAGCAATCAGAAAAGAAAAAGAAAAGGAATCCAAATCGGATAAGAAGTAAAATTGTCACTGTCTGCAGATGACATGATACTATACATAGAGAATACTAAAGATCCTACCAGAAAACTACCAGAGCTAATCAATGAATTTGGTAGAGTAGCAGGATAAAAAACTAATGCACAGAAATCTCTTGCATTCCTATACACTAATGATGAAATATCTGAAAGAGAAATTAAGGAAACACTCCCATTTACCATTGCAACAAAAAGAATAAAATACCTAGGAATAAACCTATGCAAGGAGACAAAAGATCTTATGCAGAAAACTGTAAGACACTGATGAAAGAAGGATGATACAAACAGATGGAGAGATATACCATGTTCTTGGATTGGAAGAATCAACATTGTGAAAATGACTATACTACCCAATGCAATCTACAGATTCAGTGCAATCCCTATCACTACCAATGGCATTCTTCACAGAACTACAACAAAAATTTCACAATTTGTATGGAAACACAAAAGACCCCGAGTAGCCAAAGCAATCTTTAGAAAGAAAAACGGAGCTGGAGGAATGAGGCTCCTGGACTTCATACTATACTACAAAGCTACCGTAATCAATCATACAATACTACAGTATGGTACTGGACAAAACCAGAAATATAGATCAGTGGAGCAGGATAGAAAGCCCAGAAATAAACCCACGCACATATGGCCACCTTGTTTTTGATAAAGGAGGAAAAAATATGCAATGGAGAAAAGACATCCTCTTCAATAGGTGGTGCTGGGAAAACTGGACAGCTACATGTAAAGGAATGAAATTAGAACACTTCCTAACGCCATACACAAAAATAAACTCAAAATGGATTAAAGACCTAAATGTAAGGCCAGACTATATTAAACTCTTAGAGGAAAACATAGGCAGAACACTCTTTGACATAAATCACAGCAAGATCCTTTTTGACCCCCCTCCTAGAGAAATGGAAATAAAAACAAAAATAAACAAATGGACCTAATGAAACTTAAAAGCTTTTGCACAGCAAAGGAAACCATACAGGAGATGAAAAGACAACCCTCAGAATGGGAGAAGATATTTGAAAATGAAGCAACTGACAAAGGATTAATCTCCAAAATGCAAGCAGCTCATGCAGCTCAATGTCAAAAAAACAGACAACCTAATCCAAAAATGGGCAGAAGACCTAAATAGACATTTCTCCAAAGAAGATATATAGATTACCAACAAAAACATGAAAAGATGCTCAACATCACTAATCATTAGAGAAATGCAAATCAAAACTACAATGAGGTATTACCTCACACTGGTCAGAATGGTATCATCAAAAAGTTTATAAACAATAAATAGTGGAGAGGGTGTGGAGAAAAGGGAACACTCTTGCTCTGTTGGTGGTAATTTAAATTGATACAGCCACTGTGGAGAACAGTATGGAAGTTCCTTAAAAAAGTAAAAATAGAACTACCATGTGACCCAGTAATCCCACTCCTGGGCATATGCCCTGAGAAAACCATAATTCAAAAAGTGTCATGTACCACAGTGTTCATTGCAGCACTACTTACAATAGCAAGGGCATGGAAGCAAGCTAAGTGTCTATCAACAGATGAATGGATAAAGAAGATGTGGCACATATGTACAGTGGAATATTACTCAGCCATAAAAGCAAACAAAATTGGGTTATTTGTAGTGAGGTGGATGGACCCAGTCTGTCATACAGAGTGAAGTAAGTCAGAAAGAGGAAAACAAATACTGTATGCTAACACATATATATGGAATCTAAAAAAAAAAAAAAACCCACAAAGGTTCTGAAGAACCTAGGGGCAGGACAGGAATAAAGACACAGACATAGAGAATGGACTTGAGGACATGGGGAATGGGAAGGGTAAGCTGGGACGAAGTGAGAGAGTAACATTGACCTATATACACTACCAAATGTAAAACAGATAGCTAGTGGGAAGCAGCTGCATAGCACAGGGAGATCAGCTTTGTGCTTTGTGACCAGCTAGAGGGGTGGGAGGGAGACACAAGAGGGAGGAGATATGGGGATATATGTATGCCTATAGCTGATTAGCTTTGTTATGCAGCAGAAACTAACACACCATTGTAAAGCAATTATACTGCAATAAAGATGTTAAGAAAAAGAAACACCCTATATGTAATGTGGTATATTGGGTTGGATCCTGAAATGGAAAAAAAGGACATTAGTGGAAGAACTGGTGAAAACGAAGTAAATCAGAGTATAATAATGTACCAATGTTAATCTCTTAGTGTTGACAAATGTACCATAGTTATGTAAGATGTTAACATTAGGGGAAGCTAGGTGAAGTGTATGTAGAAACGTTCTGTACTGTCTTTGGAACCTTTCTCTAAATTTAAAATTATTCCAAAATAAAATGTTTACTTAAAAAAATAAATAAAATGATATTGACAGTATAATTACAGTGACTTATTTGCAGGTGTTACAAATAAGGTGGAACTAAAACATCAGTAATATGTGAATAACAGTTCCAAGTTTCCTGTATATTTGGAAGAAGGGTAGTGGATTAAACCAACTCTCCTTGTTTGTAAGAATTTTTAAGAATAATCACTAAAATAAGATAAATGGAATGTAGAACTTGTAAATTAGTAAACGGAAAAAAGAAAATGAAAATACAATCATACAAGAGAAGGCAAGATAGTAGAAAAAAGCATTAGAAAAACCAGGATGAAGAACATAAGATAATATGGAGGAAATAAATCCAAATGTAACTGTCATCACAATAAATTGAAACTGACTAAACTCTCTAGTTAAAGGCAGAGATGGTCAGAATGCATTTGAAAATGTAATCTAGCTGTCTTCTTGTTTTAGGAGAAAAATTTAACCTGTAAGGATATATGAATGTTGAAAATGAAGATAAGGTATGTTGAAAAAAGAACCATAAGAAAGTCAGTGTAGCATAATAGTATCAGATATAAGAGATTTTAAGATTGAAAGACATTAATTAGTGATAAAAAGGATTAATACCTTGCTAAAAGAAATAGTTCATGAGACAGATATAATAATTCTAAACATATAGGTGCTTGATAATATGTGCTCAAAATATATTGAACAAGGAGAAATAGGCAAATCCATAGTGCTAGGTTTTATTTGAATGACATAATTACTAAGCTTAATTGGAAGGAACAGAATTCCTATTATTAAGTCTAATAGGAATCCAGAAACAGACTCATAGATATATGTAAACAATATTCTATAGAAGTGGTATCACAAATCTGAAGGAAAATAAGTTATGTAAAAAATTAAAAATCTTCCTCATGTCACACACAAAGCACTTGAATAGGAGCACCAAAAATTTAAAATTTATAGTCAAATATGGGAGATTTTCTTTATATACAAGAGGAGAAAGGATTTCTTAAGTAAGACATTTTACAACTGATTTTCTACAACGAAAGATGCATATACAAAGTATTAAGATAATGCTATAGACAGGGAGAATATATTTGCAACTCAAAGTAACAAATGTTTGCTACCTCCTATAGACACAGAACTCCTGCAAATCAATAAGAAAAAGACGAATCATAGAAAAAACCCAGAAAAGATGAATATGCAATTCAAAGAAGAGGTATCTTTAGTGAATGATAAACATGTAAGTAGATATTCAAACAGGACTGTGTTTTATACTTCATTTATTTGATCTTCATAACAACTCTATCAAAGAGTCATGTACCTTCCTCTTGGGAACTGTGAGTAACAAACTTTTCACAAGTCATCATCTCCTGATTTGTTGGCTTTACTGTACCTCAAATTTTCTATTGATGCAGTATATTTTAAAACAGAAGGGGAAGGGAAAAAAAGTGGTGTGTGTGCGTGTGGATGTGTATTTCAGACAGAGGGAATAGCTTATATAAGAAGATCTTGAGGTTAGAGAGAGTGAAGAACTGAAAACAGTCTAGTGGGACTTGTGAGTAAAGAACAAAGTAGAGAGTAGTAAAAGACTACCCCAGAAATAGAGATGGTAGGAGAAAACCCTACATAGGAAGGTTTAGTAAACTTTGTTTTATATATATACATATATGTGTGTGTGTATATAAAAGGAGATATATATATATCAAGAATACATATATCTTTGATGCACATATATTATACATGTTTATTTATATATGATATTTGACATAGCATAAGGGTAAGGAATGGTGGTTAGAAGAACTTTAAGCAAATACTATGATTAGCATTTCATTTCACAAAATCTTTCTGGTTGCTATGTAGAATGTGGAGTGGAGCAAGATTGCAGGAAAGGAGACTCATTAGGAGGCTGTTCATAGACAAGGAGAGATATGGTTGAGGGCAGTGTGTTTGAAGTTATGGATCTTAAACATAATTAAGAAATAGAATTGTGAAGGTTAGATGGTTGGATGTGTGGGTTGAGGGAGAGATAGGAATTTAGAGATAACTCATATTTCTTTCTTGAGCATCTGGGTTGAAGGTGACACCATTGACAGAGGTAGGCAATACTGGAAGAGTAACATTTGGTGGGGGAGAAATGATAGGTTCTGGTCTGGACTTATTAAAGTTGAGTTGTCCAAGATAGCCATATGATGATATCAAGTAGATGGCTGTGTATATTCACATCTCGAGATGAGAAGCGAGGACTAGCCCAGAGATACAACTTTGATAATAATTAGCATATAGGGGCAATGAAGCCCCTAAAAGGAGCTTCAGTGTGAACTGAGAAGATGAGAGGCTTACAGCACAGTCTGACAACATTTGAGGAAAAGGAATAAGAAGTAACAAAATTGAGAAGGAATAACTTGAGAGATTAAAGGAAAATCAGGGGTGTATAGGGTCATAGAAACCAAGGGATGGTACTATTTCAAAAAGGATTGCAAACTCAACAGTGTTAAATACTGTTGAGAGGTCCAAGAAGAGGACTGATATTTCTTTGGAGTTTGTGATTCAGATGTCATTGATGAATTTGGCAAGAGCAATTACTATTTTGTGGTGAGGTCAGAAGCCAGACTGCAGTGAAGCGAGAAGTAAGTGGGAAGTGAACAAAAGGAGAAAAAATTGCAGATTCAGTCCTACAAGTATTGCAAGCTAGTGGCTGGTACAGAGAATTTCTCAAGAAAGTACTAAGGTGAATGTGCACTGAACTGACTGAAATGCATTTTGGAAAATGCTCTTCCTATGGATTCTTCTTACTTCTTGAACTCCTTAGCAAAACTTAACTGACCAGAGCTCTGTGCTCCTGGGTACTTAACTAGGTGACTCTTGCGAGAATAAGAAAAATTAATTTTCTTGTGGTATTAGTATTTGAGAAATAATTAGTATAATTTCTCTCCCTTCTGAAGAGCTTTTGTATATTATTTGAAGGATTGAGCAATATGGACATTTGAGACTTTTATGGTAGGGTCAGTAAGGGTGGCTATTTTAGTTGGTAGGGATATCACGTCACATCACAAGGATAAGTCCATATTCAACTAAGGTAAGAATGGCAAATAACTAGCTTGTGTGCTGCTACTTCTCCTATTATTAATTCGTAGCAGACACGTCTGTATTTGGCCACAGCATCCTTTATATTATAGCATTCCAGGCAGACAAAACACAAAAAGCCACTTTGGGTGTTGGTTTAGTGTTCCAGTCGTGCCCAGGACCACAACATTGCACATCTCCACAAGGCATTGTTTGCTACATAGACTGCATTCTGAATAGTATCTCCTGGAGTTACATAATAGAATAACCCTGTTGCTGTACCTTCACCCAACTCTCTCTCTACCCTTTCCTCCTTTTCCCACCAAGAACTGAAGTAATATGGTTATTTACATTAGTAAGTAGACCATATGTGACATGTTTTGTTTTTTGGCATTGGTTTTTAAACTGCCCATGATACTATTTTCATAATATTGCAACACATTGTGTGAACGTCTCATTCATTATCTATGCTGTGAACAAAATCAAATTCACCAAGTTGTATCTATGCTTATAGATATTTTTTGTTGTAGTTCCACTCACCTCAGTTTGACAACATGAACTTTGATGAACTGTTTCCTTAAATTTGACTCATTGAATGTTCTAGTAATCTGTAGAAAGAAAGGAAAAAACAACCTCTCTGTAATTACCGTTCTTTCTCTGCTTCCTCTTTCTGCCCAACCTTGCAACATGGTTGTTAATGGGGAGTTGACTATGTTAATGAGGAATAGAGAGTTCAGTTTAGTTCAGTTCCATCTCAGAACACATGGGAGCGATTTAGGCAGGTTAATAACCTACTGATGCAGTGCCTGTTTCTTCATCTATTACACAAAGATGATAATGGACAGGATGCATCTTCACTAGAAGCCATTCTAAACATAGCAGATGTTTTGCTCAATGAGAGCCCACGTTATGTGATTTGGTGGCTGTTCCCAAAGAGGTGGGCGCATGAGCCGACCCAACACTAGGTGAGTCCACTGATACAATTTACAGTGTGTGATCCTGCAACAACTGTTCTTAAATGGGTAAAACCAGATTTAAATGAGTAGCAATGGAGAGCTTGATGAGAAAGAGGAAAAGAAGTAAAGGGCAGTCTTTTCCTTATTGTTTCTGATTAATGCCTAAGCAACATAAGTTATTTTTAGCATCAGTTGGTATTTCCTGACCTAACTTTAACTTTCCCCCTGAATCACTGCTCAGTGCCAGCAAGGATGGTCCTCTTGAGGTATAAGGTTTAGCTTCACAGTAAACTAGTAGTGAGTGATTCTGTGACTGGAACAGTTCTGCCAAGATGCAGGGTGAGATGTACTGAGCTTTCATAATGGGGAGTGGATTCTGTTGGCTTGTACTGTGAGGTTGGACCGAGGTGGGGGTGAACATGAAAAGGTGAAGATGGGGAAATTAAGTAGCATGTTGAATATTATATTAAACCAGGATTTGAAGCCAATTCTTCTTGAGAATGTAAAGTTTATGCAATCTCTATTACACTGCATTATATCTTATTTTTTCAGTATCCATTCTTTAGGCTGATATCAGACCAACCAGTTGTGAGACAAAATAACTATTTTTCTTTCTAGAGGCCTTGAACATTTTTAAGAGTTATGAGGCTGTTAGTTTTTCAAAATAATTTCCTTTTTAAAAAATTCAAGAAGTACTAGTAAGTGTTAAGAAGAAAACAAAAAGTCACTCAAAATTCTATGATCTAGAATTATAGAATGCAATAATTTGGTGAGTCATATTCTAGTTAACTATGTAGAAGGATAGATTTTAATGTGTTTATTAATATGGTATATTGTAGGAGGGAGTTTAATAAACTGATTTATCTTTAATTTTACTTGACTTTAACAGACGTAAAAGGAACTGACCTAAAACTGAAGGAATTGCTAAAATTTAGATGTTTCTTGTAATTATATTTTAATTCATGATTTGGTGTTGCATCAGCATGGGCTACACTGGACCAAAATGTTAAAAATCATTTAATTATGACATTTTTGTTATGTGGAAAATATTGATGTAATTTAGTGAGGACTAAGGTAATAAGCAACATAAAGAAAGCAAGTTGATTAATTGGTTGATATCCATATACAAGGATAAAAGAAGAGGCCTACAGATAAGAATCCGTATTTCATAGAGTGCGTGAAAATTTTGTAGTCTCTTTCATTAGAACTTATCAAATACTTGGTAGAAAATAAGTGAGCAGATGCTTGAAGAGGAAGCCAATAGGAGAGTGGGAAGTGTAGTAGATAGGGGACACAAGAAAAGTTAGCTTGCTATGAGAACTTGAACTATCTTTTAAACTTTCTTCCTCTCAGTTTCTTCATCTGTAAAAGGAAAACAGTCCAAAGTGTGTTTAAAAAATTGTCTGTACACAGTTGGCTACTGCAACTCCCAGAGGCTATGCATCTACTTTCAGTGAGCTTTACATGTAACCTTTGGGCTTTTTCACTCCCTTCAAACTTATTATTGATTCTTGTTTAATGGATCGGATGAGTTTGCTTTCATACTTCTTTGATTTTGTAAACTGTATTATTGACCCTTTTATTACAATGGACAAAAAATCAAGTAAACAATGAAAAAAGAACTATTTTATATTTCCCTCCTGATTGAGGGTGACAATACTATCTTTGTGTGTGTGTTTTTTTTAACGTCTTTATTGGAGTATAATTGCCTTACAGTGTTGTGTTAGTTTTTTCTGTGAATCAGCTATACATATACGTATATCCCCATATCTCCTCCCTCTTGCGTCTCCATCCCACCCTCCTTATCCCACCCCTCTAGGTGGTCACAAACACGGAGCTGATCTCCCTGTGTTATGCAGCTGCTTCCCACTAGCTACCTATTTTATATTTGGTATTGTATATATGTCCATACCACTCTCTCACTTCGTCCCAGCTTACCCTTCTTCCTCCCCGTGTCCTCAAGTCCATTCTCTACATATGCGTCTTTATTCCTGTCCTGCCCCTAGGTTCTTCTGAACCATTTTTTTTTTTTAAGATTCCATATATATGTGTTAGCATACGGTAATTGTTTTTCTCTTTCTGACTTACTTCACTCTGTATGACAGACTCTAGGTCATGGTAGTTCTATTTTTAGCTTTCTAAGGAACCTCCATACTGTTCTCCATAGTGGCTGTATCAATTTACATTCCCACCAACAGTGCAAGAGGGTTCCCTTTTCTCCACACCTTCTCCAGCATTTATTGTGTGTAGAGTTTTTGATGATGGCCATTCTGACTGGTGTGAGGTGATACCTCATTGTAGTTTTGATCTTCATTTCTCTAATGATTAATGATGTTGAGCATCTTTTCATGTCTTTGTTGGAAATCTGTATATCTTCTTTGGAGAAATGTCTTATTTAGGTCTTCTGCCCATTTTTGGATTGGGTGCTGTGATTTATGTCAAAGAGTGTTCTGCCTATGTTTTCCTCAAAGAGTTTAATAGAGTCTGACCTTACATTTAGGTCTTTAATCCATTTTGAGTTTATTTTTGGGTATGGTGTTAGGAAGTGTTCGAATTTAATTATTTTACATGTAGCTGTCCAGTTTTCCCAGCACCACTTATTGAAGAGACTGTCTTTTCTCCATTGTATATTCTTGCCTCTTTTCTCAAAGATAAGGTGACCATATGTGCATGTGCATAGAGGTTCTCTCTCTGCCTACTTTCTGAGGAGCTTTTATCATAAATAGGGGTTGAATTTTGTCAAAAGGTTTTTCTGCATCTATTGAGATTATCATATGATTTATATCCTTTAATTTGTTAATGTGGCTTATCACATTGATTGATTTGCATATAATGAAGAATCCTTGCATTCGTGGATACACCCTACTTGATTATGGTGTATGATCCTTTTAATGTGCTGTTAGATTCTGTTTGCTAGTATTTTGTTGAGGATTTTTGCATCTATGTTCATCAGAGATATTAGCCTCGAGTTTTCTTTTTCTGTGAGATCTTTGTCTGGTTTTGCTATCAGGGTGATGGTGGCCTCGTAGAATGAGTTTGGGAGTGTTCCTCCCTCTGCTATATTTTGGAAGAGTTTGAGAAGGTTAGGTGTTAGCTCTTCTCTAAATGTTTGATAGAATTCACCTGTGAAGCCATCCGTTCCTGGGCTTTTGTTTGCTGGAAGATTTTTAATACAGTTTCAATTTCAGTGCTTGTGATTGGTTTGTTTATATTTTCTATTTCTTCCTAGTTCAGTCTTGGATGGTTGTGCTTTTCTAAGAATTTGTCCATTTCTTCCAGGTTGTCCATTTTATTGGCATAGAGTTGCCTGTATTAATCTCTCATGATCCTTTGTATTTCTGCAGTGTCAGTTTGTTACTTCTCGTTTTTCATTTCTAATTCTGTTGATTTGAGTCTTCTCCCTTTTTTTCTTGATGAGTCTGGCTAATGGTTTACCAATTTTCTTTATCTTACCAAAGAACCAGCTTTTTGTTTTATTGATCTTTGCTATCATTTCCTTCATTTCTTTTTCATTTATTTCTGATCTGATGTTTATGATTTCTTCCCCTCTGCTAATTTTGGGTTATTTTGTTCTTCTTTCTCTGATTGCTTTAGGTTAAGTTTAGGTTGTTTTTTTGAGATTTTTCTTGTTTCTCGAGGTAGGATTGTATTGCTATAAACTTCCCTCTTAGAACAGCTTTTGCTGCATCCCATAGGTTTTGGGCCATTGTGTTTTCATTGTCATTTGTTTCCAGGTGTTTTTTGATTTCCTGTTTGATTTCTTTAGTGATCTCTTGGTTATTTAGTAGTGTATTGTTTAGCCTCCATGTGTTTGTATGTTTTACAGTTTTTTTCCTGTAATTGATATCTAGTCTCATAGTGTTATGGTCGGAAAAGATACTTGATACGATTTCAGTTTTCTTACAATTACCACGGCTTGATTTGCGACCCAAGATATGATCTATACTGGAGAATGTTCCATGAACACTTGAGAAAAAAGTGTATTCTGTTGTTTTTGGATGGAATGTCCTCTAAATGTCAATTAAGTCCATCTTGTTTAATGTATCATTTAAAGCTTGTGTTTCCTTATTTATCTTCATTTTGGATGATCTGTCTATTGGTGAGAGCGGGATGTTAAAGTCCCCTACTATGATTGTGTTACTGTCATAGGTAATTATCAATATGTATGTTCCTATTACCATTTTCTTAATTGTTTTGGGTTTGTTTTTCTAGGTCTTTTCCTTCTCTTGTGTTCCTGCCTAGGGAAGTTTCTTCAGCATTTGTTGTAAAGCTGGTTTGGTGGTGCTGAATTCTCTTAGCTTTTGCTTCTCTGTAAAGGTTTTAATTTCTCCCTCGAAACTGAATGCAATCCTTGCTGGGGAGAGTAATCTTGGTTGTAGGTTTTTTCCCTTTCATCACTTTAAATATGTCCTGCCACTCTCTTCTGGCTTGCAGAGTTTCTGCTGAAAGATCAGCTGTTAACCTTATGGGGATTCCCTTGTATGTTATTTGTTGCTTTTCCCTTGCTGCTTTTAATATTTTTTCTTTGTATTTAATGTTTGAAAGTTTGATTAATATGTGTTTTGGTGTGTTTCTCCTTGGATTTATCCTGTATGGGACTCTGCACTTTTTGGACTTGACTATTTCCTTTCCTATATTAGGGAAGTTTTCAACTCTAATCTCTTAAGATATTTTCTCAGTCCCTTTCTTTTTCTCTTCTTTTGCGACCCTTATAATTCGACTGTTGGTGCATTTGATGTTGTTCCGAGGTCTCTGAGACTATCCTCGATTGTTTTCACTCTTTTTACTTTATTCTTCTCTGCCGTAATTATTTCCACTATTTTATCTTCTGGGTCATTTATCCGTTATTCTGCCTCAGTTATTCTGCTATTGATTCCTTGCAGAGAATTTTTAATTTCATTTTTTGTGTTGTTCATCATTGTTTATTTGCTCTTTAGTTCTTCTAGGTCCTTGTTAAACATTTATTTTCTCCATTGTATTTCCAAGATTTTGGATCATCTTTACTGTCATTATTCTGAATTCTTTTTCAGGTAGACTGCCTATTTCCTCTTCATTCGTTTGGTTAGGTAGGTTTTTACTTTGCTCCTTCATCTGCTGCATATTTCTCTGTCTTCTCGTTTTGCTTAACTTACTGTGTTTGTGGTCTCCTTTTCGCAGCCTGCATGTTCGTAGTCCCTGTTGTTTTTGGTGTCTGACCCCAGTGGGTAAGGTTGGTTCAGTTGGTTTTGTAGGCTTCCTGGTGGAGAGGACTGGTGCCTGTGTTCTGGTGGATGAGGCTGGATCTTGTCTTTCTGGTGGTCAGGACCTCGTCCGGTGGTGTGTTTTGGGTTGTCTGTGAACTTATTATGATTTTAGACAGCCTCTCTGCTAATGGGTACAGTTGCGTTCCTGTCTTGCTAGTTGTTTGGCATGGGGTGTCCAGAACTGGAGCTTGGTGGTCGTTGAGTGAAGCTGGGTCTTAGCATTGAGGCAGAGATATCTGGGAGAGCTCTCACTGGTTGATATTATATGGGGCTGGGAGGTCTCTGGTGGTTCAATGTCCTGAGCTTGGCTCTCCCACCTCAGAGGCTCAAGCCTGACACCCAGCTAAAGCACCAAGACCGTGTCAGCCATGGGGCTCAGAAGATAAGGGAGCAAAAAAAGAAAGAAAGAAAAAAATAGTAAAATAATAAAGTTATTAAAATAAAAATTTAAAAAATTATTAAAGTAAAAAAAAGTAATTTAAAAATAAAGAAGAGAGCATCCAAACCAATAAACAAATCCATCAATGATAACAAGTGCTAGAAACTATACTAAGATAAACATAAAAATCAGAAACTAGTCAGTCTCATGCAGCAAACTCCAAGTCCACAGGTGCTCCCAAAATCCACTGCCTCAATTTTGGGATGATTTGTTTTCTATTCCAGTGTTCCACAGATGCAGGGTATATTGAGTTGATTGTGGAGATTTAATCCACTGCTTCTGAGGCTGCACAGAGAAATTTCCCTTTCTCTTCTTTGTTCGCACAGCTCCTGGGGTTCAGGTTTGGATTTGGCCCTGCCTCTGCCTGTAGGTTACCCTCTGGCATCTGTTCTTCACCCAGATAGGAGCAGGTTAAAGAGCGGTTGATTAGAGGGCTCTGCCTCACTCAGGCTGGGGGGAGGGAGGGATACGGAATGCAGGGCAGGCCTGCGGCTGCAGAGGCCCACATGATGTTGCAACAGCCTGAGACCCTGCTGTGTGTTCTCCCAGGGAAGTTGCCCCTGGATTACGGGACCCTGGCAGTGGCGAGCTGCACAGGCTTCCGGGAGAGGAAGTGTGGACTGTGCTTGCACACAGGCTTCTTGGTAGCTGCAGCAGCAGCCTTAGCATGTCATGCCCGTCTCTGGGGTCCACACTGATATCTGCAGCTTGTGCCCATCTCTGAAGCTCGTTTAGGCAGTGTTGTGAATCTCCTCTCCTCGTGTGCCCCAAAGCAATGGTCTGTTGAGTCTTAGGCAGTTCCAGACTTTTTCCTGGACTCCCTCCCAGTTTAGTTGTGTCACACTAGCCCCGTCAGGCTATGTTCACGCCTCCAACTCCCATCCTCTCCCTGGCATCTGAACTCCAAAGCTTGAGCCTCAGGTCTCAGCCCTCACCCACCCTGGTGGGTGAGCAGACAAGACTCTCAGACTGGTGAGTGCTGGTTGACACCAATCCTCTGTGTGGGAATCTGTCCGCTTTGCCCTCTGCACCCCTGTTGCTGCACTCTCCTCTGTAGTTCGAAGCTTCCCCCCCACCGCCCACCCCCCTTTTCCACCAGTGAAGGGGCTTCCTAGTGTGTGGAAACTTTTCCTCCTTCACAGCTCCCTCCCAGAGGTGCAGGTCCCGTCCCTATTCTTTTGTCTCTGTTTTTCCTTTCTTCTTTTGCCCTACCCAGGTACATGGGGAGTTTCTTGCCTTTTGGGAAGTCTGAGGTCTTCTGCCAGCATTCAGTAGGTGTGCTGTAGGAGTTGTTCCACATGAACACGTATTTTTGATGTATTTGTGAGGAGGAAGGTGATCTCCATGTCTTACTCCTCTGCCATCTTGAAGGTCTCTTGACAATACTATCTTTGAATTCTAGAATAGCCTAGAATCCTCAAACCTCAATAATATTCATAATCAATAAGAATTGAGGTGAGATATGGATTTTTTAGGTTAATTCTAACAAAGTAACCATCATTAAACCGGTTAATAGATGAGGTCATACGAAGGGTAAGACATTACACATAGAATGTCTATAATTGTCACATATTTTTCATCTTGAGGGGGAAAAGATCTTATTAGCTACCCCATGAAAGTAAATCAACTTCTTATTTTCAGTACCTTCTTACTTGGTAGGTATATTTTTTGTTTTGTCTTGTATTTTAGTATTTGATGATGAAATTACATGAACAACTGATGAGGTGGAAGCATCTCTCACATACCTACCTCATAACATTTCTCAGTAGGTACAGTTTTGTTCATAATATTCATGAGCTGAATAATAGTAATAATGTTATTTTGTTATTTCAGTCACCCTTCAGTTACAAACTTTCTTTTCTGTTTAATGGAAACTCAGTTTTCAAGAAAAAGATAAAATACATGGCAATATAATCTATCTATTACTACAATACTCTTCAAATATTTTTGATTATGCACTCTTATGGGTAATACATTTTGTGCATGTGTGGGCAAACCACGTTTATAAATTATACACATGTAATAATACTGTTCTACTAACAATATGAACTATAAAATATTGACAAAATTAGAAATTAAAAAGGCTGAGTTACAGAACACACATTTAGGTATTTTATTCCATTTTTTTTAATAGCAATATATTCAGTGTTAACAATATGACTGGATAGAATTTATAATTTTTGAAACACCGTGATAAAATGACCCAAAGGTATGATTCTAAGTTTAATCTAAATACTTGGTCTGAAGCACTGAAGAAGTTTCCACACAATTATGTGGCTCCAGATGCATGAAGTTCATTGGCAGAACTTAATAAATCATGACACTAAGTTGTCAGTCCCACCAATCATGTAAGGGTTTTGTTGAAGTTCAGCAAGTGACTTTCCATCTTCCCTGATTTCAATTGGCTACCCTTTCAAATCAAATCAAAGGAGTTTCATTATATTTGTATACATATTTTAAGAAATGTGTTCAAAATCAACTAAAAACGGTAGGTAATTTTTGTCTCCCAAATTTTTATGTGTGCATGTCTAAGCCCTTAATTTTCAGTAAAACAAAACAACTGAACTCAATCACCTAATGCTGGACACATTGTTAAACATGTATTTCCAAAGTTTTCTCTTGTTTATTTATAAAGCAGTTAATTTCTCACACTTATACCTTGAGGGGACAGGATGTGTGTGTGTGTGTGCGTGTGTGTGTGTGTGTGTGTGTGTGTTTAAACATCTTCTAAGAAGCATTGCTTAACCTGGCGGTATGGCTCTAGCCAGGAATAGAAAATTGTCAGTTCTTATGTTACCTAACTGTTCATTTACTTATTCATTATTGTATATCGCATATTCATTACCGCATATGAGGGTTATCTTCAAATTGCAGGTTTTTTAATTTATTTGTGTTTTGCAGGATTCTTCTCAGTCCTTATATTAATTTTGGGGGAGGTTTAGTTTACTTTTAGAGCTAGATAATATAATTTTAAAATCCAGTGGAAACTGTGTATCATTTAAATCTACTGAGAGCCGGTAAAAGTGTGCTGATGCCCAGTCAGTTCTACTGTGTTACTGCCCACCCCATCCCTCAAGATATTTTCACACACATTGTGTGGAACTACTTGACATAAAACCAAACAAAGGTGCCAGTGTCAATCCATTTGTTAAATTGTAACAAAGCTAAGTTTGTTCCTTCACTCCTTCTCTCCCTATTTTCTTTTTCTTCTTGTTTAAAAATATTTTTGTAAAAGAGAAAAATACATGTAGAGTGACATTTGAGTATTTTCTTCCATGACTCCAATAAAATTATTGTGAATCCCTCCCTGGTATGACAACTCCATCTTGGAGACCATTGTGGGCTTCATCCTGACTGCAATGACATCTTTATTTTGTGTCCCTAGCACTTAGCACAGGAAGCAACAGATAGAATGTATCATTTATTCATTCATTCAACAAATATTTGAATGCCAACTATGTACCAAATTATCTTTTAGGCATTAGGCAACCATCAGTGCTTATTAAATGGCTGTACTAAAAGCCCTGATGGTATAAGGGATGTGATAAGATTAATTGCAAATTGATACTGCTGTCTTTCTCTTCCTGTGCCCTAGTTTTTTTCATGGTACAGTCATTGGTATATTTTGGAAAAAATGGCAGTTGTTTGCAGAATCTGTTTCAATACCACCCCTGATGCCAAAGGGGAGTTTCAATGGTTCAATTGATCGCAGGTATGAATCCTGATTGAAGTCCCTTGTTTTATTTGGAGAGGCCCATTCAATCAGAATGCACTCATAGTTTTGATACACATATTTTGCAAACAGATGCTCTCATTATTTCAAAATCACCTTTTTCATTTTTTCATTCATTCAACAATTTTTGAGCACCTCTTATGCTTCACGCTCCCTTTATCAAGCATTGGGTTACACTGGTGGAGAAAATAGACAGTCCTTGCCATCATGGAGCTTACATCTAATGGGGGAGATAGGCACTAATCAGATTATCATCCACATTTAAGCAGAATTATAACTGTGATAATTGCAGCAATATAGTAGAGGGATTTGATCCAGTCAGTGAGATTAGAGAGGCTTCTCAGAGGAATGCTTATGAAACTGAGATCTTCAGGAAGAATCAGAGTTAGCTGGTTGAAGAGAAAGGAAAAGCCTCACAGGTGGAGTGAATGGCACATAAAAAGTCCTGAGGTAGGAGCAAGCAGATTGTGTTTAAGGAATCAAAGTCCAGGACAGTTGTAGCCTAGAAAGCAAGGAGGCTAGAGTTATATAGAAAGGCCAGACCATGAAAGTCTTGTTAGTGTGTGAAGCATTTGGTCTTTATCATAATAATGGGAAGTCACTGAAGTGTTTTAAACGAGAGTATAATAAAATCAGATTTGCAGTTTGAGAACAATCTCTCTGGTTGCATGTGGATAAACAATTTTAGGTACAAAATAACGTAAGTTAGTTATGGTGCTATTTTGGCACTTCAGTGTAGAAGTGATGGCTTGGATGGTTATGGTGGTAGCAGATATGGAGAGAAATGAATGGATCTGAGGGAAATACAGGGGATAAAACCTACAGGGGTTGGTAATAGATTGGATATTTGGAATGATAGAGAGCAGTATGTCAAGGATGAATTCTAGGTTTCTGGTTTGGAAAACTGAATAAATGGTATTATCATCAATGGGGTTAGGATTATGGGAAGAAGGCTAGTATGGCATGGAGGGGTCATGAGTTTGACTTAGGGACATAATATATTTGAGATGTTTTTACAACAGCCAAGTGGAGATATTAAGCTGGCAGTTGGGGGAAGAGGTCTGAAGTACAGAAGAAAAGTCTGGGCTGACGACAGCATGAGTCATTAGTATATAAGTATTGGTAGAAGTAATGGTCATGGATGAGATCATCTAGAGATAGAAAATAATGTGAGAGGAGAGGAGCGCATAGGTCAAAGAGTTGGGGAGTTTCAACGTTTAATGTCAGTGTAGAGGAGGGTGGATCTATAAAAGATACAGAGGAGAAGGAGTGGCCAGAGAAGCAGGATGAGAAAAACAGGTGATTGGGTGGCATGGATATCTTGTGTGAAAATCACATAATCATAGACTTTTTGAGATAGGATGTACTATAAAAATCATCTAGTTCAATGATTTTATTTTACTAATGAATAAACTGTGAACCAGAAAAGTGAATTGCTTAATATAATAGAAATTCTGGGATTATTCCACTGCTCATTAAGTATAACACTGCTGACTATGGAACAAGGATAATGATGGTACTCATGTTACCACTGGTAATTGGAATGATTCTTGAACTTGAAATCAGGAGACCTTGGTTTGAATTTTTGTTCTATCACTTTCCAGTTGAATGGCCTTTGTCATGTTTCTTAATCTCTCATAGTATGCACTTACCCATCTATAAAAATTACATGCCCGTTGTGAGTTGAAGGTTAGATGATATATGTAAAAGTGCTTTTATGAACTATAAAGTACTATATTAGAGTATTATTCAAAGTGTTTCTACAGAAGTATGAATAAATGAGATTAACTGTAGAAATCATACATCAGACGAATTTCAAGGGGAATCTTTCTCTGCCAGATGTTTAATTATAAAGCCACAGTAAATAGCTGGGTACTGGTACAGGCAAAGACTAATCAGTGAAAGAGAGGGGAGTACAGAAAAAAGAAAAGGAGGAATTTAGTGTATGATAAAGACGGCACAACAAATAAATCCATTGCACTATTTAATATACTGTTTTGGTACCACCACCTAGCTCTTTTAGGGGAAAAAGCTGGATCTCTATCTTATTACAAAATAAATTACAGATGAATCAAAGATAAAATTGATAATTTTGGCTACCTAAAAAATTAAATCTATATGGCAGTAAAAAAAAAACCCTAGATTATAAACAAGGTTGCAAGTCAAATCTCGTTAGAGAAATATATGTAAATGAATGACAGGCAAATTTTAATATTTTAACAAGGAAAGAATTTTTTTCCCCAGATTTATGTAAAAACACAAAGGCTCCAGTAAGAAAATGGGCAAGATCATGACCAGGTAATTCACAAATGAAATTATAAAAATGACCTATTACTATAGGGAGACAGATTAAATCTTACTAGTAATCAAAGAAATGCAAAGCAAAATAATAGTGAGATATCACTTCTTACCTATTGAATTAGCAATTAATAAGATTTACAATGCATAGTGTTAATGCTGTGGGGGAAATAAGCATATCTATGCATACTTATATACTGGTGGTAAGAATGTAAACTGGGGTACTTCTGGAGTATAATCTAGAAATTAAAATAAATGTTAAAAATGCATAGATCACTATATTGATATAAACAAATGGTTGAAACTAGACAAACAGAAGAATTTCAAATATTCTTTAAATATTCAAAGCATAACTCATTACTCCTCCACTTCTTATGTGTGGCCTGTACATAGTGTCTTTCTTCCAAAGAGTATAATATGGAAAAGGGAGGGAGTAACTTTACAGTGTAGAAATCTGGCCAACACTACTTCAGCCAGGTGATCAAGGTCAACAGTGGTAAGTCATGTTGATATTATGTACCCCACTTCATATGATGTAATGAAAATGACCCTTTTCCTCTATAGTCTTCCTCCTTAAAACCCCAAACCCCAGTCTAATTGTAAGAAAAAACATCAGAAGGCTTCCAATTGTGGGACATTTCTACAAAATATCTGACTAGTATTCCTCAGAACTGTCGAGGTTATCAAAAACAAGGAAAATCTGAGGAACTGTCATAGTCTATAAGAGCCTAAGGAGACATGACAACTCTGTAGTTTGTTATCCTGAATGGGATCAGGAAATGGAAAAGAACATTAAGTAAAAGCAAAGGAAATCTGAATAAAATACAGAATTTGGTAAATAACAATGTATTAATATTGGATCATTAATTGCAATAAATATACTATTGTAATATAAAATGTTAATCATAGAGGAAACTGGGTGTGATGTATATGAGAACTCTATATTATCTTTGCAACTTTTCTATGAATCTAAAATGCTTCTAAAATAAAATCTTTGTTAAAATTGAAGAAGAAATTTAAAAATCTCTAGAGAGAAATTTAAAAATGCATAAACCCTATATTTTGTTATTTCTACTTCTGGGACTATGTCCCAAGAATATAATCACTCAGGTGTGCAAGGATGTATCAACAAGACTGGTCATCAGAATATTGGATATAATAGTGAAAAACTGGAAACAATTTGAACATCTGTCAACAGAGGACTGGTTAAATAAAATATTGTACCTTTACACACTATAATACTATTTAGTTATTTAGAATGGTGTATTTCTTCATTGATATTTAAATACCTCTATGACATATTTTTTGAGAAAAAAGTAGTAGTAAACAAGCATGTATAGTCTTATTCCATTGACAGAAAATTATATGTGTTTGTGCATGGATGATTATGCAGTTTTCATGAAAAGTACTTGGAAAATCAAAATATTAATAGTGGATATATGAGTATTGAGATTTTGTTCATATTTCTTTCTCTTTATATTTCTTGAATGCCCTGACTTTTCTACTTTTTTATATTATCTTTACAACAAAAGGCAATACTAAAATTATTTTCATTTTGATAACACTTTATACATTACAATTTACTTTATAGACCACTTTTGAGAGTAATTTAAGAATAACAAATAAGATTGTATATATTTTTTGTCATTGGGATTGGGTTTTAAAGACTTACTGAATATCTTCCAAATGTGCTGGTAGTACTTTTGAAAAGAAACTTAGTTTATGTTTTTCACATTGCTGAATATGTACGTTGTGCTTTATGCCTTATGCCGTTTCTCTCCACATCAGTCTTTTGCAATTTTACATATGCTCTATGAAGGATGCGCTGACCTAACGTATCTGATCTGTCTGGCAGGAACTGAGTGACCTCTTTAGGGCTGAGGATGTCTCTGGCATCTTGCTTTAATGACAAATAGTTGGGTTCTAATTCCCTATAATGAAGCTGGGATTCTCAATATACACACTTTCAGTTTGCTCCCTTTCATTAGACTGGGTAAATAGCTGAAACATTACATGATGTCTTTGTGTGGATGTGAGGACTTCATTATGAATAACTGTTCTCAGACTGGCCTCCTGAGATGTTTGTCTCTAGTATCTTCTTCAAGAAATTTAAGAATGTCTCTTGCAGTGTTAATCACAAGAAAATCTGTTCAGATTTGCATGTTGCCCTCTGCCTGAGACAAAGGTACTCACAGGCTCTTTGTATTTGTCTGCATAGTTTGCATTTGTGTGTGTATTTGTGGGGTCCAGCCTCAGAGTAGTATTACTAACCCAAGCACCGATTATTGCATAAATCAGCACCTTTCAACATCTAAACTGTGTGGGCAGTCAGTCGTGAAGTAATTCATTACTAATGACAAAGTACCAAAGTTTTTAAAAGCTGGCATTTTTAAATAAATGTGAATAAATTTAAGGATATTCTTTAAATACTTAAAAAAAAAAGAGAAAGAATGTCTCTTGGTTTGAAGTCTAAACAGTGGGCTCTCATGCTGCAAATGATATAACTAAATATTCCTATTGATTTTTTAAGATCAGGTTGGGAAGAGAAAGGAGGAAGTTGGGGAGGTGGATTGCTTTGGTAAGCCTAAAATGGAAGTTTTATCTGCATTTCCACATTTTCTGGAATATGCCCTAATTCAAGTTTTAACCCCTTGGCTATCTTCTGGACCACCGTAATGAGCTTCTAACTAGCCTTACTGTGTGTAGGCACTTCTCTTTATAGTCTAATTTTTACATTCGGAACATGAATCTGTCAGATCCTGTTTGCATCATTTTGCCTCTAGCTCAAGACTTTCTCTCTACAAGATAAAACCCAAACTTTTTAGCTAAGCACATTCTCCTCTCTATGCCTTGGCTCATATTTTAGCTGTGGTGTGCCCTACTCATTCTAAAAGCTAACCTGAAAAGTCATCTTTTATAAGATGCTGTCTCTGATCTCCATAATTGGATATCATTTATCCTTTTACCACAAACTTACATCTGCGTTGCTATCATGTCACATACTCACTGCATACCTTATATTATAAATATTTGTAAGCTTGTTTAATCTCCCATGTTAGACTAAGCTCCATGAGGCCAGATCCAATATCTACTCCACTTTTTGTATGTCCACAGCATTTGACAGGATTGATGTTTAATAGAAGTTTATTGAAGGAACAGGAGGCTCCCACTTCTGACATAATAAACTGATGTTCCGCAATATTAACCCTACCTCTACCTCCTGGCCTAGATTCTGTTCCCAGATTATTCTGATTCAGCTGTTTATTCTGATTAAACATTTAAGTAATATACTAACTTCCCTTGCTCTAATTTAATGCTCACCAAGCACTTTTCTCAATACTTGGCTCCCAGTGTAGTTTGCCCCTAGGGGAAAAGGGTGTTAGACAAGCAGATGATTCAGTCCCCCAGCCATGATAATTCTCATTATAGATTAACTCAGTGTTTCCCAGAGTGTGGTCCCTGGACCATAGCATCAGCATCACCTGGGAACTTGTTAGAAATGCAAATTCTAACTACTGAATCAGAAACTCTGACACTGGCGCCTAGAATTCTATTTTTAATAAGGCTTCCAGGTGATTTTGCTAAAGTTTTAGAACCATTGGATTAATTTATAACCTTAGGAATCTTAGAAAACATAAGGGTAAGTGAGCAACCCTGAGGTTGTTCAGCTCTGACTCTGCAGGGCTGAAGGCCAAACCCTGGTCTGTGATGATAAACCAGTGCTAAGGGTCTGCTTGTGAGGTTTCCTGGTAAGCAGCCTGGGGGCCTTTTCAAGTGAGAGCCCAGGCTTTGTTTGTATATTTTCTATGTTGATCATTGAACCAAAGTATGACGTTCTCCAAACTATGTTAATATGTATTTTAACACCTACTACCTGTATGTTTAGTTGGACAAGAAAAAAGGAAAGAAGGCAAAATGAAAAGGATTTAAAAAGACAATCTCGAGGGTAGGAAAAATGCTCAAATTGCATAAACAATAGACTTCCAATCTTTGAAGTCATAATCATAAAAAACATGTTTACTCATGACCTAAAACTTTTCCCTCATGATGTACGAAAATATGAATAAGAACAAGTGTACAAGCAAATAGACTTGGAAAAAGCACAACAAAACGCATCTTTCACCATTCGGGGAGGAGAATATGCAGAGCATCTAGGAGTTGCAAATATATCACAAAATATTAGGTTTATTATCATAATTGTTTTATGATATAATAAAGAGGAAATGCAAATATTAACTTACCGTAGACTCAATTTTTCCACTCAAAGTCCTATATTTCTGTGTAACTGATGAATTTAGCTCATCACTATATTGAACATTTAGGATTTCAAAGCTGCCACTGTAAAAGTAACATTTTTGACCTGTAAAACAAAGAAAAGGCAGAATCAATCTCACATTACTAAGTACTTTAATCTGTATTTTATACAGGATTATGGAAGGCTATGTTATACAATTTAAAAAAATTGATTCCCTTGAAAGAAAACTCTAAACTTAATATAATGTAACTATAATAAAATTATTTTTCTTTCAGTTTTTAAAAAGATTGGCAATGCTGGAACTGTTAAAAATGCATGAAAATCAGAGCAGCATTATTTGAGAATTAAATTGTTCAGTAGTATCATAATTTTCATTCTTACTATATTTTAGGGAGATTTGTGATTACAGATTTATTCATTTAGGAAATATTAATGTCTATAATACACTATTATTCATTTATCATTAAGGAATGAAGTAATTCTGAATAGTTTTAAAAATTATTTCAAATACTATTCTTTTTAGAGGAATTAGTGACTTATTGGTTCTCTGGATTAAGCTAGAAAATAACTGTTCTGGCAAGAAAGGTAATCTGGTTGTTCAATGTGAACTATTTCCATCAAAAACGGTCTTCCAATGGATATATTAAGCTATGTGAAGGAAATAAAAATTCCTAAGACATACTTGTCCTTACCTTAGAAACATTATGAACATGGACATAACCTAACCTGTCTCAGGAAGAAATTCCCTGCTTCCATTTGATCATTCATATACATAATTTATGCAGAGAAATACCTCAACCAGGGAAAGCATTTGAGATCCTGGGGATAGGGTTGTGTGGTCCTTTGTGGCAGAAGGACAAGTCTTTCTAGGGCCATAAGTGGTCACTGGTATACACTTTGAAGAGGACTTACTTAAGGCTTCTCCCTTTGTGTTTAAGTGTGACAATACAGTGCCGTTAAGAGCGAAAATTCATTAATCTGAAACTTGATGTTTGTTTTTCCTTCTTCCGTAATTCACCTTGGACATATTTGTCTCTAGGTGATCTGATAGCAAAATGTAGTCAAAAGCAAAATTTAGCCACAACTTTATAATTAGATTGACTGAAAAGATTATTCCTAGTTACTGGAATAAATAAATTTGTTCTTGCTCAGTCTCCACACTCACACATACCCATATGCCTTCACACTCTGCCCTGCCCTGCCCCAATGATTTAAATAATTTAACAGGATTATAGAAAAATTAAAAAAAAAAACTCAAAGTGTTTTTTCAGGTGAAGAAAACAGATTATAACATATATTATCTAGTGAAATTTGACACATTTTATCTACATTAAAACATCTGAAAGAATATTCACTGAGATATTAAGTTGTTTGTGAATGAACAGGGTATATGCATTCTTTATATTATTTCTTTGTTTCCTATTTTTATGATGCAATGAAAAATTAAATAAACTAAGAGAAACAAAAAGGAACAGAATCCTTTTTAAAGTTTGTTTTTAACCTCTTTCTACTTCTTAACTTCAAATTCATCTCCTATCATAATTGTTCTGCTCCTAGGATTATTTTCGGGAGACAGGTCGTGAATTAACAAATATTTAGGTACATCCAACTTTTAGATGTTGAAACTTAAGGTCCTTGGCAAATTTTAAATGAAGAAGGAAATCATGGTATTAATAAAAAAACAAAACAAGTGAACTCTAGCATCAGAAAAATATTGAGTTTTTTCCCTTGGCTAGAATAATTCTTGTCTGGGTTTAATGTTGTTTAGTATCCTAAAAAAGGCCAAAAGAAAAAGAAGAGAAAAAATACTGAATTAGAGAAAATATAGACATGAACATATATTCAGGGGTATATGAATAAAATATATAATTATGTTGTTAAGGAATAGAAGTGGCAATAAAAGTGAGAATTCCACACTTTTAATCTGAAAGTATATTTAGTTAATTCATCTAGAGTGGTATTTCCAATCTTCTGGTACTTACCAAAAGCTAAAAAGTAGACAAGTAGAGCTGTGGTTACTGCCAGGAGCACCAAAACTGCGACGACAGCAAAACATACTGTGAATGGATTCAGAGATCTTGAGGCCGATGGCACCCGTGCTGGCCTTAGAACAAGGGAAAAGATCAAAGGCCACTCATTTCACTCAGAGAAGCAATCATTTCAGCTCTCGTGATCATTTCTGCCTTCCGAAGTCTCTTAGCTTGCACATGGCTCTATTATAGAAAACCGATTTTTTTTTTTTTTTTTTGCGGTACGCGGGCCTCTCACTGTTGTGGCCTTTCCCGTTGTGGAGCACAGGCTCCAGACGCGCAGGCTCAGCGGCCATGGCTCACGGGCCCAGCCGCGCCGCGGCATGTGGGATCTTCCCGGACCGGGCACGAACCCGCGTCCCCTGCATCGGCAGGTGGACTCTCAACCACTGCGCCACCAGGGAAGCCCCCGATTGTTTCTTGATAGGAATATAGTTCTGGAAATGAAATCTAACTGAACAACACTCTCCTTAATGGTTTTTCTTTCAATTTTTTTTTCAGCACTAAAATGTTGACATTTAGATAGTTTGATAGAAGAATAAGGAAATCTGACCTCTGGTTTTCAATTGCTTTTCCTTCTTCTGTCAATTGATGAAGTTCTCAAGCATAACAACTATTTCTGTTTTACTACAACTCCTTCTAAGACCCTATGTTGGACACTACTGTAGTAAGCTCCCTTAGCTGGGCACCATCCTCAGGGATTTGCTGAAGAGAGATCATTTTGGGTGGGGAGAGGGGTGGAGGGAGTCAGAACAGTAGGATTTCTCACTGTAATATTCTCTGGGTTATTAAAATGGGGGTATGTCTAGAGGCTGAGAGCTGAGATCCAGGAGAGTAATAAGCACCTGTAATTAATTAGAACTGTATCAGCAGCAGAGGATTTGCGTAATTTTTTTCACCCATGAAATCATCAACATCAGTGTAAGCCAATAGATTTGTACTAACAGTATCTGGTATTATATTAGGCATATAATCCAAGTACTTCCTCACGGCCTCTGTCTCTACCACACACACTCACACTGGGGAGGTCACCAGAAGAGCTGAGTGTGAATTCCTGTTTTATCCCTTGTTTGCTTGGAGATCATATTGTCATTTATCTGAGATTTTCTTCATCCGAAAAAATGGGAATAATACTTGCCTCACAAGGCTAATTTGAAGATCAGTGAGGTTAAGTGTATAAAGTATATATTTCTATTAAATAGGTTATCCACTAGACTGTGAGAAACTTGAGGATAAAGATGGTATTCATGCATATGTTTCTGACAGTTTGTAGGGTACCTGCCATATATAGGTGGTACATAGATTTATGATATTTATAAATATTTGTTGTATGTGTTAACTTCTGGGTGTGTTTTAGATTTAAAAGCCTTAACAGAACTGAAAAGCACTTACATTTAGCTAGAATATAGTCAGATTTCCATTTTTTTCTATTTGTTTTGCTAACATTCTGGTATAAATGGGAAGGGAATGCTCTGAGAGTCAGTGATTCCCAGACTTTAGTTTTCAGAGCAGGGTTGCCTGGTATTGTTTGGGCTCTACCCAACTCACATACTGATGAAAGGGCATCTCCTGGTATTTTACATTGTACCACCTGCACATTGTACGCTATGGCTATGGGATCAGTATCATTTCAGAAGATTATTGGAGGTGGACATAGACTTGCCAACTTTCAATTTTGTTGAATAAACACATTAAACATTACAAAAATTGACCACGCTCAAATATTATTTTTTAATAAAAGGGCATTTAAATTGATACAAGTAGGAAGGACATAATCTCATAATAACAAATTAGATGAATAATTTAGCTCTAGCTTAATGGTGTCTTTTTACTGCATTGCTCTTATTTGTTCATTTTGCTATGCTAATCAAAACTGACTTTCAGCGACACTGGTCTAGAGTCCAACATTTGGGAATGACTAACTGTAGTAATTTTCTAGTAGGATAAAATTGGCCCATTGACATTTGCTGACTTTTTGAGCCTCAGTTTACTCTTCTGTTTCCTACTGGGTTTGTTGTGCCAATGACATGTGGTCACAGTTGCACAGTGTTTGGCATGTGTAAGTTCAGTAAATATCAGTGGATACTCAGCAGGGGAGAGTCAAAAGAAGAGCTGGAAACAAGCCAACCCAAATAAGTTTCATACTGATTGACCCCCTACCTCAACAACAAGGGACTGTATCAATTTACATTCCCACCAACAGTGCAGGAGGGTTCCCTTTTCTCCACACCCTCTCCAGCATTTATTGTTTGTAGATTTTTTGATTAATCACTTGTCAGTTGCATGATTTGCAAATATTTTCTCCCATTCTGAGTGCTGTCTTTTGGTCTTGTTTATGGTTTCCTTTGCTGTCCAAAAGCTTTTAAGTTTCATTAGGTCCCACTTGTATATTTTTGTTTTTATTTTCATTACTCTAGGAAGTGGGTCAAAAAAGATCTTGCTGTGATATATATCAAAGAATGTTCTGGAGAAAAACAAATACCATATGCTAACACATATATATGGAATCTAAAAAAAAATAAAAATAAAGTGGTTCTGAAGAACCTAGGGGCAGTACAGGAATAAAGACGCAGATGTAGAGAATGGACTTGAGGACATGAGGTATGGGGAAGGGTAGTCTGGGATTAAGTGAGAGAGTGGCATGGACTAATATATACTACCAAATGTAAAATAAATAGCTAGTGGCAAGCAGCTGCATAGCACAGGGAGATCAGCTCGGTGCTTTGTGACCACCTAGAGGGATGGGAGAGGGAGGGTGAGAGGGAGACCCAAGAGGAAAGAGATATGGGGATATATGTATATGTATAGCTGATTCACTTTGTTATAAAGCAGAAACTAACACACTATCGTAAAGCAATTATACTCCAATAAAGATGTTTAAAAAAACCACAAAAACACAAAAAACAAGGGACTGACTGTATTTCTAGAGGTGAATAGAAGTATCAAGATTTATGAGTGTAGAATGAGAAGTTACTAAAACACAAGGCTTAAGTTGGAAGCCAAAATACCAAAAAACAAAAACCATAGGCTAGAGTCAGCATATGCTTTAGCTTGGATGAGCCTCCCATGGCTTTAGAACCAACTTTGCTTCAGTTCATGGAAAACATATTAAACCCAATGGCTAAAAAGCACCATGAGACATGTGACTCAACAAACAAAGGGTGTGGAGCTCAAATTACCTTAATCTCACAAGCCATTATTAATTACATAATAATAAGTTGTTCCACCTTGTAGAAACTGCTGAAGAAATATCTTCTCTCTCGTTAGCAGTGCAACTTGTCATTGAACCTCTGTATGTGGCTGATTATAAAGCTTATGCCAACACACACTAAATTGTGTACAATATTTGCTTTGCAAACTATTAGAGAAAATATATTTTCTAACACTGTCTGAATTTTGACTCATATTCAGTGGAAATCTTCAAGCAAATACTTTGCTTTTAAAGCATGATCCTGATCAGTAAAATATTTAGTGGTTGTGTTTAAACAGCAAAACAAATATGCAGTTGTGACATATTTAACCAGCTTCCGCCTCCTTCTTTCTCTTTCTCGTTGACTTGGAAAATTATATGAATTTTAGAAAACTTATTCTGTGCTCTTATTAAGAGAACCTAAGTGTCAGACTTTATACATGCTTATTGCCTATCTTCATAATAGTCTTGTAAGATGGGTATTCTGATCCCTATTTGGAAGATAAGAAAACTGAGGTTCAGAAAGTAAGTAACTCAGGAGTGACAGAGCTGGAAATGGAAACCAGGGTGGTTAGAATAAAAGAACATGGACTTCCTCTGATGTAGACTTCCTCCCTCACACTATAAGAGACGGAAAAAATTTTGGGACTCCTATCTCTTGTGACATCACTTGGAGGAAGCAAAGGGAATCAACATCTATTGAGTGCTTATTAAATTGAGTGCTAGGATTTTGTTCTTACACATAGTAAATGTTCAATAAAATAATTGTTGATTTAATTTTAATTTGAAAGTACACCTTACTTAATATATCAGATTTATGTAGGAATACTAGTTAACTTCTGCTGTTGACACATAGTTAGAAGCAATATATGGTTGTGGATTAATAGAGTCACTTGGCAATAACTTTCCATTATTTGTAAGAATAGAGGAAAACAGCGACAGGGTAATTGCAAATTCAGATATACATAGTATGTCTGTAGAGGACTTTTAGACAATTTTGTGTCCATTTAAATAAGATTTCAGGTATGCTAGTAACAAAGATTTGGTCCACGGTTGTTTTCTCCTGATGTGTATTCTTCCTCAATGATCCCATCCTATGCCCCGGTTTCAGCAAACATATAGTAAGGTAATATTTTCTAAGATAGATCTTCAGCCCAGACTTCCGTCTTTGAGCTCCACATCATTATTTTCAATTATGCATTGGACATCTTATGGATGTTGTAGAACCTCCTTAAATATAACAGTTCAGTTCAAAACTGAACTTGCTATCTTTTTCTCCAGCCTGCACTCATGTCCCACTATTTCTAATATTGGTGAATGTCACTACCATCTATCTGGTACCATTAAAGATCCAGGAATTAGCTGTACCTGCTCTCTCTTGGTAAGTTCCCACATTCGAGAGGTCATTGGTGCTTATACCTACTGCTTAAATCTTTCTGTCCATCACCTCTATCTCTTTCTTAATTCTGGCTGCTATTATTTTGTATTATGTGAAATACCTCTTAAATGTTCTCCCTTCTTCCGTTATCAAGAGACATTTGGTGAGTGCCTGCAATGTTCTAGGCAAAATTTAATTTCTGGGAATACAATGAAAAGAAACAATCATAGCACTCCTAATAATGTGGGGAGAGAAATGAGTAAGATAAATAAATAAAATAAAGGAAAAAAAAGGAAAGGAGTAGGAAGAAGTATAAGTACGGGGTGCTGAAAATTTAGATAGAGTGGCCAGGAAAGGCTTTGCTGAGGAGTTGACATTTGAGTAAAGATCAGAAGGAGGTGAGTGAGCAAGCCATGAAGATACCAGGGGGAGAATTATCTAGGCGGATAAACAGCAGTTTGAAGGCCCTGAGCAAGGAGCTCATGTGGTAAATTTGAGGACCAGCAAGAGAGGCAGCTGAACTGGAGTGGAGTGAGAAAGTTAGGGGTGGCGGATACTGGAGGAAAATAAAGTCAGAAAGATAATGACCAGGGAGTCAATGGTTTGGGGAAGATCACTTAAGGCTTTGAAAGTAAGGACTTTGGTCTTTATTCTCAGTGAGACAAAGTCTTTGAGGGTTTTGAGCAGAGACTGACCTCAGATCTATTTCTTCAATAGGATTACTCTGAGTACTTTGCAGGGATTAGTGGGCCTGGATGGTGTGGGAGACCACTTAGGAGGTCATTAAATAATCGAAGTGAGAGACGATGGTAGTTTAGACAAGGGTGGTAGCAGTGGAGGTGTTAAGAAGTAGTCAAGAGTGTGGATATATTTTGAATTTAGACCCTAGAGGATTTGCTGATGATTCACTTATGAGATGTGGGAAAAAGAGAAAGCCAGATAGAATTCAAGATTTTTGCCTCTTTCCAATGAATTCAAGATTTTTGCCGCTTTCCAATCAACACTTTAAAATCCTTCAAGGGATTTTTAAAAATGTAGATCTTAGGGTCTGACATCCTCCCCTTCCAATACCTCATTTGAAATTTTTCTGTAGCTCATCAAAATCCTCAGATGGCATTCAAATCTTCCTTGGCATTTAAGGCCAATCATATCACCCCTGCAGCTTCATCATCTGTCACATCCTCACCTGCCCACTTGACCCCAGCCAGAACAAATGTCACAGCCCCTTCTATATGTGATGTCTTTTGCGTGGAAAATGTCATACCTGGTTAATTCTCATTTTATCCTTAAAATAATTTAAACGTCTTTCATTTCCCTCCAGGTAATTACCTTTTTCTCCTCATCTGATCTCATAATGCTCAATGAATTTCTCTGTTACAGTCCCTTATCCCCTCATGTGCCTGCATCCATATCTAGGCTGTAACTCATGAAAGGTAGCGATGCATCTTGTCTGCCAGGATATGCCCCATTCCTACATAATACCCATTACAGAGTCCACATCAGGCATTGCTATGGAAAAATTTATGAATGACTCTGCAAAGAGGGTTTTAAAAAATAATTTTACTATAGTTTGGAGGAACTTTATGTAAGATTGTATGCTGTGCATTCTTATTTTAAATACTGACAAAAATATAGATCAGAGAATAATCTCTGCCATCTATTGAGTGCTTACCATGTACTGGCTGAACTTTTCTACATCATTTAATTTAATCCCTATTAAAAACCCTTGTTTACAGGTAAGAAACAGAAGCTTACTCAGCTAGTAAGAGAGCTGGAATGCAAATACAGGTCTGTCAAGCTCAAACTACAAATGGCCACTTCAGATGGGAGGAAGTTTCCTGTTAATCATCACGTTGTTGTTATTAATTTCTGTCACACTTACTACCTTACTGTTGATACTGAGAAATGGAAAGTTCAAAAATATTTCTATAGCCCTTGTATTACAGGATATACAAACACAAATATTTGAGTGTGTTATTTACATTTTATGTTGGAGTTATGAAGAATATGAGAAATGGTTCCAAAGTAGAGGAACTTTCTCTATTTTACTCCCTTTCATTAACTTTGGATGGTGTCACGAGGCAGGCAATAGAGACTATCCAATTCAATGATTTAATTTTTTAAGTTGAGAAATACTTTGTTCAAACAAGGTCTTGAAAGGCTTGGAAGCTTAATGATTAAAACAGATGAAAATGGAGTAGCTTCTCTGTTTGATTTTGAGTTGTGAGAAAAGGACCCCTTCCTATTTCCAGCAAATCACTGATCTAGTCCAACACTTTTATTTATTTCTTAACTTTTTTTTTTTTTGGTTGTTCTTGATAACCTTAGGTGTGCTCCGAAAGAAAAGAGAGACACAGGATTATTCAGGATTGCACAACTGGATGATGGTAGAGTAAATGCCATAGTTTTAAGACTTCTTGAATATGTTTGTTTTATTAAAACATGATGCATTCTGAAAACTCTGGGTTCATATGGAAGATAAGATTTCTATCCTTGAATCACAAGTCCACAACATTTTATGTGCATGTACCTTTGGAATGCACTACATTACTTTCTTTTTTTTCTTTTGCGGTACGCAGGCCTCTCACTGTTGTGGCCTCTCCCGTTGCGGAGCACAGGCTCCAGACGCGCAGGCTCAGCGGCCATGGCTCACGGGCCCAGCCGCTCCGCGGCATGTGGGATCTTCCCGGACCGGGGCACGGACCCGTATGCCCTGCATCGGCAGGCGGACTCTCAACCACTGCGCCACCAGGGAAACTCACATTACTTTCTTTTAATTCAATGGTTTACCTTCCAACTTAACTTTATCTTGGGTAACATTTAAATAAGTTTATATTCCTTGAGGATATACAGCACTTTATACCAGTTGAGGATACAGAGACTGGGCAATTGGTAAGGGACCTGAGCAAGCCTATACAATGCTTTTGTGAGAATTAGGAAAAGGCAACTTCTCTGGGAAACAGAGACAGTGGTGTTTCTTGGTCTGCATGCAGCTCTACTCTGGGGTAGACAGCTTGGCAGGGAGCATAGGCACCATCTAGGCTTCCAGTCTCTCCCTGAGCCAGCATTTCTGTGCATTGCACAAACTGCACAGCTGTGTACAACAGACCTGAAATGATGTGTCAAAGCTTTGGAATCTGCTGCTAGTGGGAAAAGCCAATCTAGGATTCATTATTTTCTCATAAAGTTTGCAAATTGATATGGACAGATGACTAATAGGTATTATGTAAGCATGTGCCTATGTTTGCATGTATGTAGTAGTTGAGTTGGGGGGTTGATCATGGTTCAGGAGAACCTGCTGCCAATGAAGCCAAGAGTGTGGGCTCAGTAGCTTCACAGGCTAGTTAAGTTCTTCCTTTCTTAGGACTCAGGCTGTATCCTGGAACTCAGGCTCTTTTTAACAGATCCAGGCCACAGAATCAACCCCATGAGAGAGTGTGGCCATAATAAGACAAATCCATCCTTATTGCTGGGGGAAAAATTAATTCCTTCCCTATGATGCTCTATTCATACTTTGTCTAATTGGTTCTAAACTTGAAGGAATCAATTTTTCATATACTGGAAGTTCATGGACATTCTTTTTTTTTGGAGCAGAAAAAGGTTTATTTCAGTGCCAAGCAAGGAAAATGGGCAGCTCATGTTCAAAAGCCCAGAACTCCCATGGACATTCTTTCTCCATTTTTTTATTATTATATCATTGAAATATATTTTAAGATGTTTTACAGCAATTGTTACTTGATTTAAAAAATTCACTGAGTTCTAGTGTTTGAGGATAGATCTTGGGCTGCATTAAACAATTATTGGAGAAGGGAAAAATTATAGATTATACTTCAGCATAGTATATCAAGTTTTAATTTACTTGGACCCAGCTACACTGAAAAATAGTTCCAGTTTTGTAATACATTCTTTGTTAATAATGTTCACTTTACAGTTCTGCAATAAGTAAGGAAATTAAAAATTATTTCTTTTTGAGATTTCCTTCATTCTAATATCAGTCATGTTTTTGAAATGAAAGACCTGAGATATAAAAGATTCCTTTCATTGACTTTAAACTTCTGAGCATAGTGTTTAATTCCTGCATTGTAAAAGACTTCTAAGGAGATGTAGAAAGAGAACTGGAGTTAGGAGATGTGGATTCAGGTTCTCTCTCTGTCAAATCTAAGCTATGAGGTCTCATGTAAATCATAATTTTTTCAAACTCCAGCTGTCTTATTTTAAAAATTGATAAAACAATACCTTCCCTATCCAAAGAGAACAAAATAAAATGTATGTGACAATTATTTGTAAAATTCTGAAAAAGTTTTTCAGAATATAAGGCATTATTATAGGGACAACTGAAGTATACTAGAAAGATCTCAAGAACTGAAGATTGTTATTCCAGTAACTGTTGAGTGATCTTGAATGAGTCCTTCTAACATGGTGGAGTCTCAGTTGCCCCAGCTGTACTATGGTGATAACAATACCCACCGCACAGTATTTTGTGAGAATTAAAGCAGATAATATGCATGCTATATAAACTATAAAGTGCTAAAGAAGCACAAGGCACCTTTGGAGTAAGAAGAAATTGTTTTCATTAATCAATTTAATCTTATTTATTACCCTCTGTTTATATTTAATTTATACTATCAAGAGAAGAAAATGTATTTCATTTAAAATATTCAATTTTATCTATTTACCTATCCTACTCTATCTCCACTTTTTTCAAGCTTACTTTATACACATTCCTTTTCAGAGATGACTTCTAATTTATATCTTTAGTTGTAATGTTTTTCATGAGTTCCAGTTTCTTCCAACTGACACCTGGGTGTTATCACAGTGTTATCACATATATACCTTAGACGAAAGGAAAGGAACGTGTCCACAGCTGCCTCTACTGAAGTCCTTTTTGTAGTAGAAGAAATTTAATATTAGTTTTCTACTCTTCTTATATAGTCATTAATTCCTTTATTCAGAAATATTTATTGGTTTTACATGCCTGTTATTTTGCCAGATATCTAAAAATAAATAAAATTCCTGAAATAACTTTAGAGTGATAGGTAAAAAGTGGCACATAAGCATTCCAAATGCTATAGAAATTGAGAGGTCAGAGAAGTAACTTTTGGTTAAAGGAAAGATAAATTGTTTCCATTCTTCATGGAAGATGTGGCATGTGAGCTATGCTTTGCAGGATGGGCAGGACTTCTGAGTAGATGAAGAAACAAGAACAAAAGAGATAGAAAGTGCAAAGTGTGCTTGGGGAATAGTAATTGGCCCTGTATTGTACTTATAGATTAGTAAATGGAAAATAATCTGGAAAACTAAGATCAATCAAGATTATAGAAGACACTAAGTGTGATGGATTTGGAGTCTTTGCTTGCTTTAGGACATCACTGAGGTTTTTGAAATGAGTAGTTACAGAAAAACAGTAGTGTTGTAGAAAGGCTAATCTGGTGGCCTGATTGGGCCGCAATGGGAGGGAGTTGGGAGGCAGGAGGTCTTACTGGGGAGACTAACTCATTAGTCCATGAATGGGATAGGATGGGCCTAGGGCCTGGCAGAGACTGTGGGATGGAAAGGGAGGGATGGAGGGAAATATGGAAGATGGAAAACTAGGATCAGTCCCTGATAGAGAATTCAGTGCCAGAGGCAAGAGGAGCAGCCCAAGATGAGGCTGAAGGCTCAGCCTGAGTAACTTAGGAATTAGTTATACTAGTTATATGAATAGACAATTTGAGTTTTTTCAGGTATTTTAATAATATTTAATTTTAGTAACTAGCAGTACTTGTATGATGTTTCCCAGCAATTAGCTGGAAAGGTACGTCTAACCTAAGAAAAGATCTTGGGACTGGAGGTATCCTTTCTGAAGCCATTATCTGAGAGAGAGTAATTTAAAGCTCTGAAAAAGAGAGTGTGAAACCAACTCATTTAACTAAATTTGGATTTAAAATAATACAATGTAAATGTCTAGGCAGATATGCAGACACACATGAATTTGATTTCATAAAGAACTTCCCATTATTACAGCCTTAGGTATCCAGTAATGAGTGAAAGCACTTGGCATTATGAAAATCAGTATGTGTATATAATTTAGGCAGCCATCAATTAATATTTACTAAACACATATAATTACACCATTGTCCAAAGTGAAATAATTTTTTTTTTTTTTTTTTTTTTTTTTTTTTTTTT